>NC_052051.1:6629447-6929447 GCF_903992535.2 Arvicola amphibius
CTAAAATATATCTCTATATATCTAGAAAATCTAAATAACATGACTATAAGCTTTACTATTATCGACAATTATCCATTAACAACTTATATTTCCTAATTATACATTACATTTTTAAAAGAACTACACAATCACAATACCTTAATCAAGATCAGAAATACATATAACAAGATTGACCTTAATATCATTAACCACGATTCACAACAATCCAACTTATTTATATCTATATCATCTCCCCCTTTAAATGTTAAAGAACATTTATAAACAATATTTGGGAATATGGGCGCAGTTATTTCTCTCCAAACTGCTTCCTGCTGAATGGGGCCGCTGTTAATCACATCTTTTCATGGTGTAACCTGTGTGCCAGGTTCATCTCAATCATCAGTTGGGTGAAGTAATTTTCTGAAGGTGTTCACAGCAACCTTTCGGGAGGGCGTGGTCTATCATACCATATTGGGATAGAAGCAATCCACAGTGTCTCATCCTCTGTGAAAACAAAAGGAGAATCTCTTTTCCGAAGTATCATATCCTTAGATCCAAATTCTGAAGTCAAGGTATTTTCAAAATGTCTATGTTGGATTAGTTCAGCAGCATTTATAAACAAATATCTTTTAGCAGCTGTTGCTTCTTCCTCAGCATTCAAACAATTCAAAGAGAGCATAATAGCATACAGTATCAAGATTCTCCGTATATTTTCCATCTTTATGTGGCTTTATTTTTACCTCTATTTCATTTATTTTTACTTTTACTTTTTGAGACAGGTTCTCTGTATATCTTTGTCCTGGAATAACTCTGTAGACCAGGTTGTCCTTGAACTCAGAGGTCTACTTGCCTCAGCCTCCCCAGTACTGGGATTAAAGGTGTGTACGACAACACCTTGAACTCGCAGAGATCTGTCTGTCTCTGCCTCCCACGCATTGGGATTAAAGGTGTGTGCTGTGCTACCACACCTTGAAGTCACAGAGTTCAACCTACCTCTGCCCCTTGAAGTCTCAGAGGTCAATTTACCTTGCCTCCCAAGTGTTGGGTTTAAAGGTGTGTACCACCACACCCTAGCTACTTCCTTTTTTTTACTTTTAAGAACTTTAACCTTTAGCCTGCATATATTTTCAACACATTGTAAACCATTTTGACGTTTTCTTCGACTTTGAATCTTTCTTTTACTGTATATCTCTCTTTTTCTGACTACATGAGTCTTTAATTTACCAAACAATATCAGTAGGACTAAAGCCGTGACTTTGACAGCTAGATCCAGCCCACTCCCTAGCTTTCCAGCCTCATGGCAGAGGTACCACAACTCTTTGGTGGTTCAAGGTCCCTGCCAGCAAGCAAGCTGCAGCAGTGTTAAACAACACTCAAAAGCTCCATAGTCAGGACTGCCTGCTTGAAAGAGTCAGAGTTTGCCCTGGCAGGACAGCCCAGAAAGCTGGCATTTTTAAAACAGCACAACTTTTTTCCTGCTTCAACTGAAAACAAACAAGCAGACGTTCAGACCCGAGAAATTGCTGCTACCAAGAAGCCATGCTTTACTCTATTCTTTCCCAAGCTTTCTCAAGCTTTCTGTGGATTCAGTTATCCACATTGGGTGCCACTCCCCAGCCTTCTCCCACTTACTGATAGGGTATCATCTCCCCAGCCTTCCCCCATGTTACTGAAAGAGCATCTCCCCAGCCTTCCCCCACTTTATTTAATACTGGGAATTGAGCTCAAAGCCTTGAACATACTAAATAATCAGCCTACAACTGAGCTACATTCCCATTTTCCTTTCTTGTTTTAGAAAAACTTTGGGAAAACAAAGCTGAGGTAGGGGGTTAGAGAGATGGTTCAGAGGTTAAGAGCACTGGCTGCTCTTCCAGAAAGCAGGACTCAGTTCCTAGCATCCACATGGCAACTCACAACTGTCTGTAACTGCAGTTCTTAGGGATCCAACACCATCTTTAGGCTGCTCCAGGCACCAGGCACCAGGCACCAGGCATGCAAGTGGTATTCAGTCATACATGCAGGCAAAAAATAGTCTATAAACATAAGATGATGATGATTGATAATAATAATAATAATAATAATTTGTTTTTAAGAAGCTGCAGTAGGATCGAAGTTGCCTAGCTGGCCTTGAACTCACTCTGTAGCTCGGGTAGCCCCTACAAAGACAGCCACATACACTTGCCTTGATCTTGCCATCTTCTTACCTCAACCTCCTGAGCAGCTGAGATGATGGGCCTGTGCCACTGCCGGTTTGGTTGGAGATATTTTTAAGTAATCTGCAGCCTGTTGTAAACAGCAGCCTGTAGAGGCGCGTGTAAGATACATTGTATCTTTAGCATCCAGGAGAACCTGCAGCTTTGATAACTTTAATTGGCTCCCTGAAGCAAAATTATTCCTGGAACAACTAGGGCATAATTCCTAAAACATGGCAGAATCTGGCCTTAGGAAATTTCTTTTAATTCTCATATATCAACATTACTAGCTGTTTACCTGGGGACCGTTCTGCGGAGGACTGTCTGTTCGGGATGGAATGTGCACTGGGAATGGACTGCAGATGGAGAGCAAACTTGAAGTTCAGACACAATGTTAAAGGCCATTTGAGCGTTCTAACACTGAATTCAGTTTTTATAGCTGTGTTGGTTTCTTTATCTCCCTTCTTCCATGGTTGTTTGGTACTTGAGGGATGGAAGAACCGTTTGCTGGGACCCGGGTGGAAGTTTGTTTGCTTGTTCGTTTTTTCCTTTTGAGATAAGTTCTTGCTCTGCAGAGCCGGGATTGGTCCCAAGTTCACGGCTTGCATCTTGTCACAGTCTACAGGTGTGAGTCGTGCCACACCCAGCTCGGTGGGGAATGTCTTTGAAAGATTCTTTTTTTTTTTTTTTTTTTTTTTTTTAAATTCTGTGTATGTGTCTGTCTGTGTGGGGGCATGTGTGTGGCCAGAAGAGCGTGTCAACGTCTCTCGGAACAGGAGTCATACGTAGCTGTGAGCAGACTAATGTGGGTGCTGGGAACTGAACCAGGGTCCTCTGCAAAAGCAGTGGACGTAAAACCAGTCAATGCAATTTATGACATTTGTTTGGCATGTGTGTGTATTTGGTATGCACACACACACACACACACACACACACACACTATGGTGCATGTGTGGAGGTCAGAGGACAACCTGTGGGAATCGATTCTCTCCTTCTGCAATGTAGGACCTGGGGGTTGAATTAATCTGTCTTGGTGGCAAGTGCCTTTGCCTGCTGAGCCACTTCATCAGTCCTAAAAATGCAAAATTTAAAAAAGTAGCAAACTAATTCCATTCCTGCAGGATTTTCCACGGATCCTTAGTTTACAGGGCTGAGGAGACCAGACTTGGCCTGCTGGGGTCATGTGACTTCCCTCTGCCTCATTCTCCACTTCACTTCTGATTCCTGTGCCCCAGAGGAACCCGTGGAGACTTTGGGCCGTAGAGAAGCCAGCTGTAACTGTCAGGTTGAAGCACCTGATGCTGCACAGTGCTGTCACCAGCGCCTGCCCCTTCTTTTCAGGGATCCCTCCTTTACAAGCCCTGGCTTCTTACTGTGTCTATGGGAGGGATGGGCTTTAGAGGGAGAGCAGGGCAGGAGAAGGTTCAGGGCAGGGTGTGAGGGAAGACTGGGGCCAGACCTGGTTAGTTGGGGCCTGGGATAGAGCCTTGGTCAGTGAGGGTCCCGAGAAGAGTGTCTCCCAAAGGTCCCAACCCCAGGTCATCTACAGCAGGTGAGTCAGGGTTGTTGTCTACAGGTTGAAGACAATGGGAAAGAGGTCATTTCTGCACAAATGGCATTCTCTGAAGACACCCAGAGATGTGCCGCTCTGAGTTTGATTTTTTTTTTCCATCATGATAAGACACAAGGGCGCAAGAGTGACTTGACGGACATCAAGGCTGAGGAGCACCAGGGAGTGGCAGCGATTGTAGACAGCTGCAGGGTAAATGCCAGTTCCAGAGGAGCCAGCTGCTGCTCGGACTTCACAGATGCTGCTGCGATGGAGTGCTGAAACATCCCCAGACACCTGCGATGGGCGTTCTTACGGGAATGCTCTTCTCTTAAAATGAAGAACCAGAGAGGCGTGGTTTGCAGGATACTCGCACGCATGTTCTCTCCCTCTCTCTCCCTATGACAGGGTCTGGCTCTGTAGCCTAGGATGCCTCTAATCCATGTGAATCCTCTTGCTCCAGCCTTGGAGCACTGGAATTGTGGGTGGGGTGTGCACCACCACAGCCTACTTCCTCTTTTCTGAATTTCTCTTTTCTCTCTCAAATTTTCTCTCCTTTCCCCCTTATCTAATACTCACCTCCACCAGATATGCACCTAACTTCAGTTTTCTGCCCACTGAGTTCCCTATTTCCAGGGTTTCATCTGTGACAGAGACAATCTCTCTCTCTCTCTCTCTCTCTCTCTCTCTCTCTCTCTCTCTCTCTCTCTCTCTCTCTCTCTCTGCTCTTGGTCTCTGTACTATCACTCCCTCTTCTTCCTTCTCCTCTCCCCTCCCTTCTCTCTCTCTTCCTTTTGTAAATGGAGATTTTTCTCCATCCCGCTGGTACCAGTGGACTGGTTGGTTTCTTTCTGCCCACCAGGTCCCCACAGTCACTTATGAAATAACCACTCTGAGACTTAATATCAGTTACAATTATTTGGCTAATAACTTAGGCTCCTTACTGGCTAACTCTCTCTTATAAGTTAACCCATTTCTATTAATCTATGTATCACTATGTGGTTGTGGCTCATTGGTGATGCCCTGCATCCGGCTTTCCTGGTGGCTCCATGGCATCTCCCAGACTCTGCCTTCTCTCTCACTCTTTGTTTCTATTTCCTGCCTAGGTATATTCTGCCTAGTTATTGGCTAAACAACTTTATTCATCAACCAATAAGAGAAATACATAATTACAGCATGCAGAAGGACATCCTACATCACCCTCTGTCTAAGTATTTTCAAGATCTTGAGCTTCTGGAAGACACTTCTGCAGCCCTTGTTTCTCCCTGTCATTGGCCTCTATGGTTGAGACTCAGCACACACACTTGAGATTTGGACATTAGGGCATGGTAAAGGATACATGAGGGCTGGGGAGGAACGGAGAAGGCATCCTGGGAGACAGTTCTGGTGTGCATGCAAGGAGTGGTGACATAGTGTAGGTCTGTGTGCCTTGGTGTGTGCACATTGTATATGTGGTGACATCAGATAGTGCTGATGGCCTAGCTGGCTCCTCAAGAATACCCTATTCATGCCAGGCCTCAAGCTCATATGTAGATAAGGATGGCCTTGAACTCGATCGCCCTATCTCTTATGTTCTGGGATTACAGGCACGCACCACCGAACCTAGTTTATGTAGAGCTAGGCACAAAATTCAGGACCATGTGTGTGCTAGGCAAACTCTCAGCCCACAGAGCTACATCTTCAGACCAGAAACCTGTCTGTTCTAAGGGGGTGGCTGAATTGAATTTAGAGCTGAATGCCGTGCACTAGAAGCTGGAAAACGAGGGCCGTGGAGACCATCGGGGCTAGGATGAGGAGAAGGACGACGTCTATTGGATGCTGCACATGGGCAGTGTCTGAACATATGGGCCTCAGACAGGGTGGGCTTGAATCAGAGCTCTGTCCACTGTGGTCATGCACACATCCCTCAGTGCCTCAGTTTCCTTGTAGGTCAAAAGGAAAAATAATAGCATTGTCTGGTGCGGGATAATTCTGTATTCTGTCAACTATGTTTTAAATAAATGCTGATTGACCAGTAGCCAGGCAGGAAGTATAAGCAGGGTAATCAGACAGGAAATAGAGGTGGGGCAATGAGAACAGCAGAATTCTGGGTAGAAGGAAGCTCTCTCCCTAGTCCTGTCCAGACACCAAAGAAACAGGATGTGACCTGCCCCACTGAAAAAGGTACTGAGTCATGTGGCTAACATAGATAAAAATAATGGGTTAATATAAATTGTAAGAGTTCATACGAGGCCCATGGAAGTGGACTGAGACACTGGGTGGTATCCTGAGCATGGGAAACCTCAAAGCCCACCCCCTCAGTGACACACTTCCTCCAACAAGGAAATATCCACCCCAACAAAGCCACGACTCCTAATAGTGCCATTCCCTATGAGATTGTGGGTTTAATTACACTTAAACTACCACAAACATGAAAATTGAATTGTGTATTAGTTATTTTTTAGTTAACATTTTTGTCTCATCTCATGTGACAAAATTCCCAACACAAGTGGCTCAAGAGAGAATAGGTTTCTTTGTTCATTATTTCAGATGGCTCACTCTGTGTTGACATGACTCTGTGGTTTTAGATGGCTCCGTGTTGACATGGCTCTGGTTTTGGATGGCTCACTCCGTGTTGACAAGGCTCTGTGGTTTCAGATGGCTCCATGTTGGCATGGCTCTGTGGTTTTGGATGGCCCACTCCATGTTGACATGGCTCTGTGGACTCAGGCAGAGCATCCTGGGCGGTGGCTGGTGGCAGAGTGGAATCTTTACTCCTGGCTGGACAAGGAGGCAGAGATCAAGGCAGGAAGCAGTCAGAGATGATATGCTGCTACTGATCTGCCTCCTTGGGACCTCTAGTTAGATCTCCATGTGCTAAAGGTCCCAGAGTTCCACACATGGCTCACATCCTGAGCTTCCGAGGGACATTGTGCATCCAAACCATAAAACGGGTTGGTTCATGCCTGGAGCTTGGATGTCACCCAGCGTGATGCACACTAACTCCAGGTTTGAGAATTGGGACGTGAGGTTCCTACTCTGCAAACCCATCTCATTAAATGCATCAGTGCATTTCCTCTACACAGACATCTCCCAGGCCAGCTGACATAAACACTGAGCCTCAGAGAGGTCGAATAACTGATGTCTCCCAGCAGCTGAGAGAAGTGAAGATGGACCTGGGTCTGAAATGAGTGGGGGAGCAATGCTATTTAATAGCGGATGTCTAGAGGGTTGGTGAGGCAATTCAGTGGCCTCAGCACCCCTGCATGCAGGGCTGGATAAATAGCAGGGATATGGGGCCAGGCTGGGGTTAGGCTTTCCTAGTCAGTCCTTGACCAGCAATTGTTGACCAGGAGCAGCAGGGCAGGGCATTTGGCATAGAGCTCCTTACACGGAGCAGGTTTTCTACCCAGGCCTTGGAGACGGCTACTGCAGTCCCATGTTAGGATGACTGTGAGTGAGTTTGCTCTCTCCATGTCCCCCTTCTTTTGCATTCTGGGGGAGACAGTGGTGGTATTGCTCTGTGAACTCCTCCACACCGTTTCAAACCTCTCGAAGAATGGGGTGAGGAGTGCTGCAGGCCATCCCCCCCTTTTTTTGGCGGTGTCTTGTTGTGAATCCCTCACTGGCCTGGAACTCACAGAGATTCACCTGCCTCTCTCATCCCAGTGGTGCTGGGATTATAAAATGTCAACAACACATCTGTCAAGGACATATTTTTTGAGGAAGTGAATTTCTAGGCAGTGTTGAATGAATTAAGGAAGCAGGTCCAAGAGTCACAAATCTGGGGAAACCCTTTTTGGCTGTACTCACTGGTGTGTTTATCTGCTTACTGATGCCTGTGACTCAGTAGTACCCATTATAAGTAGGGTTTCTGTGCACAGACTGGAGCAATGTGTGTGATCAAATTGATTTCTGATGAAATCAGACTGTGGCCTAATTTTCTTGCCATCACAATGCTGTATCCATACACTCTACTGGGCATTTAGAACATGTTAAGTAAATATCCACGTTCTGAATGTGGCCCCCTATTGGAAGAGATTTGACTGGCTTTCTTCTTTCTTTTGCATGTGTATATATGTATGGTATGTATACAGGTGTGTATGCAGTATATGCATTGATATGAGTGTGTGTGTGTGTGTAGAGGCCAGAGACTGACATCCAGTGTCTTCCTTGATTACTCTTTATTTTATATACTGTGACAGCATTTATTAGATCTCTTCTTGAACCTGGGGCTTGTGGATTCAGTTAATCTGGCAAACTTGCTCTGGTGATTTCCCGTCTTGCCTCCTGAGTGCTGGCCGGCTTTACAGGTAGGCTTGCCACACATATTTGGTGCTGGGGTTTAGAACTCAGACAGACATTCACACTGGCATGTGGTACTTTACCCTCTGAGAACTGGCAGACTTTTGCTTTCTCACCTCATTCTTGCTGGATCTGTTCTGCAAGCCTGCAGCTTCTGGGTCTTGGAGGAGGGCACCCTCCTGTACTCCACTGTACATCCTCAGTGGAGAGGGGGTAGGGATGGGGTGGGGAGCAGATCAGATTAGGATCAGGCAGAAGGAGGGCCAAGGATAAGTCACATGTGGACTGTGTGACTTTTTCAGAGGTCATAGTCAGAAAAACTAGCTTGGGATCTCCCCACTGAACCAGTAGATGTGGAAATAAAGTAGCCACCTTCCATCAGGACAGAAGCACTCCCTCCTGTCACCACCTACTCTCTCAGACTGTCTTTGTCAGAGCACCTGGCAGGCAGGGCCAGCTCTGAGTAAGTCTTCTCAACAGCTTTGTGGCATGTCAACACAGTGGCATTTTATACAGCCATGAAAAAGAATGGTACTATGTCAGCGCAGATGGAGGGCAACATTGTCAAGAGAAATAAGCCACTCTCAGAAAGACTTTGCATGTCTTCTCTGATACACAAATCCCAGGTTATAGCTGAAGGATATGAAGGCAGAAATGGAAGAAGGTGGGAAAAAGAAACAAGGTGTACATGCTATCATCTTGAGTTAGCTTCAAGTGAGTCATATCTGATCGTCTTTTACCAATAAATGCTCAGTGAGTGTGAAAAGTTTGTGATCTAGTGCTTACAGTTTTATCATAGTGCTCATGTTACATTATTGAGACCTTTCTGAGGTTTGTGTCTGTCCCTTGGTGGTTCTTGTACTGGAATCCTGGTCTTCATTGTGGCAGTGTTTGGCAGTGATGAAATCTTTAAGAGGTGGGGCCTAGTCAAAGATGATTAGGTCATCAGGGGCATCACTGTCAGAAAGGGTTGATGTGGTTCCTTTCTTGGCTGTGGTGATGACTTTTGCATGACCATAGCAGGGCGAACTCTGCTACAGCAGTAGATTTGTGACAGACACTGTGACCAGAAATACCAACTACCTAGTGTTCACAGGAAACATGTGTTGACCTGGGCACAGAACAAAGTCCCTGCCATGCCCCAGGGTGGGAATCCTACCAACAGACACTATGGCTGACTCATTAGTGGGGCTTTTAATGGTGATGCTCCAGATTTGGGGGGAGTTCTTGAGTTGTTTTTTTTTCTGATTTTTTTCTTCTTCAAGTAGGAAATTGTTGTTTGATGACTTAGGAAAGTTCATCAAACAGAGCCCTAAATTGATTCCCCCCCCCCCACACACACAAGAAGTCCTACACATATCCCCAGCCTTCTCACTGCTGTGCATACATTTTTCCTACTCTTCATTTTTCTTTAAACAGAAAGGAGAGAAATACCTTCTTTGAGCTCTTGGAAGGCAATGTCATATTCCTGCAGCATGCTCACAAAAGTCCCCGATGTCCAAATAAAGGAGGACCATGAAGGGGGAGAGAGGAGGGCTGTGGGGGAAGGGGCCAGCATCCCGCACAGACCTTTAGTTCCATAGCTTCACCATCTGTTCAAGCTTTGGTCCAGATCAAAGCCAGGGTTATGAAGGGCTCTGATTTGGTAAATCTTCTTTAGGAGTGAAAAGGACATTTAAAGCCTCAAAATTTGAGATTAGAGTGGCAGTTGAGACTGGGGTTAGTATGCCTCTTTCAGATGTAGAATGGATAGACATGGAGTCCAGGCTAGGGCAGTTCCTGGGAGTTCAAGTTCTTCCATGTTGTGACCTCTGGTAGGTTGTCTATACACTTCAGTGGATGATGCCACACCCATGTGTGCTTCTGTAAATGAAGGTTTCTCGGTCCTGTAGCCACTTCCAAATAATTACTCAGAGGCTTATATTAATTATTAATGCTCAACCAATAGCTCAGGCTCTTTACTAGCTAACTCTTACATTTAAATTAACCTATATTTCTATCTATGTTTTGACATGTGACTCAAGGCTCTTTACCTCATTTTCAACACATCCTGTTTGTTTGGTGTCTGGCTGGCATCTCTTGAGTCTACCCTCTCTCTCCCTGTATTCAGTTTGGCTTCCCTGCCAAGCTCTATTCTGCTCTGCTATAGGCCAAAGCAGCTTTTGTTATCAAGCAATGAGAGCACCACATATTAACAGCTTAAAGAAGGGTTATCCCAGGGGATGGAGAGATGGCTCAGTGGTTAAGAGCACCGCCTGCTCTTCCAAAGGCGCTGAGTTCAATTCCCAGCAACCACATGGTGGCTCACAACCATCTGTAATGAGATCTGGTGCCCTCTTCTGGCCTGCAGGCAGAGCACTGAGAATACTGTATAATAAATAAATAAATAAATAAATAAATAAATAAATAAATAAATAAATAAAAGAAGGGTTATCCCACAACAGCTTAGACTGCACTAATTGGACTTAGTGAGTTATGAAAAAAGAGCAGACATGAAGGCGGGGATCTGGGATCTAGGTAGGAATGAGGGAAGATTTGGGTTGGAAATAACAAATATATTGTATTTTTGTATGAAATCATCCAAGAATAAATAAAAATTGTGTAAAATAGTCTTGGAATTAGAATACAAAAGCCAACACATATAAAAATAATTACTTCTTAAGACTGAGATTGGTGGGAAAGGATATTTAAGTCAGTTCCTGTTTTTATTAGAAGCATTTACTAATTCCAGGACTACTGACATCACAAATATGGTATGCAAAGAGATTCCTTAATGAGTTTTAATGGGTTTTTCCCAACTACAACCATGACATCCGGCCACGTTGTCCACAAGCCCCTTGGAGCTCAAGACTCAGACTGAATACTAACGGACTCTTTCAGCACCTTGGACAGAGCTCAGGCTATCAGAGCTACTCCTCGGCTCTTGGATGAGGTAGAGAGCGTTAGGAAGTAGGAAGAAAACACAGCCGTGGCCAATGTGAATCCTTCTAATTTTAACAGAAGTTTATTTACTCCCTTCTGTTTCTTGCTCAACTAGTTAATAACTTCAGCATCAAAAATTGGAACGCAGTAAATTATATATCCCCTGGGTGCCTCTTCTCCCTGCTAAACACACCCTCAAATCCTTCATCTTGAAGTTTTCTGTGACTCTGTTTTAAGTTCTGTTCCTGTGAGGTGATGGGGTATAACGCGCAGCTGGAGAGCTCCTGGAATGAATGAGGTTAATAATTCTGAAGCCACTACAGATAATTTGCAAGGCAGAAAATCCAATTATAGATAATTAGGATTTAACCCAAGTTCTTTTGAAAGTGGCTTGGTATTGCCTTATGGCCACAAACAACCAAAATTAATTAAAAAAAAAACTAGCTACTAATTTCAATAATTATTTAGACGTTTCCCAGAACTTTCTTATCACCATGCCCTCACCTTCAGCACCCTTCAATAGATGCAGATGCCAGGATGTGTCCTACAGGCGCAGGACTTTGGTTGGAGCATGCTGCCATCGCTCCTTCATGCTCATGCAGTGTCGAGGTTCATTAAGCTTTCATCAGGCTACACAAGATGAATTAGCTCTACACAATGTGAGCAATCATTCACTATTCATCCTTCTTTCTGCTTATTTCCACACATGGCAATTTTTCAAATATAGAAATGGCATTTGTTGTGAAAATATCCCATACACACAGACTTTATGAAACCACATCAGGGAGACCTCACTGTTACTTGACCACCTAGAGATGGCCAGTTAACTTTTCTTGGTCACTTTCTCATCTCTGTGGATGGATCTGAGTTAATGGTCCTAGTTCCATTCTGTTCCTGCTTGGGGAGGAAAGGGTTCATTTGGCTTTTACTTCCAGGTCAGAGTTCATCACTGAGAGAAGTCAGGACAGGAAATTAAGTTGAAACTAATGCAGAAACCATACAAGAATGCAGCTTCCTGTCTTTATTTCTAGACTATGCTCACCTAGCTTTTCTATATAACCCAGGCCCACCTGACTAGGGATGACACAGCCCACAGTAGCTGGGCCCTCCCATATCAATCATCAATCAATACTATCCCTCAGTTGAGGCTCTGTTAGATGATTCTAGGCTATGGCAAGATGACAGCTGAACCTAAATAGGACATTCCACTCATTGTCAGCTTACACATAAACAAACACATTACTTTAAGCTATAATCTTTCATTTCATGTCCACGAGATCTCACATTGACATCATAATATAACACACAGTACAACTTAAAAGTCCCACAATCTTTAGCCCAGCACTCTAAAAGTTCAATATTGCTTTAAAAGTTCAAAGTATTGGGATGGAGAGGTGGCTTAGTGGTTAAGAACACTGGCTACTCTTCCAGAGAACCCAGGTTCAATTCCCAGCACCCACATGCCAGCTCACAACTGTCTGTCCCAGAGTTCCAGTCCAGTTCCAGAGGATCTGGCACCCTCACACCCTCACACAGACATACATGTGGACAAAACATCAGTGCACAGCAAAAAGCTCAAAATATGTTAACTGTGAGGCTCCTGTAAAAATTTAAAAAAGTAAGTCAAGCTACATTCTTTCTTACTCCAAGAGGGAAGAAGCAGGGTATATCTATTTCTGCTATAATCAGATCAAAGCAAAATCCTGAAGTGTAAATAGCCCAGTGTCCAACATCTTGAACTCAAACCATGATCTTCTGGGTTTCAAAGTGTTTGGCCATCCCTGCTTCTTCTCCAGCCTTGCCGTCTGTACCACATGCAGCTTGTCTCATCAGGCTGTTGGGAGCTGTCCCATGGTCCTGACCTCTCCAACACCCTTAAATCTCCACTGCAACTAAGACTGTACCTTAGCCAACGGCCTTTTCTGTCTCTCTTCGGGAACTCTGACCTTGCCACACTGTGCCAGGCCCCAGCCTCTCTCCATAACCTTGTTGACCTTGCATCTTTCATGCCTTGAAAGCCAGAACTCTGTGGGGGACTCCTAAACATTACCAAGTTCCGGGTGCCAGTTTGAGATGCGGTTTTAGCCTCTATGGACCACAGCTCCTCTGTACTGGTTCTACAGTCCCAATGAAGAACAGAAGATTCACTTCAGTGGTGCTTGTCAACCACAGCGGATTATTCAGGACCGCCTGAGCAAACCACAGACTCTTAATCTAAAATATCACATGAAGAGCCCGGCTGCACCACACCTTTCATCATGCTGTCCTGTGCTGTCTCAGATCCAGAAACAGTTTAGCCAGCTGAGCAGACTCTAACCTCCGATTCAAAGATCTTAGGTAACTCATTCCTTAAGTAGTTTGCGCTGTAATTTGTCACAGTCATGAAGGTTTGAAGCCCACAGAACCCATTTTTGAGGGGATAAGACTTTTCTATGTGGTAATTCTGGCAGTAGCTATATGACCAAATACTTGCACCAAACCCCATCACACTGCATTATACAGAGATCAAAAGCAATAAAGTCTTACACAAATCAAGTCAAGGGTGTGCTATGCTTTTTACTCACACAGCATTCAGGATCAGTGTTCTAGAATCATCCATTTCCTAAGATTTCACTTTAGAAATCACACCTGTCTCACCCCGCCGGCAGGGTGTGCAGTAACAAACCGCCGGCAGGGTGCGCAGTCTCACGCCGCCTGAAGGGTGCTCAGTCGCGTCGGCAGCGTCTCAGGCTCTCGCGTTAACTCATCCATCTGCTTCTCCAGAGGCATCGCAAGAGCGCCTCTGTGTGAGTGAAAGTTGGTGGTAAGCTGTGCAGTGAAGAGGTCCACAAGGTTGTCTAGTTGGGAATCTTGTCTACTCTGGCTCATGGAGGAGTCTGCAGAGTTGAGAGTGAGCACTGGGTGTTTTCCCTTGACATGGATCAGCATGGCTGACATCACCTTCCTAGTTCCGCCCCCTCCCATTCCCAACTGTGGATCTCACTTCATTTTCTTATCATTGTCTGTCGTGAACCCCAATTTAAATACTCAGATGTGTAGGTAAGACATTCTGAGATTGTTAGTGCTCTTGAACTGGGCTCCTACTGTCCCCTTTTAATGACTCTTTCAGTCTACCCTTTTGCATAGCTTAACACACTTCAGCGGTATTAAAAAAATAAGCTGTAATTAATACATATTTGGATCTTGCACTAGGTGTTTTTCCTTTCTGAGTTAGAGTATGTACCCCACAATTTGAATACTTGAATGGCAAGTCAAAGAGGTGTTTCCACTCTCCTTTTTCCTTTAATATGTATTTAATATATTATATATAAATATAAGCATATGTATTTCTGCATTCTTAAATCTTATAATAAACTATTTCTTATCTTTCTGTTATCAGTCCTAGAGCCTCTTGCATGCCATGCAAGTGCTCTAATGTTAAGTTGCGCCTCCAACCTGTAGATTGTATTTTGACCTTGTCCCTGACTCCTTAAGAACGACAAGACGAGGTCTGGCAAGATGGCTCCAGTGGGTGAAGGGGGCTTGCTACCACGCCCAGCAGAAGTGTGAGATCTCAGGGGATCAAGGGTCTGAAGATGCAGCTCAGGAAAACCACTGTTCGACACCCTGTCTAAGTTACATGCATGCATGTGCTGGTTTGAATGTGACGTGTCCCCCACTTGGGACCCAGCTGCCTGTGCTGATTGTTACACATATGGGATCGTTTGGGAGTGGAGTTTGGCTGGAGGAAGTGGGTCACTGGGTATGGGCTCCGAGGTTTTGTAGCCGGGGCCCACTTTCTGTTCATTTTCTGATTCCTGACTGCGGGTGCGGTGTGACCAACTGCCTCCCTTCCTGTGGCCTCGTTTCCCCATTATCACGAGTTGTATTCCGTTGGACTGTTATGTGAGAATAAACCATCCCTTAAACAGCTTCTTGTGAGGCACTGCGGTTGCAGCAACATGAAAAGTAGCAAATACAATGCATCTTTAAACATATGTAATACATAGTTGCTGTGGAAACATTTCTGAAACGAGATCCAGGGAGCTTCACGCGATGCCTCCCACATCTTCCTGTGGATGGAAGGGATTGTGTATCTATTGAGGTTTCTCAGAATGGAAACATCTACTCGGTGCTTCTGACGCACCAAGAGTCCAGTGCTTGCCAGACTATTTACACTTTACAATACTCATGCAGTAGAAGAGGCAGGAGTAACTCTGCTCTGCAACAGTGCAACGGGGGCTCGGAGACTAACCACAGTGCCCAACGTTTCATGACTTACCAGAGGAGGACCTAGCCAGGTCTGCCTGGCTGCACATCTGGGCTCCTAGCTATTGGTTCCTCTTCTTGTCTGTCAGCTGGTCCTGTGGGAATCTGACACCCCATCCAACAGTTGGTTCTTGCCATTGGGGTTGGGGTAGAATTTTATTTCCAGAAGCAGAGTGGCAGTCAGATAATTAACTTGTCTCCCCTGGAGGAGCTTTGTTCATGGGATGGTCTTCAAATGGGGCATGAAAAGGCACTTGGCAAATTGCAAAAGGAAATAACACTTCAAAATGAAAAATGGATGCACATTTATCAACCAGGGGTAGCAGAAGAACAGGCACTATCCATTTGGGGCCATCGCTGAACTCCACTACAGGGAGTTAGAGCCACAATGAACGCTGTACCTTTCTTGATTCTAATCTACCAAGGCTGATGCCATTTCCCCGATTCTGTGGTACCCAGATCAGACAGGCTGTTTCTGTGGTTTAGCTTACTTATTTGTTTCTGGTTTTAATAACAGTGGAATACACCAGGGTGCCCTAGCAGGCGTTTCCAGTGTGCAATGACAAGCTTTGAAGATGATTTCTTTCAGATAGTTTTGAACACGAAATCCATTTAAAAATCATTTATTTATTTACTTAATTATTTTGTGTGTGTGTGTGTGTGTGTGTGTGTGTGTGTGTGGGCACATACATGCCACAGCACATATATGGAGGTCAGAGGACAACTTATGGGTGTCAGTTCTCCCTCCCTACCATGTTGGTCCTGGGGATGGGATGCAGCCGTCAGGCATGGCAGTAAACACCTTCACTGGCCACTGAGAGAAGGATCGTCAAATAGAGATTTGGCTTATCCCCCAAGTTGGATCTTCTGATGGTGGAGGTGGGGCAGGTTGTGACATAAGTCTTTGCAGGTGCCAGGATCATGAAACGGAAGTGGCATTCCTGGAGGACAAACACAAAGAGGTTTATGGTGACCATGGTTTTCCTGTTTGTTTATCTGAGGACTGAGCAAGCAGAGTGATACCTTCTTACCACACAGGCGCCTGTGCTTGGGACTGTTCACAGATAGGAGTACACCACTGGGCGTGGTTAGCTGTGGATGTGCATCCCAGCTCAGTCTCACTAGAGAGGCAGAAGGCTGGCTGTGAGGACTTTTGAGTATTTATGAAAATTTTGAGAGTGAGTCTCATGTAGCCCAGGCTGGCCTCAAACACTGCATGTGGACAATGAAGACCTTGGACTTCTGACGCCTCATCTCTTGAGTGCTGAGCTTACAGGAATGTGTCACCACAGCTAGTTTATACAGTGCTGGGGCTTAAATCCAAGGTCGTATGTAAGGAATGTACAGGTAAGAGTGCTACCAACTTCACTACATCCCCTGCCTAAAACTGGCCTCAAAAATAAACTCTTTTGCTGTTAGTTAGCTCCAACACCCAACAACCTAACTTTTTTTTTTTTAAAAAAATAAAAACTAATTATTAGGGGCTTGTAAGAACACAAGTTATTTTTCCTTTGCACCATCCAATTCTAGAAGGATAACTGAGTGCACTGCATGGCTCTCTCTCCCACTCTACGGTGTTTTAAATTCCTACCTTGGCACCAAGAGGCTGATGAGAGGTCCCCACTTGATCGCAGGAGCTTATCAAAATCTCCAGTGGTAGCACTGAACGGGAAGATGTTGTGAACGTTGGTGCTAGCTCTCAGTGTTGTGCTGAGTATAAACAGACTGAATCTGCCATGAGCAGCTGTGACCAAAACAGTAGCCTTTTCTTTAGTATAAAATACGTTGTGAAAACTCATAAGCCTTTGTCTATAAGCGGGCTCAAAGAGACTGATTTGCAAGTTTTACTTTCCCACTCTTGGCATATCCTTGAAGGGAAATGGGTTTTGCTTGGAGCATTTCCCCATTTGCCCTTTGCCCTATAAAACAGAATCCGAGTGCCATAGTTCAGCTGTCGAGCTGACACAAAACCTAGGGTCACCTGAGAAGAGGGAACCTCAACAGGAGGATTGTCTCCAATGGATTGGTTTGCAGCCGTGTGGAATTATGCAGATTACACATCCTTCTGTAAGCAAGAGTCACATCACTCATTATTTTAATTTTTTTTCAGTGGGATGACATCACACAGGTTTCTGTAATTGGCTTTATTAATCTGCTCATTTATCAGGAGCATCCTCTGAAGTCTTAGACTCTAGGGCACACTACACAGTGGAGAAGTGAGACAGGACAGGTGGTTGTACTAGTTTCTTTCTGTCCATCTGGGTTGTCTAAGGTGTTGGGAGCAGCAAGGAAATTTCTATCCTCTTCACATCACTGAGGATGGGGGCAGCTCCAAGGGGAGCATAATGATTACCAAATTAAGGAGTTACAAGCAGCACCTCTCTCCCCTCTCTTTTTCTCTTTCTATTGTCCCTCCCCCTCTTCCACACCTTCCCTTCCTCCCTTCTTCTATCCTCCCTTATTTCTTCTAGGATATATAAGTATGTATGCCACGATAGTCTCAAACTTTCTCTGTAGCTGAGTCTCTGGGTGCTGGGGTCACAGGTGTGCCATGCTCATCTTATTCCCTGCTTTCTGGAACATTTGCTCTCAATCCCCAGTTGTAGCTTGGTCCACCCATCATGTGCCAACTGTCAGGCCTTGCTCTGAAGGTGGAAGGCTTTTTCCTAGCATCCTGTAATTGCTCATGCACCTCTCTGTAGGGTGCCTTGCCTTCTGCTAGTAGCCTGGTTAACTCCTATTCTCCTTCCCAACCCACTGTAAGTCACACATATTCCTGGAAGCCTCAGCTGAATGACTTGGTCCCACCCAAGTTCCCTTTAGTTGACTGTTGCAAGGAGCCTTTACTACCAAAACTGCTCACATTTTCATGTGAAATTGGATATTGCAATGCAAATGGACCTAACATATTTTATTTATGCTTTAAATGTTTATCTATCTATCTATCTATCTATCTATCTATCTATCTATCTATCTATCTAGTGTGTGTAGATGCATGCAGGCATGTGTGCATGTTATGGTATATATATGGAGATAAGAGAACAAAGTTTGGGAGTTTGTTTTTTTCCTTTTACCCACTGTGTTCTGGGGCAGGAATTAGCTCATTAGGCTTGGTGGCAAGTGCCACTGCCCGCTGAGCCACCTCACTGGCCTCGACTTTAAGTCCCCCAGCAATAAAATGCCCCATTTGCTGCTTGTACTTTAGACACCATCCTTCTGGTCCCTGCCTTGCTCCTCTGCAGCTGGATATCAGTGTAAGCACAACAACTCTACATGTGTTTGTCTCATCTCTGGATCCATAGCATTCTCTCCTACTGAGCTGCACACTTAGCTCGCCATTGTCTCTACTGAGCCCAGCACATGGCTGGCCTCGTGGGAAGTCCTCCATGAAACTTAATGAATAAATGAGGAGCTGAGAGAATAGATTACCTTTGTCACTTGAGAAATTACGCCATGTAATTAGCTCCCTTGATTTGGAAACAGAGAATGTTTGAACACTCAGAGACTGTGAGAGGTTTGAGACCCACTCCCACTTTCTCCTGAATGGGAAATTAGAGTCTGGAGAGGAATTTGCAACCCCCTTCATCAATAGATGGCAAAATTCAGCTGCATAACCTTAAAACCCTGGCAATTAACTTAGTTTGAAAAGGTCAGGAGTAGTTACATCCTGATCCCCTGACAGGCAGAGTCATCCAACAGAACTCCACTGAAATTAGAAACACTCTTGGCAAAGTCAATCAGAGTCTTGTCTGTGACGTCATACCATGGGGAGGGGCAGGTCATGATTCCAACCTTCTCTGCACTTCAGGCTTCCTCTGCCATTCAGTATGGCCAACTTGATTTGTGGTGATGCATACCTGCAATAATCACAGCATTCAAGGGGCAGAAGCAGGAAGATGGGTTGTTCAAGGCTAGTCTCTGCTATGTGGAGAGTTTGGGGCAAGCCTGGGCTACACAACACACTGCTTCAAAGCAAAAACATAGCCAACTAAAAATGAGTATAGTCTGTGGATCTTGCTACTGTTGTCTGAGAACCTAACAGACTAGCTGCTGGTTATCTGAACACCAGCTCTACAGACACTGCTGATGCCTTTACACACACACACACACACACACACACACACACACACACACACACATGCACCCCCCACTCTCATCCCCACCCCCCACACAAGCATCCAGCTTTCTGCTATCTGCCAAGTCCATGCCATTCACCACTGTTCCTCACTTCAGGCAGAGAAACCTGGGGCCCCAGTATTGCAAACAGTCATCTGAAGTTAACCACAGGGTCTAGGAGGATCATACCAGTGCCCCACTGTCTAGTGTCACACTTGCTTCCTTGTTGAATGGCAAGCACTTGGTTTGATCTCAGACACTGTGAGTGCAGAACGCTTGCCCTGGGTTGTGCACATGGATAAAGGGTCTGGGAGAGAAGATGGATGTGTAGATGAAGACAAGTAAGCCATATAAATAGTTACTGCTTCCCAGCTCCTCCTGCCAGTCTCCTTAGTATTTGCCCCACAGGCTCCTGTGCATTTATGGTTTGTGGATAAGGCGGCCCCTGTACACCCAGTTTGAGCTAAGAAGACATTTGGAAATGTAGACAGAGGCTGTTTGTTCATTTCCTGGCCAGATAGACCTGAAATAATCACACAGAAACTATATTAATTGCAACACCTCTTGGTCAATAGCTTATGCATATTTTAGCTAATTCTTATATCTTAAATTAACCCATTTCTATTATTTTATAATTTACCATGAGTCTCATGGTTTACCAGTAAGTTTCTGAGGTGGGTGGTTGGTGTCTTTCTCCTTTGGCAGCTACATGGCATCTCCCTGACTCTGCCTCCTTTCTCCTAGCATTCAGTTTAATTTTTTTTTTTTGCCTAGCTCTATTCTGTCCTGCTGTAGGCCAAAACAGCTTTATTCATTAACCAGTAAAAGCAACACATACAGAAACACTTCCCACACCAGGAAGGAGCCCTGGAGAGGTGAGGGATAGGAAAGAAAGTCTTTCTCGATTGTCCTCACTTTTCCACGTTGCTCTAACAAAAGTATTATAAACTGGTGTGTGTGTGTGTGTGTGTGTGTGTGTGTATTCATATTTGTGTTTAGCATGTATGTATATGTATTTGATTTAACAGACATTTACCATTCAGCGTTCTGAAGCTTGAGAAATCCAAGATCAGAGCTATGGGATTCTGTGGTCAGATGGGGTGAGGGAGCTCCACAGTGCAGTCACCTGTCTTGAGGGTCCTCCTTCATAATTACTTCCCATAGGTTGGTGACACCAGTCCTTTCTGTGGGAACCTTGTTAGGAAGGGATCCTACCTGTTGTCTAGCCTCTGGCCCTCCCCCAGCATGGGTGATATTCCTTCAATGTAAGGCATGTAACAGGTACCCTCTGCTCAAGCCTGGTGGCTCACTATCCTCTTTAGAGTCAGGTCAACTTTCCATTCTTGCTGTCCTTGCTGACCCGAGGACTACCTCCCCACACCTTCCCCTCTGATCTCCATGGTGACATTAGCTTTCCCTCTATTTCTCAAAGGTACCCACCAGGTTCCTGCTGCAGCCTGGCCTCATGGATCTTGCTATTAGGAACATTTATCTTTCCAGTTAGAAAGATGGGCTCATTCCCTTCACTTTATATAGGTCTTTTCTCAAATACCTACTCTGCCTAAAGGCCCATCTGGACTTCCTGCACAGAATGAATCCTGTGTGTCTATGCATTCTTTTTCCTTGTGACATCTAGGGACACCTGTCATGACCTATGCAGACCATGAAGTACAGAACTATCTACACGATTCTCTACTGTCTCATCAGCACATACAATAGGACTCTTGGCCAGGAGTAGGGACTTATGAGGCAGGTGTGCAAGGTACCTGTGAATGAGTTGTGTTACACCGACTGCTTCAGCAGATCTTGGATCAGCTGTTTTCTTGCTTGGATCAGTTGGATGGTTACCTTCCTATGGCAGCTCTGTGGACTCTACCATAACCACCTCACAGTGAGAAGCCTGGTAAGGTGGATGATCATCTGAGCCACACCTGTGCCATGCCCATCTCCTTCATGATGGCTGAGTCCAAGTAGGGACATGGGAATAAGAAGATGCTGGTCTGTGTGAGGGAACATGGTGGGTATGTTTTCAATTTCTAGCTCTTTGGAAAGATGAGTTCCACAATGTTCTAGCTTCCTTTTCCAGAATTCTTGGAGAATGTCACTTTGACAATGTTCTTGCCATAGGTATTCCCCTGCCACCAAGATAAGACAGTGACTTTCAGGTGTCCCTCATAGGTGGGAAGTCTTGTTCATCCTTGCAGCCCATAACTACCCTTTTCAAGGACATAATCCATGGCCATATTTGAGGTGGTGCTTAGGATAGACTCAATACAATATTCACTTACAGGCCTCAGTTCCATAAGGATTATGGCTGTTTTCACTGAGGCAGAGATCAACAGGGCAGATGATCATCCTCAAGCTTGGTGGTGACCCAGGGGTGCATACTTACATGATTGCAGTTACATTCTCAGGTGATTTTAGCCAAAATAATGGTGGCTAACACAACCAGAAAGCAGAAAGCTATTTTCCCTTATTGTTTCTGATTCTAGGAGAAAAAGTCAATTGTGATTTAAAAATCACAGACTTTTAAAAACAGATTTATTTATTTTATTTTTCTTTAATGTGTATGAGTGTTTGTTTGCAGTACCTGCCAAAGTCAGAAGAAGGCACCAGATCTTCTGGAACTGGAGTTACGGATAGTCGCGAGCCACTTTGTGGGTGCTGGGAACAAAACCTGGATCCTCTATAAGAGTATACAGTGCTATTAACTGCCCAGTTACCTCTCCAGCCTCAATTGTCAATTAAAAATCATTTATATGCTCACAAGGCTAAAATTTAATAATGAATTGTATTAAGATGTGGCATCTGCTAAATTATGATTGGTTAAAAATAAGTTGACTCCACATCTTCTCCAGCATAAGTTGTCATCAGTGTTTTTGATCTTGGCCATTCTTACAGGTATAAGATGAAATCTCAGCATTGTTTTGATCTGCATTTTTCTGATGACTAAGAATGTTAAGCATTTCTTTAAGTGTGTCTTTTAGCCATTTTAGATTCCTTTGTTGAGAGTTCTCTATTTAGGTTTGTACTCCATTTTTTAAAAATTGGGTTATTTGTTCTTTTGATGGCCAATTTTTTGAGTTCTTTATATATTTTGGAGATCAGACCTCTGTCTGATGTGGGGTTAGTGAAGATTTTTTTCCCATTCTGTAGGTTGTCATTTTGTTTTGTTGACGTGTCCTTTACTTTACAGAAGCTTTCCAGTTTCAGGAGGTCCCATTTATTAATTGTTTCTCTCAGTGTCTGTGCTGCTGGGGTTTTATTTAAGAAGTGGTTCCCTGTACCAATGTGTTCAAGTGTACTTCCCACTTTCTCTTCTATGAGGTTCAATGTGGCTGGCTTTATGTTGAGGTCTTTGATCCATTTGGACTTGAATTTTGTGCGTGGTGAAAGATATGGATCTGTTTTCATTCTTCTACATGTTGATAACCAGTTATGCCAGCACCATTAGTTAAATATGCTTTTGTTTTTCCATTTTATATATATTTTTGCTTCTTTGTCAAGTGTTTTTTAAACGTAAAGCAAAGAAAACCAGCCTACAATTCACAATCCCAGAGGACCTAGACCACAATGAGGACCCTAAGAGAGACATACATGGATCTAATCTACATGGGAAGTAGAAAAAGATAAGATCTCCTGGGTAAATTGGGAGCGTGGGGACCATGAGAGAGAGTAGAAGGGGAGGGGAGAGGGAGGAAGGGGAGCAGAGAAAAATGTAGAGCTCAATAAAATCAATAAAAAAGGGAAAAAGGAGTAAAGCAGCTGTGGTGATGGGGAAAAAAAGTTGACTCAATTATCTGTCACTACCTGCTGAGCTACACTGCCCAGCTGCCTTTTAAAAAGTCAAAGTAGCCGGGCGGTGGTGGCGCACGCCTTTAATCCCAGCACTCGGGAGGCAGAGGCAGGCGGATCTCTGTGAGTTCGAGGCCAGCCTGGTCTACAAGAGCTAGTTCCAGGACAGGCTCTAGAAACTACAGGGAAACCCTGTCTCGAAAAACCAAAAAAAAATAAAAACATAAAAAGTCAAAGCGATGATGAATACAGGTAAAATTGTCACAGGCAATGGCTCAGGTCTGGCAGTAGATGACTGTCACAGGCACTGGCTCAGGTCTGGCAGTAGACTGTCTCATAGGCACTGGCTCAGGTCTGGCAGTAGACTGTCTCATAGGCACTGGCTCAGGTCTGGCAGTAGACTGTCTCATAGGCACTGGCTCAGGTCTGGCAGTAGACTGTCTCATAGGCACTGGCTCAGGTCTGGCAGTAGACTGTCTCATAGGCACTGGCTCAGATCCGGCAGTAGTGCTCGTTTCTATTGTACCTATTCAGATCTGGTGGTAGTACTTATTTTCATTGTACATATTCAGTTGTTGCTTGTGTTATTGGTGAGTGAACCTGGTTTCCTTCTGAGTGGTCATGGCATAAAATTTCAACCCAAATCCATGCATTTCATCAGGATATTGAGTTGTCTTACATGCAGCAGGTTAAACAAATAATGGAAAAGAGAAAATTGATTGTGAACACATCATGATGGCAGAACATGAGGGACCACCACCGGAGCACCCAGACTTGAGGGATTGCAGGGAGAGTGGGGACCAGGTCAGCTGCACCCTTGATTGCCTCGTGCCATCCGGTAAGCTTTGGCTCCTTGTGCCGTTGGCGGCTCACTATCACCTTCCAGTGACTTTGAATTAGGTCCAGCAGTCACTTTGATGTGAGTGACTTCGATATTGTAGCCTGCCCATGTCTTTGTGAAACCATGGTGACCCAGTTAGTCAGGCCCAAGTGGCCTTCCTGTCACTATTCAGGGACTCATTAAAAACAGTTCGAGCAGCCACGAATGTGGCATACAGCACTGCCCTTTCTAAGAACCAGCAATGTAGTCAAAACATGTTCCGGGTAATGTCACCAAGCACACATTCCTTCCCTTCCCACCTCAGTGCTTTTGTGCATTTAAGAAACTGTCTGGGCAGGGGAGGAGAAAACCCAATGTGAAGGGAGCCCGTAACCAGCCCCACCCCGGTCTGACTCCACTGAGGTGCTGAACGAGAGCTGTCCTAGGCTGAGCCAAGTGGTCCTTAGGAACCAGTTGAATGGACACGACGTGGCACTCATCCCAGTGGCTCTGATAAAGACAAGGCTGTGCGATTTCTCTGAGGACACTTCTAGCATCCTGCTGTGCCAGTGGCTGCTGGCACCCCCAGGCTAATGCTGACAAAACCAAGTAACCTCTGGTTGGCTTAGCGCTATGAGCTGTGTTGCCGCTAGAGCAGAGGTGGTGAACACTGCCCGGGCTCTGAGCCGACGCTGTGTTCACAGACACTCCTGCATTGAGTTCTCAGGGCAAGCTGGTGGGCGGTCTGCTGGGGTCTCCATTCTGCTGGTGGGTTAAGACTCAAAAGGGCTTGATTTCTTTTTGTCTATAAGTAGCAGAGCAAGCTCTGGAAGCAGCCTCGGTATCTGGGTTTATGTGACCTGGAGAGGTGTGTGTGTGTGTGTATGTGTGTGTGTGTGTGTGTGTGTGTGTGTGTATGTGTGTGTGGTCATTTGTATGTTGGTGCAGGTGGGCGTTCATTCATGCAGAGGTCAGATGTCATTCCTGAGGTCCGGATGACAGCCCTGAATGCCATTCCTCAGGTGCTTCCCACCTTTTAATCTTCAGTTAATTTTTTCATTCATTTATTATTTTTGTGTGTGTACATGTGTGAGTGTGCATGTGTCGCAGCATGCCTGTGGAGGTCAGAGGTCAACTTGTGGGAGTCTGTTCTCTCCTTCTACCATGTGGGTCCCAGCAATTGGATTCAGGTCCTCACACTTGGAGGAAATGCCTTTACCCACAAAACCATCTTGCTAGTCCACAACTGTAGAGACATTTCAATTGTATTTTAATAAATAAAGCTTGCTTGGGGATGGGGAAAGTAAAACAGACACACTGGTCAGTCTTACAGCCAGGAAGTGGTAACACACACCTTTAATCCCAGTAGCCACACATAGTTGTCATGGGTACACGTCTTTAATCCCAGCCCTAGAGAGGAGTATAAAATGGGAGGAGACAGTTCTCAGACACAGTCTCATTCTAAGATTGCTGGAGTCAGGATCGTCATTTTCAGACTGAGGTCGAGGTAAAAGCCAGTGGCTGTTTGCTTTGCTTTTTGGGTCTTCAGGTTGAACCCCAGTTTCTCTCCCTGAGTTTTTATTAATTGTTCTTCACACGTCTTTTTATGTTTTGAGACAGTAACTGGCGAGGCTGGTAGGCTTGCCAGTCTTGGGAGTCCACCTGCCTGCCTCACTCATGAGGCACCTCCTTGCCTTCCTTTCTGTTGCTGTTGTTTTTAAGCATGGGCTCTGGGGAGTCTGTTTTCTGTTTTGGTTTTGAACATAGCTTCCAGAGTTTGAACTCAGGTAGTTTTGTTTCCAAGGTAAATGCTTTTAGTGACTCAGCTGTATTCCCAGCCCCAGCTTTCTTTTATTTTTAACAACAACAACAACAAAATAATTTTAAGATTTTGCAACTAAATGTCTAAGCTTTTACCCCCTCTAGTGGGAGGATCCAGCACACTGGCTGGACTTAGGTGGAATTAATGAAGTGTTGATTTTCTGGAAGCTAGAGAGACCTGAAGCTATAACACAGGGTTGCTCCAGGGAGCTGAGGGTTGGGTAGAAGCACAGAGCAGGGTCAGCCTTTGTCACAGGGAACAATCATGAACAAACAGCCTCCTTGACCCCTACTTTATGCTGCCCTCAGTCTCTCGTGGGATGCTGCCCCTTTGGCCAAGCCCAGTCAGAAGCCAGAGAGTGAGGTCTTAGTGGATGGAGACCATGGGATTTACTTTCGAGGTGTAAAAGAGGGTAGAAAGGACTGAAGTTTGGGCCTGATGGATCTGAGGGAATAACCACCACAGACACTCAGCCCCTCTGAAGCTCAGTGACCCGTCATCCATTACACAGCATCAACGATGGCCACCTCTGTAGAGGCTCAAAACAATGGTGGCCATTGTATTGTTGTGTGGTGACTTGGGCCATGGGTCTAGGCATGGCATAGCCAAATCTGTGGCTTCACTGTGTCTTCCTAGCTGTTGTGAGACAGGCTGAGTCACAGTTAACCTCCACACTCAGCCAGGGAAGGATGGGTGCCTATGCTCACACACAGCTTCTCCCAGCACCCAGGACCTCCGGGCTGTTGGCCAGGAGCAGTACTGGGCTTAGAGGCTCATGCTGCTACACCCTGCAATTTTAGCAGAGCATGCCTGGCTTTCTCTCTGTGGTTTTCTGTCTTCTTCTTGGCCCCTGCTGCAGCTTGTCATCTCTATTGTTACAGCCAGTGTTGTAGGGACTATGTCTTCCCTGACAGCTACAGTTTGCAAGCATCCATCCAATGTTTCTCTTCCCTTGAACTTGGCTCTCAGACTCAACTGTGCTCAGTGCCGCCCCTTACATCTTGTATTGTCGCCCATGCCAATCTCAGCTTGTTCCCCACTCACCTCTGACATCTCTCTAGAAAACACTTCAGCGTTCCAGTTCTCCGGGCTTGCTGTCATTTCTTTTGTTATGTAAGAGAGAAACCGACAGAGGAATCTTCCACAATCCCATCTCTCCCTCACTGCTGATGTTCCTCCGTCCCCTGGGCTGCTGATTTCATTTCTGAGATGACTCAGACGTGTTCACTTTCCCTCCATGCTTCCCTTCTCATTTTGAAGTAACACACACTGCAGAAGCACTGGCCTTGCCTTGCTCTCCCACACACCTAGCAGAGGCTTCTAGGGAACCCAAGCAGCTAATACCACAGGGACAGGGACAGCTACAGATCATGCTCAGAGTTGGTCCATTCTCTACCCACATCTTCCTTTTGTTCAGGATTCAACGTGGGTGCCACATCTCCCCAGTCCATTCTAATCATCACAATGTGCTAGAATGGTCTTGTGTAAAATAAGCATTCTAAGGGCTGAAGAGATGTCTCAGTGTTTAAGAGAGCTTATTGCTCTTGCAGAGGACCCAGATTTGGCTCCCTGCACCCATATTGAATGGTTCACAACTCTGCTAACTCCAGTTCGAGGGACTCTGATGCCCTCTGCTGACCTTTGTGCGCACCAGAATGCATTCGTTGCATACACATACATTTGAGAAAAACATGCATATGTATAAAATAAAATAAATCTAAACAACATAAAAATAAGCCTTTATTCTCGGGAAACTCAGATTTACAAGAAAATTGTTAACATAGTACAAAAATTCCCCACATAGCACATCCACGCTTGGTTTTCTATGTCAATGTTCTAGATGAGGATGGAGTGTTCGTTTGAAGGCTCCTCCAGCACTGAGACCTACCATGAAGTACAGCCCGCACTTTATCCAGCGTCCTCAGCTTTACCTGATGTCTGTTTTTAGTTTCCAGACCACAGGCCATTCGGTGGCATGCCACCTTTGGCTCCTCCTGGATGGGAGAGTGACTCTAATTCTCCTTTGTTTTGATGAACTTGACAGTGTTGAGACTTACTGGTCAGGTATTTTGGGAACATCCCTCAGAGGGGGTTTGCAGGATATTTCCTCAAGGCTTGGGTTATGAATTTTTGAGACATCTCAGAGGCAGAGTGTTGCTCTCATTCTGTGATATCAGAGGTGGCACTCTCGATGCGCGACATGATTTATGGCTGTTGAGCTGATCTTGGCCCCCTGGCTGAGGTCGAGTCTGTCAGTCAGTTTCCACTGTTGGGCTGTTCTTTTCCTCCTCACTCTGCACTCCTGAGAGGGAGGTCACTGTGGGCACCACACGCTTACAGAGCAGAAGGCACTGCCCTTCAGCTGTTTGAGCTCACGTCTGCATCAACATTTGGAATGTGTTCTGTCAGCCTTCATCTACTGATTTTTGTAGATTTATTTAGTTCATATGTATTAGTATTTTGCCTGCATGAATACACGTGCATTGTGTATGCACTCAGTGGTAGCAGAGCCAGATAAGGGCACTGAGGTGCCTTGGAGCTGTAGTTATGAACAGTTGTGAGCCAGTGGGTGCTGGGAACCAAACCCAAGTGCTCTGCAAGAGCATTCATTGCTCTTTCTTTCTTTCTTTCTTTCTTTCTTTCTTTCTTTCTTTCTTTCTTTCTTTCTTCCTTCCTTCCTTCCTTCCTTCCTTCCTTCCTTCCTTCCTTCCTTCCTTTCATTTATTTTGCATCCTGACCACAGTCCCTTCCCTCCTCTCCACCCAATCCCCCCTCCCATCTCCTGTCTCTTCCCCCTCCCCTAAGTCCACTCCTCTGTTTCTGATCAGAAAGGGGCAGGCCTCCCATGGGTGTCATATCAAGTTGTGGTCAGACTAAGCTCCTCCTTTGTATTAAGCCTGGGCAAGGCAACCCCGTATGAGGAATAGGTTCCCTAGAGCCAGTCAAAGCATTGAGGACAGCCCCTGCTCCCTCTGCTAGGAGCTCCACAGGAGACCAAGCTTATACGACTGTCACTCTCATATGTAGAGGGTCGGTCCCGTGCAGACTCCCTAGCTGTTGGTCCAGACTTTATTAGCTCCTATGAGCCCAAATTTGTTGTTTCTGTTGGTTCTTTTGTCCTTGACTCTCCTGGCTCTTAACAATCCTTTCCCCCTCTCTTCAGCAGGTTTCCCCAAACTTGGCCCAATGCTTGGCAGCTGCTGCTCTTAACCACCGAGCCATCTCCCCATCCTGCTTCCTCTAATTATTTGGAGAATCATTTGCTTATATTAGTTTGCACTCAAATATGTCTTTTCTACTTTTATAAGTTATCCCTTATTTACCTGTTTCTAACAGGATTTCATTCTATGGCTCCATGGCCCAGAATGGCTTTGAACTCCCTCCTAAGTACTGAGCTTACAGGTGTGAGTCAACCATGCCCCCATGAGAGGTGATCTCTGAGGAATGTTTCACTTGGCTCCTGTGTTTATGTTTTGGGCCTTACTAGTGGAGTGTGTGTGTGTGTGTGTGTGTGTGTGTGTGTGCGTGTGCGTGTGTGTGTGCGTGTGTGTGTGCGTGTGTGTGTGTATATGTGTGTGCACATGCATAGATATATAAAGTATTATTTTGTTATCTAGTCAAATTTTTTGAACTGGACATTGAACCTATGTCCTCATATATCTAAGGCAAATGTTCCACCCCTAGGCTACAGCCCCAAGCCTCCTTGTCTGTTTGACTCTGCAAAATGTTGTTCCCTAGTCTTTTTTTCCTTTTCAGCTTAAGCACAGGCTTTTGTTGAATGAAATAATGTTTTGCTCTCTGGTCTTGGTGCAGTCCTAGAGTTTCTTCTGTCTGCCACACTAGCAGGGTGTGGCATTACTGTCATTCCAACAACGTCAGAATGGGTTCCATAGTGGGTTTGAGGCCAGCCTGTGGCACGTGAAACCATGTCTCAGAGAACTAAAAATCCAAACCAAATCGAAGGAATCCAGGTAACTGGTAGAGCATTATGTCTGGGTAGGTCTGTGGGAATGTTTCCAGTAGAGACTTGCCTTTGAGTCAGTGGACTGAGACAGGAATATTCCCCCTGGCCCAGTGCTGACAGGCTCCCTTCAACCAGCTAAGAGCTCAGGTAAAACAAAACAAACAATGCTTGGGCATATTCTCCTGTTTGTAGATTTCAAAACTCTGTTTCTCCGGCCCTTGGACTCCAGGGATTGCACCAGCAACACCTCCATCCCTAGGTCCTTAGCTTTCAGGCTTGGATCAAGAATTACAGTATTTGCTTTCATGAATCTGGTGACTCAGCATTGGACTGAGCCATGTTTCTGGTTCTCCATCTTGCAGACTGCCTAGAATTCTATCACAGGTTATCCCATGTACTATCATCTGTCTGTCTGTCTGTGTGTCCATCTCTATCTATCTATCTATCTATCTATCTATCTATCTATCTATCTATCTATCTATCCAATCTATCATCTATGTACGTGTGTATCAGTCATCCATCTATCTATTTATCTATCATCTATCTAATCTATCATCTATATATGTATGTATCAGTCATCTATCTATCTTCATTTATCTGTCTATCATCTATGTATGTATGTATTATCTTCTATGCATCTGTTTATCTGTCTATCTATCATCTATGTATGTATGTATGTATCTATCTTCTTTATTGCCACAATAACCATGATCATGATCATTGATCTGTCTCCCCAGAGAGTCTCAAATAGACTTCTATCCCTTAATAGACTTTATTGTTCTTAGGAATAACTAGATGTTTCTGGAAGTTTGAAGAGGTTGATTTGACTGAGAGCCACTTGTCTATGGAAGCATCATATCATGCTCTGAGGCCTAAATTTTATCCAAGTGCCAGGATTAAGTAAGCAGAGGAGGCCTCTGTGCTGAACCATGGTTCTCTTGGTAACAAGGATCTAGGGAAAACACCAGCTAACACACAGCACAGTGAGTTTTGATTTGCATCGAAATCAGAACTTCCTGAAATTTTCCAGCCCTCAGCTGCAAGAGCAAGTCTGAATTTCTACTCTCTAAACTAGGAGCTAGTTCATTGCTAAATGGGTCCACTTGGACACATCCAGAGGAACACTGTGTGTAGAGGAGGTAGAGAAGGCTTTGTGCTCACATCTGTGCGGTGGCGAGTGATTCATCTGCCAGTTCCATGCTGGCCTCCTCCACATCCCCGGAAATCATTCATGAAGTTCTCAGAACAACAGTACCTTAAAGGGCCCCCGCTCCTCTAGGGCTGGTAAGTGGTTCTTCACTCAGCACAGGCCTGGAGGAGGTGACACTTAGGTGGCTCTTTGAAGGGAGTCAGGCCTAGGCGATGAACTGCTTGTAGCCAAGGCGGATGTGGGGGTAACAATGGGCAGCCGGATGGGTCAGGGCCATCTCCCTGCTGGTGGAGAGGAAAGGGCTGCATTTGAGAGTCCCTAAACCCGTGGAGTGGGAGCACAGGCTGAGTGACCTGCGCTAAACAGGATAGCACAGTCATGCCCTGCCAACTCTGCGAGCAAGCAGTAACTTCCTGTTATGCCCAGAGAGGCTGCTGGGAGGGCTTGGATCATTTACGTTCTCAGCTGGGCCTCCTGTCACCTTCACAAATATTGATGGTCATGTGGCCTTGAAGACCTTGCTGTCCTTTACTTGGAATTTCCCTGTGGGAGGGGCCTTGGTGAGCCTTAAAGGGGCAATGTGGAGAAAGGAAAATGCCTCTGGCACTTTCTTCCTGTTTTAGAGAGGACACTCAGGCTATAAGGAAGAGAAACAGACTTGGGATACATTTAGAGAAACTGAAAGGGGGTGGGAAATGGTGGCTGTAATGCAGTGCCCAGCTGAAGAATCAGTTCTGCTGGAGAGCACAGGCTGGAGGCGGCAAAGCCCCAGGAACCCCGGAACTTACGCCGTCCCCTCCCAGCTCTCTATGTGCCCATCTAATGGCACTCTTCCCTCTTTCCTGTGAGCTTGCCAGCCATTCAATGCACCTGTCACAGAATGCTGTTCCCATGTTTGCAGGTTTTTTTTTTTTTTCCCTTCCCACCTCGTTTTGAGCCACCCACATGCTTGGACTGGTAATGTCTGGATGACAGTCCCAGACTCCTGTGAGAATCTGGCCTGGAGACGTGGTGCTCACGGTCTCGGGAAGAAGAAGGAGGGTGGGCTCTTCTCAGAGAGAAGCAATGGCCTTCTGGGATACAGTACTGTCTAGGGAGCTAACTAGAAAGGGATGTGTGAGAAAGAGGAGGAAATATAATCAATGTACAGTACACTTGTAGGAAAATGTAGGGTGCCCTGCGGGTGCCACCTACATGGGTGGATTATGTTATCCTAGAAGTCATAAAGCTTCCCATGTCAGCTGTGAGATACCTCCTTGTGACTTGTTGACCAGAGAGGTACAAGAGGTTCCAAAATAATGCAGGATATTTCCATTGCTTTTGATTGCTTGCCAGTACTAAGCAATAATCCACTACTGCCTAGACCCACACACTTTGGGTACAGGACCCAGAGAAATCTGACCGTAACTGAGCTGGACTCTCCACCTGTTGGTTGGCATATACAGTGTCCAAAGGTGCTATGCAGCCTGCTGGAGGAGACAATCACCAGTGTGCTGACTTAGCTGTGGGCTCTCATTGCTGCAGCAGTGACCTGGCTGGCAAAGATAGACCCACTAGTGCAGCAGTGGCATGATTGTTTAGGCTGTAACCAATTACTTTCTTATTGGATGCGAGGCCTGATACACAACTGTTTCTATAAACCAAGTCAAAATGGTTCAGAAGCCACAGGCCACAGCTGTCAGCCCAAAAAACTACTGTTGTTTTGCTAAATGGACATGTGGTCAAAACTACCCTCTAAATGTTTATCTATCTACCCATAGATAGTGCTGCCCCAACAGTGGGAAGAGATGCTCCCTTTAGCAGTGGGTGGAAGTTGATATAGAAACTTACATCTGGCAAATGCAGCAAGGATAAGTGACTGTCCAGTGCTCAGCTGTATCATCACATTGAAGGCCCATGAACCATTGTAGGAGAGGGAGCAGAAAGAGTGTAAGAGGTGGAGGATGCAGGGTGTGTGTGTGGGGAGTGCTGCTAAACGCTTGCATCCAGATCCGATATGGCCATGGTAGTCATGCATACACAGCAACTATGCATGCCTATATAAGTCACACACAAGCCTGGGCCTGTCAGCATTCCATCATGCATGGGGTAGGGGACCAGGAGGCTCCTGACATTCCAGAGAGTTCTTCACAGATAATGGTTGCTGGAAAAGGGGGTGGCATTTTCTTCAGTGGTGTAACTCATGCTCCAGCAAGTAGCTCTGTACCCATGCTTTTCTATAAGCACCCTAATTAAACTCAATGCATTTAAAGAAGTCAGAAAACGGAGTAAGTAATGGAGTCGGACATCCTGACTTACAGAGAATTAAAGCATATTCCTTGCAGAAGGAGAAGCAGCAGCGGCAGCAGCAGCCAGGCTGGTGAAATGGCTCAGTAGGTAAAGGTATTGCCAAGCCTGATGACCTGAGTTCAATACCTGGAACCCCCTGAGAATCATCTTATGGCGTCCATACACATGCTGTAGAATGTAAAGGTAGAGACACACGGTAGATAAATAAACAAATAAATAGGCTGCCTTATGTAGCAGTACTATGTATAATGCACACCACAATGAGACATTCAAAAAGAAACATTTTAATCTAAAAAAAAAAAACCCCAAAAGCAATGGGAACAAATAAAATGAAAAACAAAACAAAACAAACCCAAACCCAAAGTGATACATTTCTGAAACAGTCCTTACAGTGGCCGTCACACCGATCTCTCTATATGGAATGTGGAAAGTGAGGCTCACCAGTCTCTCTACTCGGATGAAGACTGTTGAGAGAAAACAGTTTTATTTTTCATAAAAATTAGTGATTTTCAAGTTATATTATTTTGAAAGAAATAGGGTTACCATTCATTAACTGGAACGCGTTGCTTAACCAAAATCTCCTTACTGTGTAATCTTGTGAAAAGGAAACACCCTCAAAATAAAAGAGTGAGTGTGAGCGAGTGAAATTTCAGTTCCGGAAGCGAGGTTCCTAAAACAATCCAGGACAGTTATGTAAAGCTCTCTGGTATTTCTGCCAAAAAAAAAAAAAAAAAAAACCAAACCCGAATTCAAGAAATGAACAAGAAGGAAATAAAACTCCACAGGGAAGACAACGCCACCTGGATGGTCAGAGGTTCTTGGTGTCCTCTGACTTTTCATGAGCTTTTTACTCTTTAGCCTGTGGGAGAGGCCTGGTAGAGCGAACCCCTGGTAAGAGCCAGCTTGAGGGTAGGAAGCCTTGTATTCTGGTGGTTTTGATCTGTTGGCATTACTCTATTGAAGGCCAGGGTTGAGACTGTCAAAACTAAAATCAGACCAAGTGTTCAAAAGCCACAGCTTTCTGTCTGCTGCATGCAAGGTCCCACATTCATTACTCAGGGCCAGAAAAATAACCAAAAGCTTAAGGCAGAGGGGCTGGGAGACAGCTCAGCTGGTGGAATGCCTGCCTTGTAAGTTTTGGGGACCTGAGTTTGATCCCCAAACCTCACGAATAGCAACCCCAAATTTCCCAAAGCTGAGTAGGGTAGGTAGTACATACACCAGAGAGACATGGGAATCCTGGCATCTAACCAGTCAAACCTGCTTGGTGAGTTCCAGACCAGTGAGGGACTGGCTCAGAACAGGGGAGATGGGATGCTGGCAGGGATGGAGTGGAGCTGAATTGGTTTCACCTGTGTGTGGAAAATGTTGATGATCAAACTTAGAAAAAGCATCCATTTCTTTTCCAGCAAAATTATGTTGGTAATTTGTATTAAAATGATGGTGTGCTGGTTTGAATAGAAATGGCCCCATAACACCACGGGGAGTGGCACTATTAGGAGGTGTGGCCTTGTTGGAGTGGGCAAGGCCAACTGTGTCACTAGGGCTTTGAGGTCTCAGAAGCTTAAGTCAGGCCTACAGTGTCTCATTCTCTTCCTGCTGGCTGCAGATCCAGCTGCTTCCCCAGCACCATGTCTGCCTGTGTGCTGCCATGCTTCCTGCCATGATGATAACGGACTAAACCTCTGAACTATAAACCAGCCCCAGTTAAATGTTTTCGTTTATAAGAGTTGCTGTGGTCATGGTGACTCTTCACATCAATAGAAACCCTAACCAAGACAGGTGGTAACACATTGGGCATGGTGGTATTTGCCTGGTGGGAGGATGAGGCAGGAAGTTGGTGAGTTTGAAGTTAGCTTGGAATTCCACACTAACCTGGACTACATCAAAAGATTCTGTCTCAACAAAACCAAGCACTGGGTTCTGTAACCCAAGTTAGATTTGCTTCCATTCATCTGTCTGTCCATTCATCTGTCCACCCACCCACCCACCCACCCACCCATCCATCCATCCACCCACCCATCCATCCATCCACCCAACCGCCCATCTGTCTGTCTGTCCGTCCATCCATCCACCTGTCCACCCATCCGTCCGTCCATCCATCCATCCACCTATCCTGTGACGGACAAGCCCATCTGGGAAGCTTGCCAAAAGCGCCAGGCCTTAGTCACTCAATTTGAGAAAGTTCTTGTTAGATGTGGCGGGCTACAGTTGCAATCCCAGAGCTCAGAAAACCAAGCCAGGAGGCCTGAGTATTCTAAAACACCCGGGGCTACAGATTTAGACACTGCTCTAAAGCAAAGAAAGAAACAAATGTTACTTTTTTCTTTTGATGGAAACAGAGTTACAGTAATGTCTCCAACTCAGACGGATACACTGTTTCTAAAGTTGATATAATTTGGAGCTTTTTAAAAATCCCCCCCCCCCCCCTTCTCTCTGTTCTCAACCTGTAGGATCCAGCAAACATGAGGACTAGATTAGTTAAGGTATTAAGTACTAAGTAGTTAAGATCTACTGAGCTTAAAAAACAAAATAAAATAAAACAAAACAACAAACCCTAGTATTAACTGGGATGTGGGCAACCTACCAGTGGTCACCCCACAGAGGAAAGTGACTTTCCCTCCCTCAGCAGCCACCAACTGCCACTAGCACTTCTGCTAGGGCTACTGGGCTACTGGGAGCCCACCCCTTCCCTGCTGCATTAACTGACTTGATCTTGTGTAAGTGACCACAGCTGCTGTGAGTTCAAGTATGTGGCAGGCATGTCTTTTCCAGAGGCCAGCCTTTCCCAACATTTCTTCCCATCCTGTTTCCCAAGCCTGTGTGTGTGTGTATGCATGTGTGTGTGTGTGTATGAATATATAATACAATTGTTTCATTTATGGATGACACCATACATGTGTACATCTGGATAGCTCTAAGTAGGTTATAGTACCAAAGACTTGGAGTGGGAGCTATGTTAGGGGGTGTTAGGGGTGGGCAGCACCTGGAGGGAAGGGCTGGGGATGGATAAGACCAAGAGACATTGTATACCTATTTAAAATTACAAAAATATTCTTGTCAAAACAAAACAAACAACAAAACCCGCACACAACAAGAAAATAAACATAAACTATAAAACATCAAATAAATTTTGACTTGACCAAAGCAAGAAAAGGTGTCTGCGTGGGTGATGGATTCCAGTTGGCTCCTGTCTCACTTCAGTTCTTTTCTCGTGAGCAGGTTTTTATCAGGTGAGTTATTGCTCATTGCTCCTTTTTCATACATTTCAACAACCCTACGGAGGTCATTTCTAATGAGCACACACTGACAGCATGTTTGGTGTAGCAGCCTGTCTCAATTTACCATACGCTGCAAACCCTGCCTAAAATACCTTCTTTAGTGTGTGTGCATGACTGATGAGGCTTCGGAGTCGATTAAAAGGAACTCACCACACAGATGCAGAAGAAGAATAACTTACTAACCTTGCTCAGACTTCAGGAAGTTTGCATGTGGATTATTTTTTTGTTTCTCTTGTAAGTTTAGCGAACAAAATAATCTGGAAGATGTTAAGAATGGCCAGCATGTTGTGTGCAGTTATTAGCAGGGGTCAGAAAGCTTAGTTTTCACTAACATTAAAAAACAGAGACATTTTCTGTTTCACAAAATATCAAGTTTCTTCTTGGTTAGTTGTGGAAACTGTCACCCAATAAAGGATGGGAGAGAAAAGCTCTGGTTCATACAGCCGATGATCCACCTGAGGGTCGGGTTCAATTGCTTTGCTCCCTTCTTTCTCTCCAAGTAGGGAAAACTCTCATACGTGATTGCTGGGGGCTCAGTGACATTTTTCTTATGTGTTCCTGTCCTTGAAGAAATAACTGCCTTTACTTTTAATACCTGGAACTACACATGTGGGGAATTATTTAGATATACCAGATTGTTTCATTTCATTATCTATTTTTGGTGGTGTATACATATATATGTACATGTTTCTTAATATATATGTGCATGTGTATGTGTGTATGTGTGCAGGCATGTGGAGACCAGAAGTTGACACTGGATATCCTCCTCAATCACTCTTCAAATACTTATTTTAGTTGTGTGTGTGCGTGTGTGCGTGTGTGTGTGTGGCCATGGAGATGTGGATGCAGGCATCTGCAGAAGCCAGAGGCATCTGATTCCTTCTGGAGCTGGAATTACAGGTGGTTGTGAGCTGTCTGAAGTGGGTGCTGGAAACCAAACGCGGCTCCTCTGGAAGAGAAGTGTGAGCTCTTACCCGCTGAGACATCTCTCCAGTCCTACAACCTTATTTTTTAAGACAAGGTCTCCTCTCTGAACTTGGATCTTATTATTCAGCAAGCCTGGCTACCTAGTGAACTTCAGGAATCCACCTGGTTCAGCCCCCCAGCACTGGGGCTTCCAGCACGTTCCTCCATCACCCACGGTTCTGGGGATTTGAGCTCAGGTTCTCATGGCTGTATAGAAAACACTTCACTCACCGACATATCTTCCCAGCCTACACATTTACTCTTTCTTGATGTGCTTTAAGACATGGCCTTATTCTGTAGTCTAGGCTGGCCTTGAACCCATAGCCAGCCTATTCCCCTGGCTTCATGAGCTTGGGATTACAGGGGTGTGCCAACATATCTGGCTTCAACTTGATTCTTGATGGAGCAGGCAATACCTTTGCAAATGTTTTTCCTTTACTCGTGAATGGTTTTGGTAAATTCCCCAGACTAAATGAACAATAACTTTCTGGGTTATTGGCTGCAGGTTGGGGATAGGTAGGAAAATGCCTCTGTTTTTTTTTATAGCGATATACTCTCACAAAAAACAACTCCCTAGACCTATGCTGGGTTGAGTACAAGAGGTCTCACTTAAATTGCCCATCCGCAGTAGATTTACGGCGACTCAGATGTACAGAATCATGTAGGGTTCCAGGTTGATGGCTCACTGTGTAGCCGTGGCTGAAGCTTCTGGAATAGGTACTATCTCCTGTTGCCATGGAGAAGAGAAGGTGAGATGCTGGAGAGCTAGGCCTGAGGATTTCCCTGCTTCAGTGTGTAACAGCACACTTCACATTAGCTCACATGCCTTGGCCATACCAGGGTGTGTGCCTAATAGCCAGTGGGGTAGGTGCAGGGGAGAGAAGACCAACCAGAAGGGCGTAGTCTGCCTTTTGTAGACAAATCTAGATTAGGCTTACACACTGTGGACCAGAGGAAGCTGTGGTGTGATCCATCGTGATATGAATGTGGACCCTCCCTTCATAATAAGAGCCCTGGAGACTCAAATAGAGGAAGCTAGGCAGCTCATTTCATGACTCCACAAAGCTGGACATCAGCCCAGAATGGCGGATGTGCTGATGGAGGCCAGAGAACAGGCTTTGTAACCCCATGAGGCACCCCAGCTTCTCCTCCCCACTGAGCAACCAGGAGGGTCCTACACACCATTAGGTCTTCTATTCCTTGGCACCTACATTTGCCCTTTTCTCAACAAAGACCACGTGTTCATCTCTACTCTTTGCATCCTGCTTATTTGAAAGAACATCAGGATCATGGGTTTTATAATTGCACCTGCAAGCAAGCTCAGCTCCTAAAGGTGTTTTTGTTTTTGTTTTTGTTTTTTTGTTTTGGGGTAACTAATAGAGTTCGGGTCAGGGTGGTAGTTAGGCTGCCAGAAGGGCTCTAATGTCTTCTGCTTCTCTGTGTTTGGACCTAAGTTGACTTGTCCACTTTTATTTTGAAATGAACTGTTGGAGTTGGCCTCTTATAGGCTCTTATTCAGGTATGCATGGCAGGTGGGAATGAGCCAGACATGGGCCCTGGAGCACTGACTCCAATCTCCTTGTCTCTCAATACTGGCAAACAATGATTAGAAACGTCTCTGGGTGTTTTTGACCTTCCTAGTGAAGCATGCTTTCCTGGACAGACCCCTTAATGGAACAGTTGCTACAGTTGCTACTTCCCAGAGAAGATGAGTCCTGGGAAAGTGTTCTTCCTGGCTCGAGCCAGCACAGTGCTTTCCCCCAGTTTGTGGGTCTCGTGGTGATAGTCTTGTGACCTCAGGTTCATCTGTAGGTGGATTCTGGTGCAGTGGGAAGATCCTGAGCACATCCATCACCTGCATCCTTCATTCTGACTTAGGTTGTGTGCTCATGCCAGCCACTGGCCAGGAAAATATGATGTTCTGATTGGTTTGGGCTCTGATCACATGTGCTTCACCCTTGGTCTAGTGGATATGGGGACACACGAGTGTGTGGGTGTGCTTGCCTGTGTGCTCACATGCGGAGACCTGGGAGGACATTGGTACCTTCCTCTATCACTCTCTCCACCTTATTGCCTCGAGTCAGGGTCCCTCATTGAACCCAAAGTTCACTATTTTGTCTGGAGGGCCAGCGTGCTCTCGGGATCTTCCGGTACCTGGACCTCAGTGCTGGAGTTACAGACATATACGGCTACACCCAGGTTTCAGAGTTCCTACCTGAAGATGTTTCTAAGCCTGTGTGCTCCAGACAGGGCCACACACCGAGATGCCTGTGACTTGTAGTTCCTGTTGGTCTCTCCATTCAATCCAAGCACCTGATGTCTTTTTAGCACATGTATTTCTGACATGCATGGGTCATTTAATAAGAAGACAGAGGCTGGTGAGACTCCATTCTGCCTTCAGACAGTTTCACACCTAGTTACGGGGCTATGGGAGGTGATTTTATGGTATGCTGGGGGCCAGTTGTCACAGGAACTGTCTAGCACATCATTCAGTTCCAAATAGACTCATGTCAACTTGAGAGATTTTTCAAGATCACAGATGAAAGAAGAGGAGGGAGACTCTCCCTTCTGTTGTCTTCTGCCCTCCCTGTGAAGGTACCCTAAAATGACCTGTGCTGGTGCTGGGTCAGATCTGAAGTAGTGACCTCTTGACCGCTACATCTTGTGAAAAGCTGACTCTTCTTCCTTTTGGTTCGTAGTGATGAACAGACAGAGAAAGCACTTGGTTACTTGTCTGGGGGTATGCATCAGGGGTCCAGGCTGAGTCCAAATGAATAAAATGTGATTTATTCTTTAAAGATATGTGATACAAATATGCTTTCTGTGAGAAATATCAGCGTGTATAATGATACTGTTCTGATTTTTGTTCCTTCCAAGTGAAGGGTGATTATCTTGGGAATATTTGGTTCTCATATTAGCTGCAGTCTCAAGTTCTGGGCTCCGTTCAGTCTGGCTTTTCTCTTCTTCCTGGGCAAGTGGAGAAAACTTGCCTTCCAAACTTGAGTTTGGCAGCATCACGAGACTGCTCTTAGTTAAAGAAATATAAGCAGAGTAGTGACTGGCTCACGTCTACTCTGACCTGGACAGGTGCCTATGTATATCTAAATGACCCTGCCACAATTATTAAATGTCTTTAAGGGCTGATAAGCTAACTCGGTGGGTAAAGGTGCTCACCTCCAAGTCTGATGACCTGAGGTTGAACCTCAGAACACCCATGGTGGAAGGACAGAATGGACCCCTATGGGTTGTTCTCTGACCTCCATATGTGCTATGTGGCACTTGAAGCCACACACGTAGAGGCACAGGTAAATAAACATAAAAATATTTAAACAGCACATAACATTTCATGTATCCTCAGATTTATTTGATCATTTCTCTATTGATGTCAGATGAGATCATGGTTCTTTGGAAAGAAAGACAGGGTTGTTTTGAGTAGATATTTACATTTTTTTTTTCTGTTTTCTTTATTCATGTGTATAGACGAGAGATTTTTCTTTCTTTGAATGTTGCAAGGCCCAAAAGTTTTTGGAAATATGCAATGCTTTCTGAATAGTTCATTTTTCTTCCTTCCTTCCTCCCTCCCTCCCTCCCTCCCTCCTTCCCTCCCTCCCTCCCTCCCTCCCTCCTTCCCTCCCTCCCTTCCTCTTTCCTCCCTTTCTCCCTTCCTCCCTTTCTCTCTCTCTCCTTCCTTCCTTCCTTCCTTCCTTCCTTCCTTCCTTCCTTCCTTCCTTCTTTCCTTCCCTTCCTCTCTCCTTCCTTCCTCCTTCCTTCCTTCTTTCTCTCCCTCCCTCTCTCCCTCTCCCTCCTTCCTTCTTTCCTTCCCTTCCTCTCTCCTTCCCTCCTTCCTTCCTTCTTTCCCTCCCTCCCTTCCTCCCTCCCTCCCTCCCTCCCTCCCTCCCTCTCTCCCTCTCTCCCTTTCTCCCTCTCTCCTTCCTTCCTTCCTTCTTTCCTTCCCTCCCTCTCTCCCTCTCTCCCCCCCTCCTTCCTTCCTTCTTTCCTTCCCTTCCTCTCTCCTTCCCTCCTTCCTTCCTTCTTTCCCTCCCTCCCTCCCTCCCTCCCTCCCTCCCTCTCTCCCTCCCTCCCTTCCTTTCTTCCCTCCCTCCTCTGTCAGTTAACCCAGCAGCTTGCAGCATGTATTCTTTAACTGAAGTGGGCACTGTGTGACACATTCCTCTGCTTAATTACCCTGAGTCACTTGTCATGAAGCTGAGAAAAATATACATCCAGGGCTCTGAAATGGAATCATACTATCTTGGTGGGGGCAACAGTGAAGTGGGGGTGTTGTCAAGAGGGGAAAGTAAGAGGACTTGTGATCTCTTGCCTTGGAGTGGTGGTGAGCTGGATGTGTTAGAGCCCCCTTGGCTGTGTCTGTGGGGTGCCCGAGGCTTGTGCGAGCGTGTCAGAGATGACGGTCAGAGGCTACAGGTGAGGGGCAGGGTTGTGAATTTTACAAGCTATAGCTCTGTCTGGCCTCTCTTGAGACAGCCTGGTGGTGTGAATTTCCACCAAGTGTTGTTATATTAAGTTCTGTCATATTTCAGGCACACCCTTGGCACTGTGACTAAGTAATGATCCAGGCAGAAAAAGAACCGGTCTTCTGGGAGCTCAGCTGCTGTAGGTGGGAGCCAGGCTCATGATGCAGCAAATGATGCGGGTAGAAGTGGGGGCAGAGAGGGTTCTGAGAAAGGAGCTCCCGCAGGGGCACTGTGAGGTATCGCTTTAACATTCACGTTGACACAACCCGGAATTACACGGTAAGGGAATCTCAATGAGGCATTGTCTTCACTAGGTTAGCCTGCGGATGTATGGTGGGGATCATCTTAACTGTGTTAACTGGTCTGGGAAGACCCAATCCACTGTGGATGGTACCATTCCCTAGGCATGGGGTCCTGACTATGGAAGAACAGAGAAACTGAGCTGAGCACAAGGAAGCATCCAATGAGTGATTCTTATTAGAGCTTTGCTATACAACATAACCAACATCTGTGTGTATACCCCATGAGATGGCAAGAACATGGAATCCTTCTATCATTATGAAAATGTCAGTTGTGCAATGTTATCCTGGGGGATTTTGAATAGTTAGATGCGCTATTACCCAAAACAATACTGACGACTATGCTGGTATGGTGGTACTGACTATGATCTTGATGATGGTATTGATGGCAGTGGTGACGATGGTGATGCTAACAACCATTTCCTGGGTATGTGTAGATACAAGGCACTTTATACTTAATGCCAGCCTTAAGTCGGTGTCATGCAAGTAGACAGGTCCAATCCTTGTGATCCTCAGTGTGCCAAACAACTCACTCAAAGTAGAGATACTTTTAAATGATGGATCTGGAATTGGGCCACAATATTGGCTGAAATAAATAATGATGTTCAATTCTGTTATTCTGTTGCTTCCATATCCAAGAGTAGTAGTTCTTTCCAGGGATGAAGCAAGATTCCCAGAAGGTATGTTCCAGAAAGCCTTTGCTGGGGAGCTGACTCTCAGTTCCATTAGGGAACTGCTGGATTCCAAAGGCGATTGTTTTCAGCTACTGTGGATGTCTTTGTAGCCAAAGGCAAGCCTTCTCCACGTTTCCCTGCTCCCTGTTTCAGACTGTAACATCTTTATAACTGTGCAGTGTGAGTGCCCTACTTATGTGTGGAGAACAACTTGAGCAATCCTAGGTGGTGACCCAGGTCTGTTTGACCTCTTAAACGTAGGAAGACGTGGAAGAGGCCTGAGAAAAACAAAATATTTAACAGGCACTTGTCAGCAAAGCCTGCAGAAACCACCCCCCACACTGATATTTCAGGGCTGGTGCTCATCCCCACTACGCAGCCTCTTGATAATGTGACTCAGCTGTTATGGGGCCCAAGACTTAAAGCATAATCTGTCACAGTGGGACACAGTTGAGCAATATCAAGGCTGAGCTGATCCAGGTAAGGACCATGGAGCCTGGAAAGGGGGCCGGATGTGCTGGAACAGGAAGTTCAGCAGCAGTCACAACACTCATCGTTTATGGGGTCCCTGTTGTCTGTGTCACTCACTGGATCTGTCTCAGCATCTCATCTCTGCAATAATCTCACGAGGCAGGCTTTAAAACAACTTCAGTTTGTAGGTGGGAAAATAAACTAATAGAGTTAGCCCACGTAGCATCCACCATCTGTGACCCATAATGAGGACAGAGGCCACAGTGATGGTAACTAGGCGACAGTATTCCTTTCAGTTAGTATAGACTGATAGAAAGTGCTGGAAACTGAATAGCCAAAGCATAGTTCAACTGGTGGGCACAGAGTAAGGACCCACGACTAACAACAAAAGGAGGACAGGAAAAAAATCGAGCGATGGGACCTCACTTCTAGCTGAGATGCCTCACCCACTCCCTGTCTGAGAAACCCCAAAGAGAAAAATTATATTTTATTCTATGGCAAGAAGCAGCAGAGAGCAAGGAGAGGGACGCCTGAGGTCCCTCCACCTCCTAGGAGAGGGCTTTCTTCCAGGGTCGACAGAACCTACTAGACCCCACCTCTCAAAGGTTCTGGTATCTCACCCTAGCACCACCCTGACAATCCATCCTTTGATGCTCGGGAGCTGAGGGAGAGCTCAGAGGAATAGAGGACGAACTACAGAGATCTTCAGAGGGGTCCCCAAAGGTTCAGTCGTGCACTGATGGGCATGTAGGGTGATAAAATGACCCAAAGCCGGAGAAAGATCCACCAAAATAAATGATGGGTACCACTGTCCAGATAGGGTGGGGCATATTGTTTGCTTTCTTCTCTGCAGTCAGAAGACTCTGGACAGAGATCACAGAAGGGTTATGTCCAAGTAGTGGGATGACCATCCTAAGATTTGCCACTGCTCTAGTCTAAAGAATCCCAAAATTCAGACCTGAAAGATTCCAACCGTTTCCATGTAACTCACCACATTCTAGAAAAGACTTGAGACTATCAGAAGGAATGAAAGAATATGGGATATTTAATGATGTGAAATTTGGAATATTTGCATTTATTTAAAAAGTCATCAAATAGGCAAAGAAATTGGAAATCACAAACAGGAATGAAAAAAAAATTAATCAAATATCACCCAGAAGTGGAAGATGATAGAATTGGCTGGGAATGACATATTAAGTGAGTTATCATAACTATAATGTATACATTTGAAAAGTTAAATAGTGGTAAAAGAGAATCAAATGTAACTTCAAGAAGTATAATTTTACTGTTATATAGAATTAGCAAACTTGAATACATATGCATAAAAATCATATATGGTGTCTTAGGGTTTCTACTACTGTGATAAATTCTGTGACCAAAAGCAATCTGAGGAGGAAAGAGTCTATTTGATTTATATTTCTGCATCACCATTTATCATCAAAGGAAGTCAGGACAGGAGCCTGGAGGCAGAAGCTGATGCAGAGACCATGGAGGGATGCTTTTTTACTGGCTTGCTCTTCATGGCTTGCTCAAGCTGCTTTCTTATGGAACCCAGGACCACCAGCCCAGGGATAGAAGTACCCACAAGGAGCTAGGCCCTCCCTCATCAATCACTAATTAATAAAATGTCCTACAGGTTTGCCTACAGCCTGAATTTATAGAGACATTTTCGTAACTGAGTTTTCCTCCTATCAGACAACTTTAGCTGGTGTCAAGCTGAGTCCACAAAGGTGGCAGGGGTGGACAGAAAACTGTATTAGCTTTTACATTGCTGGAGCTCTAGATGCACAAATCCAAGAATTTCTGTAAACTTTCTACCACAGAACAATGAGGAGAAATACGGTAGACATCAGTCACAGTGCCAAGAATTGGTGTTTAACAAAACCTTGAAAGTATCCAGAGGAAAGGAACACACATATAAAGGAGCACACAAAGATGACAGTGGATTTCCTGTTGAGTGATACAAATGCAGACGTTGTATTAAAGTCCTGAAGACAGAATCTACCAACCTAAGAATTCTAGACCTAGAGAAAATACCTTTCAAAGAAAGTAAGAAAAAAAATAGGCTTTTCAGGAATACCAAACCTGAAAGGATTTGTTTTCAGTGGGTTCTATGAAATGTAAAAGGACTAGGGCCTGAGGAAAGAGCACTAGCTGTTCAGTTGCCAGCAACATACATGGTGGTTCACAACCATCTCTAACTTCAGTTCCAGGGGACCCAACCCCCTCGCCTGGCCTTCCTGAGTACCAGGCAATCACATAGTAACACAGACGTACATGTAGGAAAACTACTCATGCACATAAAATGTAGTCTTAAAAATGTAAAAGGGAGGGTTAAAAAGACAGTTCAGTGGGAAAAGTGCTTGAGGGATAAGCATGGGAATCTGAGTTTGGATCTACAGCACTTAGGTAGGAGCCAGGTGGATCTGGGGAAGTAGAGAGCCAGGGTCTAATTGACTAGCAGACCTAGCCAATCAGTGAGCTCCAGGCTCAGTGAGAAACTTTGACTCAAAAAATGGAGAATAATAAAGGATAGCTCCTAATGTTGATTTCTGGCCTCCAGACCCAGACAAACACATGCACGCACGCATGCACGCGCGCGCGCGCGCGCACACACACACACACACACACACACACACACACACACACACGGAGCTTCTTTAAGTAGAAGATAGAAATATAGATGCATACAAGAAAAATGCACATCCATAGAAAGGGAATGTTGTTAGTGAAAACTTACTAAAATTTTATTTAAGAAGAGAATTGACTGTTTAAACAACAATAACCAATAACTAATAAATACCAATTGTAGTAATATAAGGCAGGTTTTATCACACATTAATAGGTGTAAAACAACAAAGTTGGTGGGGTGAAATGGAGCTATACATTTTTAAAGTTGTTATATTGTCTACAACATGGAACACAGTCCCAACATAGAGACGATGATAGGCTGTATACCTAAAGCAAACACTAAAATGAGCAATGTGATAGTGTTGAATATAATATCATTAATCACATTAGATATAAATGGTTTAAAGATTCCAGTTAGATGGCAAGGACTGTATGGTTGTTTGAAAAAGCAATATCTAGACTAGGGAGATGGCTCTCTTAAGTACAGTGCTTGTTTTATAACTGTGAAGAGATTAGTTCCACCTCATTTTTCCTTTGAGAAAACACAGATATGTAACAATGACATCAAATGAAACTGATCCAAATTTTTTATTCAAATTAAAAATTTTCATACAATAGGTTTCCACTCTTGAACCCAAGTCTTTTAAAATAGCTAATGATGGCATGCTGTGGAACAATGCTCTTGTACACTGCAAAGATTTGTCACTCATATTGATCTAATAAAACACTGATTGGCCAGTAGCCAGGCAGGAAGCATAGGCAGAGCAACCAGACTAGAAGAATTCTGGGAAGAGGAAATGTAGAGAGTCAGTCACCAGCCAGATGCAGAGGAAGCAAGATGAGAATACCTCACTGAGAAAAGGTACCAATCCATGTGGATAAACACAGACAAGAATTATGGGTTAATTAAAATTGTAAGAGCTAACTAATAGTAAGCCTGAGACCATAGGTCAAACAGCTTATAATTAATATAAGCCTCTGTGTATTTCTTTGGGACTGAACAGCTGCGGTACCAGGTGGGACAAAAACTTCTGGTACAGGCTTGTAAACACAGTTGAGGGTGTGCTGAGGAAAAACAGTAGAGGTTATACTCTGCTCTCCATGTGTACATGGGCATGGGCACACTTTCGCCCACATTCCCTTCAAATGTCTCTGCACACACATAAACATGCACAATGTACTTCCTCCCAAGCAATAACAGACAATCATTCATACAGAAACATATTCTAAACAAGAGCACAGACAAGTGAGGATGGAGGAGAAAATACAGGTGCAGCATCCGACAATCTACATTTGTAAATTAACCTTCGCAATATGATGTATTCAGAATGTCAGAGTCACCATGGGTGTGTTTGTGGTCACTCACAGGTGTGCCCATGATGGCAAAGGATTTGAGTGCCCTGATGCTTACATCACTAGCTAAGGACAAACAGTAGGCTTTGGTGGGCCTATTCACACTTCCTGTAGAGATGACCTGAAGATGGGAACAAGGGAGATGGAACTGTAACCTGAGAGCACACTGGGGCAGGTGGATTTGGTTCAAAGCCTGGCTCCTGTGAGTGGGGTGGCACCAGGCAAGTCCTGTAACACTTTGGAACCTTGTTTGATTTTTTTAAAACAGAAAAAATATGAACTTTACAAGAAGAGTTGATTTTAATATTTTGAACTGAAATTTATATGACACATACGCATATTAGGAGCAATACCTCCCTATTTGCTAATTCAGTGGTCTCAGTGAGTTTGCAGGACACAACAACACAAGGTGAGACTCCAGGACTCTGCTAATGTCAGTCCAAAGAAAGCTGGAGGAGTCCCAGTTATTCCAAGAAAGCAGATCTCTGTCCTAATGGTATTACCTTGAAGAGAGTAATCTCATAGACCATGGGACAGTCCTAAATACATGTGTAGTTAGTAGCAAAACCTCAAAATACATGCATCAAAATGTCTACTATGCCAAGTAAATATCTCAGAATTACCAGAATGAGTAGGCAAAAATCAGTAAAGATGTGGATATCGGAAAATACTGTCAGCAACTTGACCTAACTGAGATTTATAAAGTATTCCTTTGAGTAAAGGACATTAATCAAATAGACGATTTTCTGGCCCACAAAACAAGTCTTAATACATTTGAAAAGATTTAAATCATTCCAAGTGTGAAGTTAATTTAGAAATCAATAAATGAAAGTATTTTGAACATTTTCCAAACTTAAATACACACTTTTCAACCACCCATGGGCCAAAGAAGATAATAAATGGAGACCAGAAAGTGTTCTGGCCCGAAAGAAGATGGAAATACAACATAAATTTATAACAGGCCAGGAAGCAAGCAACACTTCAGGTGGAATTTCGGAGCTAAATGGCTTTATTAGAAGAAAATAAATGTCTCAGAGAGTAAACAAAAATTAAATGAATGAGTATCTACCACTAATAAAACAGAAAAGAATCAAAGCCCCAAAAAAGCAGACAAAGGAAATAATAGAGACTGGAGTGAAAACTAACAAGACAAAGTTGGAAAGAATTAGAAAGTTAATGATGTTAAAGTTAAGCCTCTTAGAAGAGGTCAACATCAGCTTGATATCAAAACCTAATCAAGATATTATAATATATGAAATTATGAATAAAAAATGTCATAAATATTAATTTTAGTTTGGGATGTAGCAAAGTGGTACAGGGCTTGTGTAGCACGTGGAATGTCCTGGGTTCAATCTCCAATATTGAAAAAATCCCTCAAAACAGCCTCCCTCAAATATAGACAAAAGTGTACTAAATAGAATCTGAGTCTGGATAATGCAAATTACAAACATACATGCATACAAGCACATGCCCACACATGCAAACATACATACACATGCACACACACACATACACACAGCATTATCAGGGTTAATTCTAGAAGTGCAGAGTGGTTTTGACATTTCAATTTGATATTAAGTCTCTGTGTAATTCAGGCATAAAATCCTTTCTTAGCATGTGGCAGGCCCTGGGTTTGAGCTCCACTGCCTCAAACAAACAAACAAACAAACAAAAACAAACACAGTGAAACGTCACACAACAAGAAAAGAAGCAACCTTCATCACTGTAATTCAGTATAAATATAAAGGGAAGAAATAAACTCTATCTCAATAGGTGCAGAGAAAACCCGCTGAAACATGCAGCCCCCATTCCTGACTCACACCCCTAGTGAACGGAGGGCAGAAGGAACTTCTTAGCCTTTCAAAAGGCATCCACAAAGACAAGTGGACAGACAGAGACAGGCGGACACACAGTCCCTCTAAGGAATACCGTATTTGTTGGCAAAAGAGGAAATGGCCTTTATCCCTTCACATCAGAAGCAGTAGCATGATGTTATCCGATTGCACACTTATTTAACATGGTTCTAGAGTTTCTAGGTGGTAGAGAAAGAAAGAAAGGAGGTGGAAGAGAAGAGTAAAGTCTTCACAGACCATGTGAATGTTGTATAGAATCTCACAGATCTTACAGCCTACTACAATAGCAGTTCTGAGTGCAACAGGCAAAACAGCTCTCTGCACACAATCAGACTTGCACTGAAAGCAGTATGGCTCAAATGACGTCATTGATATACTTAGGGAATAAATGTGACAGAATATTAAGGGCCCACAATCTGAGCTCGCATTCATGAAAGACCCAGGTGCAAAAATGACAGACATTTCTGAGAGGAACTAAGGCTCTGAGCATGCGAGGAGGTGGACGTCTTTACAGGCTCGAAGACTCACTTTTGTTGAGATGTGAATGTCTGTATCTATATATCCAATATGAATTCTCCAAGAATTAATAGCTGTGTACGCTCTATGCCAGTTTCAATCCTCTTAGCATTCCAGGAGATTGCTTCCAACTTAACCAGATGACCATACGGTTCGCATAAGCATGTCGAGGACCCAGGAAACACCTCTTGGAAAAGGTGTTTGCAGGCTGAAATGGTTTGATTTTCAGGCTTGGTTTTAGGCCTGCAATAATCCTGTTAGGGTGGTAGTCATATCAGGATGTAAAACGTGTGACTGGAGAGAGACGGCTCAACACCTGCTCAGCACCTGAACAAATCACCTACTGTTCTTTTTTTAATATTTATTTATTATGCATACAATATTCTGTCTCTGTGTGTGTCTGCAGGTCAGAAGAGGGCAGCAGACCTCATTTACAGTTGGTTGTGAGCCACCATGTGGTTGCAGGGAATTGAACTCAGGACCTTTGGAAGAGCAGGCAATGCTCTTAACCTCTGAGCCATCTCTCCAGCCCTCACCTGCTGTTCTTGCAGAGGACCCCAGTTCAGTTCCGGGCACCCGGGTTGCACAGTTCATAATCACTTGTAACTCCAACTCCAGGGCATGGAGGCCCTCTTCTGGACTCTCAGTGCACCGGGCCACACTCATGTGCACACCCCCACACCTCCCACAAACACACACAGACTCACGTGGGTACATGCAAGCATATAATTAAAAAGAAAACAAATCTTTTGAAAACATAATAAAGCTATAAAAATGTATCGACAGCACACAACAGAGTCCATAAACGGACCAAATGACTGATGTTGACCGAAGTCTCAGTCAACTTAGAGGATAAGGGTCAATCTTTTTGACAAAGGACGTGGTATCTATTGGTTATCTAAATGTAGGAAAATGACTTTTGGTCCATGTCTCTCTTACTTACTGCATACCAAATTTAACTCAAACACCATCATAGGCCTAAATACTAAAACCTCAAAGTATAGATTTTACAGAAAAAAGACAAAGAAGTGAAACCCTTTTAAGACTCGGTTTGGGCAAAGATTTCCTAAATGCTAGAACAGAAAGCTTGGCCCGTGAGAAGCAGATGGACAAAGTATCTTGGGAAGTTGCAACTTTTCTTCCAAAGACACCCTCAAGAGAATAAAAGATGGGAGGGGTAGCCTGGAAGAAAATCATTGCAAATTTCTGTCTATTCGTGCTTGATGAATGCGATGTTCTTCATCTCTTTGCAGTGCAGTCTCCCACTCCCACCTGCTGCATGTGGGGTTGGGAATGTCTTCTTTCCTGGCTGTGAAACTCGCTAGAGAAACAATAGAGAAGCAAATCCCTCGAGCGTGGACCTTCTCTCTTAACCATTTTTTCTATTTTACATGGATCCCACACCATGTGGTCAGCTCCGTGATAGGCCCCATTGCTTTTGTGTATCTTTTGCTGATGATACACCAGACTGCCTGCCTCTGGCGCTGGATCCCCAGCCGTTGCCTGGAGCTATGCCTTCCTCATTACCACGTTCTCACTACAGGTACACCCTAGGCACTCAACACTTGCTTGTAATGCTAAGTCAGATCATCGTTAGTGGGACCCTACCAGCTTGTGTTGGTGTCTAGACACACAGTACCATTTAACCGAACAGAACACAGGATGCAGAAACAAAAAGATGAGAGAGACAAGGAAGTGAAGGATGGATGGATCACACAGAAGGGCCAAGGCTCTGAGAGAATGACGAATCTTAGGCAGGAGATGTTTTTCTTTTACCCTTTGGTTCTCTGTCCTCTGAAAAGGGTCTCAATAGTTGAGAATAATTCATGCTTTATTTAAAACCATTCCATGCCAGCTGGCTCTGGTAGAAATTCTCTTAATACCTTCTGGGTTTCTTTTTAATCATCCAGGTGGATGAACAAAATTCTTCACTGAGGCCAAAGGTTGGACCCCTGTTTAATGACAAGGAGCTTTTCCATTCATGAGAAGGCTTCTCAGTTTGTAGGCGGCAGCTCTTCCTATTTTTTTCCCCGTTCCCTGATAATTGAAATCCATCAATTAGACACTATTAAAGAGTTTTATACAAATTGTAAAAATTCTCTAAGACAGGAGCCCTTCTATGGGAAAAGAAGAAAAGCCTCTAGCTTTAATGCTGTGCCCCTCTCCCTGCAATGATCCGGGCTTAGCTTTGGTATGCCGCTGCTGCATTATTCAGAGGCCCTTTACCAAAGGATTGTGCTGTCTGCCTTGCAGCGGGTAAAGCCCAGGGAATCCTAAGAAGCAGGAAACTAAGAGATGGCAGGGATCAGAAACACAGCCTCTCTTGCTTCCTGGGTTTTAATGTGCCTTGGGGTGGGACTCATTCTTTTCTCACAGGACCTCAAATCAGGAGCCAAGAATGTATCAGATGGGTCACTATGTTCCCGCCCCTTCTGCTACCACTAGGCAGAATCCCCTAGCCCCACCCTACTTGGAGAGTTCATTCAGTGCACATCCCTAAGACAGTGAATCACTGAAGAGGAGGAAGAGAAGGGGGAGGGAGAAATCCAACACACAGATGGGGCAACCCAACACAAACAAGCAGTAGGAGCAGCAGACTTCTCGGAAAGACTTGAATGGAGCCCTACGATTAGCTTCCCACAGTGCAGTTCAATGGCCCCACTCATCCTGGCTCTAGACGCCAGCAGCATGGACGTGATCAGTTATGCAGGTGTGCTCACGCCACTAAGCCTCATTTACTTCTGTGCTTTACTTTTGTGCACTCAGACCTGAGGCTTTTTAAGCTTCCAAGAAGCAAGGATTATTTTAGATATTTATAATTTCTGTACGCGTCTCCTTGGAGAACATCATGAAACCCAGGTATATAGAACCATTTAAAAGCTGCTTGCTTATTTTAGCTGCAGAATTTTCTCCACAATTAAATGATTCATTTTATGCTGGGCTTAGGTTGAGCATAACTAAGGTTTCTATGTTTCGGTGAAAGTGGAAAATTCAAGTATGCAAGCAGTAGAGCTGCAGCCCAGCAGCTGAGTGATAGAGTATCCAGTGTCTATCTGAAGCCGTCTGAATGAGAAGCTGGGGAAAGGCAGCCAGGAACTCAGATTATCTTTCCTGTGCAGAGGGAGGTGACACTTCCTGCCTCTGCATCAGGGACTTGTGTGGCCTCCCAGAATGCAGCACCCTGCCATTCTGCTTTCTTTGTCTCTGCCTCTGATTTTGTCATAATCAGAGGAAACTTCTGTTTTCAGAAGTGAGAAACTAATGTCCTGTTATAAGCAAGGAGCAGACAGTCTCCAAGACCTCCCTGAGACTCTTGGTGCCTAGAGGTAGCAGCTATGGGGCTTGAGATTGGGCAGGACGGGGCTCTGGATATAGGTCATGCTCTTTCAAATTGGGTGAAGAACCTTTGAATATTGTTATGGACATTTCAAGGAAGACATTACATCCATTTATTTTTCTTGCAAGTTTCATTTTCTTGAGGGATAAATGAAATCCTAAGTAGATACCACACATTTTTATATTTATTTATTTGTTGGTGGACATCAGGCTGCTTCCATTTCTGACCTGCCATGAAGAGGTCATAAAAAGCACAGGTGTGCAGGTATCTCTGTGGTGGGATAGTCTTTGGGGGTGTGTCCAAGAGTGGTGTAACTGGGTCAAAGTCATAAGGAAAACTAGTACTCCCATGCTAACTAAAAAGAGAATCATTGCACCTTTTCTCCGTTGTGTGGCCCATTTAGGACTAAGATCCATGGACTGATGGGAAATTGTTGATGAGCCTGTGGTTCAAATGATGTAGGGAAGTTCATATCATAGCTGATAGCTGACTAGTCTAGTTAGACAGTATAATAATCATCTTTAACTAACCAGAGAATTTGGGGGTAAAAAAATCACACACACACACACACACACACACACACACACACACACACACCCTCCCATACTCCACTTAACAACTCACATAGAACCTCCATGGTACCAGCAGACTTTGTCACCTTGGGTGTCTCTGTGCTCATAGTCAGTGTCCACATGTACATGTTTGAGGCTCACGCTCAGTGTCCACAGATGGCTGCTTTGATTCAGGTGTACTCTCAAGTTAATGGAGATTTTCTCACTGATCAGCTTCCTTTGGATTTCATAACTGCGCTTGGATCTTACCAAATTTGTATTTCAAAGCCTTAGCCCTGTCTGCCACCACTTTTACATACCAGCTCCTCCAACTGAGAAGGACCAAAGCACAGGAATGAGTCTGTAATGTGGTAGTTCATGGCGCCACAGAGCAAACTCAAAATACAGTTTACACTGGATCAAAAAACTCGGCTCTTTCATTCTCTAGACGTGGGGACCTGGGACAGCTTATGGAAAGGGCATCTAGACTCATGTTTTCCTTGGTGCAAATTGTGCAAGATACCGCCCTACTTTAGAACTGTGTGAGGCAGCTGGGCCAGAGGTTTGTGTGGGCTCACTCTCCCCCTTCTCTGCACTTTCTGCTGTTGTGTCCCTTATTTTCCTTATGGAAAGTTCTCTGCAGCATTTATGGCTAGGCTGGCTTCAGCCCTGGATCACCCTGTGATGCTCTCTCTTCTGACAAGAGTGGAAGATGTCTGCTTGCAGAAGATGGTAACCACTGCTCTTGAGGAAAGTCAGTGCAGTCCTTCGCAGGATATCCTGACCCTGTGTGATAACCTGTATGTTATCTCAACTATGCAGGATAGTACAACTCTGTAGGGTACCCCAAGTTCTCCAGAGAGGAAAATGAAGAATGCTCACATTCTTCTACTTAGACTCTTATTTTTGTTTGGGAATATGAAGGTTTTTAAAAAAATTTCTGCAAATAATTATATCTCAAGAAATGGACTAGAAGCTGGAATCATAATTCACCTTGGGTCACAAATGATTCTTTCTAACAAGACCAATTAAAAAAGGTCAGATCACCTGTCTTAGGTGGAAAGTTTGCCTGGTTAATTGAAGACAGGTGCTCTGTGTCTATGATGTAGATATGGGAGAGTTTTTATTGTGTGTTTGTATGTTTGTGTGTGTGTTATGTATTTATCTGTGTGCATGTATCTCTGTGTGTATACATATCTGTGCATATCTCTCTCTCTGTGTGTATATATATCTGTGTATGTGTATGTTTGTGTGTATGTATATATCTCTGTGTATGTGTTTAGTAAGGAGGCCGCTAATTTGTTCCCGGCTGCTTAGCCCCAAAATAATCGCACAGAAACTGTAGTTAAATCACTGCTTGGCCTATTAGCTCTAGATTCTTATTGGCTAATTCTTACATATTAATTAACCCATTTCTATTAATCTGTGCATCGCCACATGGAAGTGGCTTACTGGCTAAGGTTCCCAGTATCTGTCTCCGGTGGGTTACATGGCTTCTCTCTTACTTTGCCCATCTTTCTCTCAGCATTGCCTAGTTCTATTCCCTGTGCAGGCCCAAGACAGTTTTCTTTATTAATTAACCAATCATATTCACAGCATACAGAGAGGAATCCCACATCATATGTGTGTGTATATATCTGTGTATATATCTGTGTATATGTCTCTGTGTGTATTTATCTGTGTATGTTGTGATGGGGGTGGTTTATCGGTAATTAGAATTAACCAGACCAGTTTAGTATAATATATTCAGCTTTAATAAACAAAAGAAAGGAAACTTACAAAACCAGGGTTCCAGTGATACAGGAGCGCAGGGAACAAAAAGAGACTGAGGCGAGCACACCTGGATCTTTTATCTGTTTTACTTGGCCCCAGGAGGACACACCCTAAACAGAATGTGATTGGCTGAACTTCCCCATCATGTTTGTGTGTATGTAGCTGTCTGTGTGTATGTGTATATATCTGTACATATGTCTTTTTGTGTCTGTATCTGTGTATGTGTATGTTAGTATGTGTATGTATGTATCTGTGTGTGTGTGTGTGTGTGTGTGTGGTGTTTGTGTGTGCTGGGAGATGTTTGTTAGCATGCATGGACTGCCCACCAGATGCTTGTAGCTTGTCTAGCCCTGATGACCATGTAGCTCTCCCTAGAGATGAAGCCTCTTAGCTGAAAGCCACAGGCTTCCAACACTGCTGCAGACAGCGTCCAAAGCCCTCAGGTCTTAGTCCCGCACCCTCACCAATGAGAGGGAACTCAGCTGCCCGAAGTTCTTCATGGCTGGTGTTGGAGCAATATCATAGCGGATGTTGATAGATTAGAAACAGTCGGCTTGGGCTCCGCCTTTCCTCTTCTCTTTCTATTGTATTTAAATCATTCAAACACCAGTGTGGTCTAGAGAGATGGAAGTTTTCCCTAGGTTTGGAGCAGCATCAGCACAGGCTGTTCTGGACCAGCTGAGGCTCTAGAACAAGGCTACACATTCAGGCTGCCTTCAGGCTCATGAATGAGAGCATCCACAACCACCTACATGTGTAAAGTCGAATCAGCTTCTTTAGTGGCACTCAGTGTCTCCCATTGGGTATGACTTGTTAATTCTTAATTAATTCCCCTCCTGGCTTATTTTGCAGATGGCAGTGGGCCTCGCTTTCTTTCACTGACTTGACTTGGAGCCCAGTCTTTCCCTTCATTTCAGAATTTATGGCAGGGAACGTTAACTCACTGTGTGGACGTGTCCTCCCTGCCGCCGCAGTAATGGGATGTGATCCCTTGATCCGCACATAAGCAATGAATACAGATTCTCTAAGCTGCCTTGAACCTTTAAGAATAATGCGAAATTATACCTACTCTGTAAATAGGAGTTGAGGTTTTTTTCTCTTTTCTCCAGTTGCTTTCCAGACTTTAATATACGAGTGACTGATTTATAATACTTGTGACAAAGCCTCAACACAGCTTGAGATTTTTTATAACGGCTGTAATGCCACATCTATCATAATGAAAAATGTCTGCAAAATCGTTTTCTGCCAAAGAACATCTTCCCAGATTCTATTAAGAACTTGCTATCTACATGAATACCGCATATTGCTGAAATACATTGCTTTCAAATGGGCCTTGTGGGTGGGGCCAACTTAGCCATTACAGTGACTGAAATGCCAATCTGCAGTAATCAACTAAATTGTTGGTGAACAATTGCCAGAGAAGAAATCTCGGAGGGAGAGGACCTGGTGGCAAAACATACTCTTTTGTCAAAAAACACGAAACAAAAACTAATTTCACCAGGACATTTCAGAGTTTGTCATTGGAGTGGATCTAAACCCCACTGCACTTATTATACCTCTTGTCACACTTACTTAGAAGCCACCAACTTCTTACTGTTCCCAAGGTTTCAAGGATGCAATAGTCCTACCAGCCTTCTATCACTTTATTCTCTTCGTATTTGTCTCTGGTTAGAGGGATGGCAAAGAATTTCACTTTGGTTTGTACATCAAAAATATTGTTGCTGGCCAGATCAGCCTCAATTCCACCAGGTAATCATGCTACAAACTAAGTGATGTCACCCCAAAGTGTTAACGTGACCACAAGTTTCTTCTGTTTGTGAGAGCTCCCTGTGTTGTTGTATAAAAACCTCAGGTTTGTCATTTCCTCTGCCTGTTGCTAGAGGATGCAAGTTAGTACTGAGTTGATGCAGGTTCTAAATAACACAGCAAAAGAGCTCAGGGGTTGGCCATCATTTGAAATGAATTTTCCATCTCTCTTGTTGTATGAGGCCGAGCAGTTTAAAGACACTGATGTCAAGGTGTCTCTGTTGTTATTTTTACTCTGACACATTTGAAATAGCACATATTAAAATGATGCCACCAATATTACTTATCTTGAAAAAAATGTGCCTCCAAGTACACAGGAAGTTGTGTAAACATTGCCAGTGTAGCAGATTTGACCTCCAAGTGTTATGCTGCAGTCTCAGGAAGTATGAGGGCTTGGTTTGGGCTTAGCTTACTCTGCAACCATTTTGCCCGGCTCCTGTCTTTACAACACCATTTTCTCATTTGTTAAATGAGGTGCAGCTTCTCTTCCCCAAGGAAGATAAGTGAAGATTGGCTCTCTGTTCTCAAGCATCCTGCTGGTACTTTGGTCACTCGAGACAACAGTCTGCTGTCCTCATTGCTGACTAGCTCTGGCCCATAAGATGCCACATTTCCCAGTAATGCGTTTAACTGAACATCCTGCTGAGACTCTAACAACTAATCCCTGAGGTAGCTACTATGGGATTCCCTGTCTTCATTTCTTTGTTTGCATTTATTAAATAGAGTTTTGCAATAAGCAGAACCATGGCATGATGTAGGAGGCTGCTTGTTTGTTTCCTGGCCTCCCAGACTCCCGGAATAATCACACAAAAGCTGTATTATTTAAACCACTGCTTGTCCCATTAGCTCTAGCTTCTTATTGGCTAATTCTTACATCTTAATTTAACCCATCTCCATTAATCTGGGTATCACCACGTGGCAGTGGCTTACCGAGTAAAATTACGTCCAGCCTTGGTGGTGCTACATGGCTTCTCTCTGACTCTGCCTTCTTCCTCCCAGCATTCAGTATAGTTTTCCCCACCTAGCTCTGTTCTACCCTATCAATCAGGCCAAGCCAGTTTCTCTATTAATCAATGGCATCCACATCATACAGAAGGGAATCCCACAACACATTCCCTTTTCTGTTTAAATAAAAGGAAGGTTTTGACTTTAACATAGTAAAATTACACATAACAAAACAGGTGTCAAGTAATAATTATAGTTACAATATTTATATCTACATTATCTTTTATCATAACTAAGGAAAACTATAGCTATCAATTCTTCAACTCCATCAAAGACTCCAGAAGGATATAATATTACCTAAGTAAACAATAAGTTCATTGTAAGCAACTTCCAAAACTCTAGAATTGACAGGGACATCTCACTGCCTGGACAGTCACCCAAAGTTCTTCTGTGTCATTGGGGCATCTATCTTCGGCCTACAGGCCCATAGTATCTAGTAGACTTTTCCACAAAGCAGGAAATTTCAAAGATAATTCCAACCATATTGGCAGTTTGTCAGTCAATTTCTTCTGTGTCCTGCAGAATGTCTAGCAGACTTTTTCATGAATCAGGAACCCCAAAGGACCATCTCACTTTTAAGCAAGTTCAACAGTCATTTATCTGTGGGTCCTGCTTTTTCAGTTCACACAGCATACCATCAAGCAGTCCAGGCAAGAGCAGTTTCTTGCCCAAATGGCTAGCAAACTCCATAAGGAGCCTTTCTAATGCTCATCTTCCTCTTGGAGTAATTGGTGCTGCCAGGAGCGGATGTGTTTCACTGCCATAAAAAGTCCTAAGTTCTTAAAACATTTTAAATGTCATATTTTGTAGTCTTTGAAAGGTTTGAAGAATGCCTATCCAACTGAGATATATCTCTGTACATCCAGAAAATCTAACTAACATGACTACAAGTTTGACTATTATAAATGACTATCTATTAACCTATATCTCTTAATTATACATTACATTTTTAAATGAGCTGGACAAACACAATACCTTAATCAAGATCAGAAATACATACACACAGTATAACAAAATTGACCTCAAATTTGTGTCAATAAACCAAGATCTATACCACTGTAAATCTCTATAGCATGTCCCCCTTTAAATGTAAACAAACATTTTAAATAATATTTGGGAATATGGGCATAGTTCTCTTCATACTGCTTCCTGCTTTTTGTTGGATGAAATATTTTTGAGGGTGTTTACAGTGACCTTTCATGGAGGTCTCAGTTCATCAAACCACATTAGTCTGGAATTAATCTACAGCTTCTCATCTTCTGTGGGGAAAAAAGAAGAACCTCCTTTCCAAAGAAACATATCCATAGACCCAAATTCTGAAGTCAAGATGCCTTTATAATATACATGCTGATTTAGCTTAGCAGCCCATACAATGAAATGTCTCTCTGTACTTAGCTCCTTCACAGTCAAAAAATTCAAAGAAAACACAATAATATACATAATCCAGACTCTCTGTGCATATTTCATCTTTTTGGGGCTTGTTTTTACTCTATTACTTTTTAATATTGTTTTTATTATCTTTACTCCTTTAATCAAACTTTCTATCTTCTCTCTTCTAAGCCTACATACATTTTTTTTTAAAACACTGTGTCTCATTTGGAGGTCTTTTATGTCTGAATATGTCCTATTGTGTATCTGTAATTCTTTTCTGACCAGAAGTGCTTCTTAAAATGCTAAGTCCTTCTTATAAACTTAAACAGCACCATTGCTAGGGGAAATATGGGCTTGACTGCTTGTTCTACCCAGTCCAACATGATGGAAGTTTGTTCACTGCCTCTGCAAGTCGTGCATACCACCCCAGTTCCACGTATGCAGTAGGTCTATGTGGAGCCATTAAGCAGTTTGTAACATGCTGCTCACAGACCCCATTTAAATGCTCCATAGCTAGACCTCCCGAAAAAGAATTAGAGCCGTTTGTGCTGGCAAACCAGAAAGCTGCCGCTTTTTTTTTTAAAAAAAGAAGCCACATAGTTTTTACTGCACCTCTCTTAAAGTAGCTCCAGTACCCCTGCTCACCGTGAGCCCATCTAGAAAAAAAATTTGCAACTACCAAGAAACTGTGTTAAATTTTATTCTTTTGTGTCTAGAATTCCTTTTCAAGCTCTCTCAGGTTTTAAGTGGCTTTTAGTTGGCCCTGTTGGCACCAATTTGTTGTAGGAGGCTGCTTGTTTGTTTCCCAGTCTCCCAGACTCCCCAAAATAACCACACAGAAACTATATTATTTAAATCACTGCTGGCCTATGAGCTCTAGCTTCTTATTGGCTAACTCTTACATCTTAATTTAACCCATCTCCATTAATCTGTGTATTGCCATGTGGTAGTTGTTTACCGGGTAAAGTTCCATCCCACTCTGGTGATGCTACATGGCTTCTCTCTGACTCTGCCTTCTTCCTTCCAGCATTCAGTAGTCTTCCCCACCTAACTCTGTACTACCCTATCAGGCCAAGCCAGTTTCTTTATAACCCAGTGGTATTCACAGCATACAGAGGGGGAATCCCACATCAATGGCATAGTTTACTGTTACGTACGTCTTATTTTTTGGAAGCTTTTGTCTGTTCTAATAGATTCCTTTTTCTTTGGCAGGTGGTTTGGGTACTGGGAGGTGCATATGCCCTCCTCTCTGTTCATCCCTAGTTAGACACTGATTCCCATATGTGTCAAGGCTGTCATTCAGTGTTACGATTTAGGGAAATTCATGAGCTCCTAAGGCAACAGGGAGAGGGCGCATGTATCAGGTATTTGGTATGTGCTTCAGACTGTTAAGAACAAGACACCTTCTATTCCATTTATGTCATGACAACTCTTTGGGGAGGTCTTATCACCTTCATTCCAGAGCGATTAGAACTTGAGTCCTGTGAAATTGCATAATGCATCATTTGTCACATGGCCAATAATTAAACTTGAGTCAGCATGGCTTCAGACTGATCTTCCCAGCATACCAGCCTAGGAAGGTACTGTTTTATGGCAGGGCCCTGGAAGCAGTCAATTTGCCTTTGCAGGCAAGTGAAAATTTTTTTAGCCACTGTCTGGGAATTCTGAGGGGCATGAATAGAAGGAAGCTTGCTCTTTGAGCTCAATGATTTCTGATTTTTTTTTTTTGCTTTGAAAGCATTTGACAGGAGATCAGAAATATTAGCAAGTTGCTGGTGACTGTTAATGACCTTAGAGTCACATAATAGAACTGCTTCATTTCTAGCTTATTATCATTAAATTGGAAATTAATTTTACATATGTTACATCCTTTGCTCTTTTTTTGCAATTATTTGGTGAGTTAGGGAAGAGAGAGGGTGCAATGGTTACTGTTATAAACCTGACAGTCTAGGACCACCTATAGAGAGTCTCAGTTAAGTGCTGTCTATATCAGATTGGTGTGTGTGTATATGTGTGTGTGTGTGAGAGAGAGAGAGAATGAATGTATGTCTATGTGTGTGTGTGTGTGTATGCACATGCATGTGTGTGTTGTAGGCAGAGACTGCTTTTTCATTTCCTGGCTGCCCAGATAATCACACATAAACCATATTAATTACAACAATATTTGGCCAATGGCTCAGATATATTTCTAACTAGCTCTTATATCTTAAATTAACCCAATTTCTATTACTTTATATTTTACCACGAGGCTTGTGGTTTGTTACCTCTTGTTTCTTGGGCAGCTACATGACAGCTGCCTCCTTTGGCAGCTACATGGCTTCTCCCTGACTCTGCCTACTCTCTCTCTCTGTCTCTGTTCATATTTCCTGCCTGGCTTTACTCTGCTAAACCATTGGCCAAAACAGCTTTATTTATCAACCAATAAAGCAACACATATACAGAAGGACATCCCATATCAGTGTGTGTGTGTGTGTGTGTGTGTGTGTGTGCATGTGTGTGTGTGTGTTTGCATGCATGTGTGCACATGTCTCTCTTGGTTATGTTAATTGAAGGGGGCAAGACTGCCCAAGGTGTATGGCACTATAACCCTGGGTTTGGTTCATGAATGATATAAGAAAAGGAAAAAGTAAACTGAGCACGAGTATGCATGTATTAATTCACTCCTCTACTGTTGAGTGTGGATGGGTTGTGAGCAGTTGTTTGAAGATCCTCTTGTTCCACTTACCTGCTGCAATGGTTGGTACCCTGGAACCCTGAGCTACAATAAAATTTTTCTCCTAGAAGTTGCTTTTGCCAGGGCATTTTATCATATCAGTAGGAAATGAAACCAGGATGGGGAGCGCTGTGCTAGGTGAGGAGGCTGAGAGCAGGCTATCCACTACTGAAGGGGCTGTCTCTTTTCTCCACTCCTTGGCAAAAATTAGGCCATCTCTTCACACAAAGCTTGCAAGTGTCCTTATGCTCCCCAGTCCCTACAGCACACTTTCATACTACTTACCCTTTGTTTAGTCTCAGTCACTGTCAAATTCATTTTACCGTGTATTTTGTTGTGCTGCGTAAAGGCTGAGTCTAAACTGAGTTACATGGATGTGAATGCTCCTGAAACTGACTGCCAGACGATTGAACAAGCCACGTGGTACCGTGGAGATGCTTACCCAGTTCACATCACATGGCCTTGCTTCAGATGGTAGTGTCCCTTCAAACGCAAGTTTTAGAAAATTCTTTTACATTCTTTGAATTGTTTGGGAGATATTGCCCTGTTTAAAAACTAAAAAAATTCCTATAACCCTGTGCCTATATTCATACATACATTTTGTATACACAGAGAGTTTCTATGAATATAAAGTGTTCTCTTCTGCCTGTGTATTTTATAGTTGGTCATGAATATTTCTACATATGTAAATGCGGCTCTTATTGATTATGCTCATAATGTCTCATTAAAGGCATGCACCATCGTTGCTTTTCCTTGTGTTGTTAGATAGGCTGATTGTTCCCATTTTTTAAAAGTTTAATTATTTAACTTCAGCACTTAGTGAAATTTTAACTATTTCTTTAAATTATTGGGAATTTAAGAAAAAAGGGGATCAAAAGAAAAGACACTAAGTTGTTAATAGACGGTGAGATGGTGAATGAATTACACCAGGAGCACCTCACCACAGACTAATTATATTACTCGTGGGTTCCCTTGGTGACTGAATGTGCGTGCATTTGTGCAGATGCATGTATACATAGGGTGCATCTGCACATGTTTTTTGTGCACACAGAGGCCTGAACTCCCATGAGGTTTGTGCCACCAATCCCCCAGCCTTTTAACGTCAGTGGGTCACTGCTTGTGGGTTTTCAGGAGGGTCCTCTTTTCTGGGTGGGAGGAATTTCCATCTGCCACGGTTCCTATGCTAACTTTCCTCCCAGATTCATGCTGGAGACTCTCACTATGAACTGTTCCTCACTAGCCTCTGTTCTGTTGCTATTGGCTGGTCTTTCTTATGCAGCAATATAAATGCGCATATCAGTGTGGACTTGGAAAGGAGGTGAGCCTTCTGTGGATGTCTGGAGCTTTCTGTGCAGCACTCCCCACTGTTCCCCAGAACTTGAGAAATAAACATTTACCCTCTGAGCCACTCTCTGAAGTCCCTCTGTAGCCACGTGCTCAGATCTGCATAGTCTAAGCTCTTAGCTCCTTCACTCGGAGGGCATTTCAGTTACAACACTTGTGATCCACTGTGTCTTGTCCACACTTCCCGTTCGTCACCACATTCTGTGCTTTCTTCCACTCTGCTGGACATGGGCGGCATATTTAATAATTGCTGCTCTAGTTTCATTTTTTACTAGTTCCATCATCTCTGTCATTTCTGATTCTGTTTCTATTGACTGGCATTTCAAATCATTTGGGGGCCTTTCTTTTCGTTGCCTTGTAATTATTGATTAGATGCTGGACATTGTGAATTTTATGTCATTGTTGCTGGAGTTGATTTAATTATATTCCTTTAAATAGTGTCGGGTTTTATTCTGGAATGCTATTATCTTATTTGGAGTCAGTGGGGGCCCTTCTGAGACTCGCTTGAATCTTTAAGTCAGGACCAGGGAATCCACTAGTGTGGAGTAAATTTAGTTTCACTGTCAATGCGAGAATCTTCTGAGGATTCTGTGCAGCTCTCTCTGCATTGTGAAGTCTTTCTCTCTGACTTTTTTTTTTTCTTGTCCCGTATCAGTGGAAATTGTTCTCTCTTCATTGGCAAGTGGTTCTTTCTAGGGCTTTGTCTGAGTTAGAGTTTCTGTTGCTGTGATGAAATACCATGAGCAAAAAAGCAAATTGAGGAGGAAGGGAGTATTTGGCTTACACTTCCACGCTGTGGTCCATTACTGAAGGAAGTCAGTACAGGGACTCCAGCAGGGCAGGAGCCTGGAGGCAGGAGCTGATGTAGAGGCCATGGAGGGGTGTTGCTTACTTGATGTGCGAGTCCCCTCTGTATGCTGTGACTACCATTGGTTAATAAAGAAGCTGTTTTAGGCCTGTGATAGGGTAGAGTAGAGCAAGGCGGGGAAAACTAAACTTAATGCTGGGAGAAAGAAGGCAGAGTCAGAGAGACTATACTTACTGGCATCCTCCCCTAGCTTGCTCACCCTGTTTCATCGTAGAAACCAGGACCACCGGCCCAGGGATGGCCCACCTACCATGGGCTGGGTCCTCACACATCAATCACTAATTAAGAAAATGCCATACAGCTGGATGTTATGGAGGCATTTTCTCACTTCCCGTCAGATAACTCTAGCTTGTGTCAAGCTGACATAAAACTAGCCAGGACAGGCCTTAAGTACCAATGAACATGTGCAAATCCATGTTGAGTTGGACTGGAGATAACCCTCCTGCAGATTTCTGGGACTTCCTGTGCACTTCCTCCTGCTGTACCCATGTTCTAGCTACTTTAAGCTCCATGAGCACTGCCTTCTCTCTCATTTCTGCTTTTCAGGAGATTGCCAGGCTCCCTTCTAGCTCTCTCTGCATTCTCGGCTTCTCCCCTCCCCCTCAACACCAATGCAACGAGCTGGAACATGGCAGGGATCACCTCATCTTGCCCCCTACTCTACGGCTACCTGTCGTTTGGGGCCAGTCAACCATTCTCTCATACATTTTTTTTTTTTTTTGCCTGGTTTCTTACATCTTTAATGTAGGTGGGTAAAATCCAGCCCTCTTCACTCCATCATAGCTGGGGAGAGAAGTCCTTATTACTTTTGTTTGTTAACAAGGAGTGCACACCCTGTGCTCTGTGGGTTTTTTTTTTTTTTTTTTTTTTTTTTTTTTTTTTTTTTGTGTTACCGACTCTTCTGCTGTTAGCTCATTCGAGGGGATATGGAGAACCCAAACCCAGGGACACGGAGAACCCAGGCGCAGGGACACGGAGAACCCAGGCCCAGGGACATGGAGAATCCAGGCCCAGGGACACGGAGAACCCAGGCCCAGGGACATGGAGAACCCAGGCCCAGGGACACAGAGAACCCAGCCCCAGGGACATGCAGAGCCCATGTTCAGGAACTTAAATTCCTCAGAGGTTTTAACCTAGAATTAAAATTCTGCCATGTTTGAAGGTGGGTCCTCTTTAGAGATAATGAAATTTGATTTCCTGGGCGTTTACACCGTTTGTTTTGCCAAAGCCCCATGATTCCCTCTTGTGCCGCTGTACTAGTGAGTTTTGCATTGCTGTGTCAACAGAGCTGGTGGAAGCAGCTCACAGGATGAAGGGTTCACTTGGGCTCCTGGTTTCTTGAGATCTAGAGTCTCATGCGTGATAAACGTCTGCGCATGCTCGATTATCCTGATGAGGTTAGCTGTGGGAGGCACCCTTCCGTGGACTGGGATCCTGGACTGAATTGGAAAAAAGCGAGCTGAGCACCAGCATTCGTCACTTTCTATTTCTTTATTATTATTATTGATTAATTTTTTATTTTGACCGCAGTTTCCCCTCCCTCTTCTCCTCCTGTTTTCCCACCCTGCGGCTTGCCACCTCCTCCTCTGTGCCCCCCACTAACTCTTCCTCTGTTTCTGTTCAGGAAGGGTTAGGCCTCTCATAGGTATCACCAAAGCATGGCATATCAAGCTGACTAGGTAGGACTAAGCTCCTCCCTTTGTATTAAGACTGAGCAAGGCAACCCAGAGTGGGGAATAGTTCCCCCAAAGCCAGCACAAGCATTAGAGACAGGCCCTGATCCCATTGCTAGGAGTCCCACAAATAGACCAAGCTATACAACTGTCACACATATGTAGTGGGCCTACACCAGTCCCACACAGGCTCTCTGGCTGTCGTTCTGGAGTCTGTGAGCACCCGTGAGCACAGGTTAGTTGTTTCATTGGGTTCTCTTGAGATCATCTTGACCCACCTGGCTTATAGAATCCTACCTCCCTCTCTTCAACAGAGCTTGGCTCAGTGCATGGCTGTGGATCTCTACATCTGCTTCCATTAGTTACTGGATGAAGGCTCTCTCATAATAATTATAATAGTTACCAATCTAATTATAGGAGATGGCCAGGTCAGACACCCTCTCCACTATTGATGCTGGGTGCCTAAGCTGGGATCATCTCTGTGGATTCCTGGGAGTTTTTCTGGTACCAGGTTTCTCCCTAATCCTGAAATGTCCCTTCCCCATCAAGATATCTCTTTTATTACTCTTCCCCTTCATCCTGCCACCAACCCTCCAACCTAATTCCTCATGCTCCCACTTGCCCTTCCCCATTCCCAGTTTACCCAAGGAATTTATTGGATTTAACCTTTTCTTTGATGAATTAATCTATTTTCTCTATTGTAGCTTCAGTGCCTGAGGTTCTCTCTTCCATTTCATGTATTCTGTTGGTGATATTTATATCTGTAGTTCCTGCTTGCTTACCCAGATTTTCTATTTTCAGAATTCCCTGGGTTTGTGTTCTCTTTATGGATTGTATTTTAATTTTCAAGTCTTGAACCATTTCCTTCACCTGTTTGATTATTTTTTTCTTGACTTTCTTTAAGGGATTTGTTGATTTTTTTCCCCCATTTTTTGTTTGTCTCTTTCTCGATTTTTTAAAAGGAATTTTTCATTTTCTCTTTAAGTGCCTCTATCATCTTCATAAAGTTATTTTTAAGTTCTTTTTCTTGTGTTTTAGCTGCATTAGATGTTCAGGTCTTGCTGGTTTGCGATCACTGGGTCTGGTGTTACCATACTGTCCTTTCTGTTATGGGATGCCTATAGGTCTAGGTGTTTATTCTTGTGTCGTTTTAGTTGGATGGGTATTTTGTTCCTTTATTATCTATTTCCTATTTCCTGAATGGCCAAGGGTTTTGGCGATTGGCAGGTCTTCAGGTTCATTATCTCAGCCGAGGTTTGTGGGGGTTTGGTTGTCTAGATCCAGCATACCTTCCTGTTCTGACTGATGTGGGCTGGACCTATGCCTATATAATCTGTTCTTCCAACTTGTGTGGGCTGGACCTGTGCCAATAGAATCTGCTGGAATTACGGGGAAGGGCTGGTCATGGGGAGGATAATGAGGTGAGTAGGGTTGGGTGGTCAGAATCCAGTGGGGGTGGTGGTGCAGCCTGCAGCCATATCTCTCACCTCCACTACTTTCTGTTTCTTGACTGTAGATAGCACATATCCTGCTGCCTCAAGCTTCTGCTGCTCTGACCTTCCCATTAGGATGGAATAGACCTCGGATTTGGAGCCAGAACAAATTCTCTCTAAGTTGCCTCTGTCACAAGCCCATGACTCCACGGAAGGCATGGCGGTGCTTATGGCAGGGGCCCATGTGCTGGGCTTGTTCACACGGTCACAGACCAGTAAGCAGCATGTGCAGGATCAGAACATGGGGTGGGGAAAACCTTCAAAGTCTTGGTTCCTAATGGTTTTCTTCTGCAAGGCAAGTTCTGTCTCCTAAAGGCACCAGAGCATTCAAAGCTGGGGATCAATCCAAAAGCAGGAGCCTTTGGGGGACACCATCCAGACACAAACCACAAACCATGTCCCTCTCTGTTCTTCTCCAGAGTGTCTCTCTGCACCCTGCAGGCACCAGGCTGCTGTTTATACCTTGGCAGATAGCATGGCACATGCCCTGCACCTCCCTGTCCTCTGTGGATGGAACTTCCCCATACCCCAAACATGCTCCCCCCCTCTGTTTATAGGTTTTGAAGGTTTTTTTCATACTCTACATGCAATCACAGCAATTCTGTGGACACCTGCTACATTCTCAGGAATGTGAAGGACCCAGGGCACAAATGACTAGTACCAGATTTTTAATATTTAATTTTATTTCCTTTAGAGACAGGATCTCATGTAGTTCAGGCTGAGCCTGAGTTTGCTATGAAACCAAAGGTGGACCACCTGAACTCCTGATTCTGGAATGATAGCCATGTGCCACCACATCCAGCCAGCCTAATAACAGGACCAATGTACTAATGCCAAATCTTTGAAATTTGCACTCAGATGAGGTGAATGCACTGACCAGACTGTGCTTGGGCACTTTGGACTGACATGGGATGGCAGCATAGGCTTATTCCACCATAAGCTGAAGCAATCAGGGAAGACTTTCTGGAGGGCAAGAAACAGCTTCCCTGAAGGATGGAGAGGAGTTTGCCAGACGAAGAAGCGCAGCCTCTATTACAATTACTCAGAAAGCATTTGTTGAATTGTCTGATGTGTAATTTGTACCACTTGCACTGCCTGCTGCACTAGTACCGATGCTTAGAGCCCCCTAGACCATGTTTCCTTCCACCTGCCTCCTTGGTCTTAAAGCTGTAGAATGTGTTAATAGAAAGAACCCAGGGATTTTGGCCAGTTCGAGGACATAAGGCATTATGAGGAGTTAGAGCTGCCCTGTAGGAGCTTGCTGGGTGTGAGATGTGGTGGCGTTAGTCCCAACGGTGAGAAGGACCACTACCACAATCTGAGCCAAATTTGAAGCAAGAGGCAAACCTACTAAAGGCAGATCAAGTATCATTCAACTCTTTTCGAATCCCTTTGGCACTATCAGCACATACACCCAAACTCACTGTCTGTTGATATTACTGCTTAATTACAAGCTTCCTGCTGGCGTCTCTCTCTCGTAGGGTAATAAACCTGTTGGGTTCGCACATCTATTACTACTTCTAATGCAGAAGGGAGAGGGAGCCCTTTCTCAGCTGTCAGGGAGGCACGATGAAATGGAGGTCTTCTACAGTGACATTCTATTAAGGAGTGTATTTCAAAAAATAATTCAAATCAATCTCACTTTAAGAAAATCTATATATTTAAACTTTCAAATTCTTGAAACAGTTGCAGTACGTTAGGCTCGTGTTCAAAGTGCAGCTAGTGTTGGAGGGCTTCAGAGCAGATGAGAGTCCAGATCTCAATTTTTATTAAATGCACGGAGTGAAATGCTTTCAATTAGCACTTGGAGCTGTCTCATAAAGCGTTATGTAGAACAAATGGAGTTCAGAGACCTCTCCAGAGAAGAGAGCCCAAGTCTTTCCCGCTGGTTCAGGCCCATGAAAATGGTTCCCTCTGAGAACCTGGAGCTTTCCCTGCCGCAATCAAATCAGCTGAGGATCTGATGAGGTTGAGCTGACCCCAGATGACCTCTGTTGGAGCAAAAGCAGAAGATCAAAGGGGTCTGCAATCAGAGAAATGTAATAATGTTTGGCTAATAATATTCATGTGGCACAGTAAGAAGAGCAGAGGTCGCCTGATGTCGCCGACTGATTAAACAGCAGGTTTTAATCTAACACAGGAATGAGCAATGTAACAACAAAGCTGGTTGGTGCAGTTTCCAGTGTTCTGGGCCATGGTGTGTGGCGTTCACGTCGTCCTTATCCTTGCAGATCTCTGGGGTGACCGTTACTTTGCAGAGAGAGACAATCGCAGTGGTGAAGATGCTGGGTCAGCATCTGCCGGATTACAGACAGCGGAACTGGGATCCCGAGGCAGGCTCATGGGATTCCACAGCCCTGCCTGGAACCACTGTGCCCTTCCGTCCTCCCAGCTCATGCTCCCCTAAGTTCAGGTGACTGCTCTGATTTCCTTTCTGTTGCTCTGATAAACACTGCAACCTAAAGCAGCTTCCAGGGAGGAAAGGGTTTGTTTCAGCTTGGAGGTCACACTCCATCCCTGAGGGAAGTCGGGGCAGAAGCTCAAGCAGGGCCCTGGAGATGAAATTGAAGAAGGGACCATGGAGGAAGGCTGCTTACTGGCTTGCTTTCAGGATCATGTTCAGCTACCTTTTTTAATGTAGCTGAGGTCCCCCTGCCTAGGGAGTGGGCTGGACCCTCCTTCATCAACCACATCAAGAAAATGCCTTAGAGACATGTCCAGAGGCCATCGGGGTGGGCAGAGTTCTTCAGCTGAGGTTCTCCCTTCTTAGGTGTGTCAAGCTGCCAACTGTTGGGGGTGACCCTGCACAGTTACCTCTTAGGGGAGTGGGGTGAGAAGGTACGAAGTTAACAACATAGACTCAGGTGAGTAGCAAAAGCCAACTCATTTATCCAGGTTCTGGACAGGCTTCCTACCCCACTCCCAAGGTCTCATGGGCTCAGGTGGCCGGGTTCTGCTGCACTGTCTGTCCCTCACTGGCATCTCCGGTCAGGTGTCTCTGAGTTAGCAGTCTCTGGGTGTAGTGGCAGGTCTTAGGTTGGCTCAGGGAGAAAGTAACTGGCACACATACTTATGAGGGCTGGTTTGGACAGAGCAACTGGGGCTTGGGTAGGCTCGCCAACAGTTTCTCCTACAGACAGCCAAGATCAACCAGTGGCCCAAGAGACTTAAGTGGTATAACCCATTGAATTCCCATGGTTACTATAAAGTTGCTTCTTATTTCCTGTGTATTTAAGGGTGTGTGGTGTGTGTATATGTGTGAGTGTTGTGTGTATGTAAATATGTGTACCTGTGGTTGTGTGGATGAATGTGTATGTGTATATATGTATGTGGTTGTATGCATGTGTATGTATGTTGTATGTGTGTATGTGTATATATGGAGTCCAGTGGTTTGTATCAAGTGTCTCCTCAGTCAATCTCCACGTTAAACTTTTAGACTAGTCTTGCATTGAACCTGAAGCTCACTGAGTCAGCTCAGGGACTCTCCTGTCCTGAATTCACAAGTGTGCACTAGCATAACTGGCCTTTATGTAGGGGCTGGGACTGAATTCAGGTAATCACACTTCTTGTTTTTAGTTATGTTGTTTAGATAAGATACCAAGCACCAGGGACAAGCAAGACACTTGCTTAAATCATGAGCTAATGAACAGTACAAAGGGGATTGCGGCGTTAGCTCTCCCGCTTTCCTACTGACACCAGCTCTGCACCAGCAAGCTTCACATGGGCCAGGTTCTGGTGGGTAAAGAAAAATGGCAGGAAGTTGCATCCGTTGGAAGAGCCAGGGAGAATTTCACTCGATAGCTAGTGGCAAAGGAGATGGCAGCCACTTCCTCAGCCCGGATAGTTTTTTTTTTTTTCTTATTAATACAGTATTTATTTGTCTTCTCTCTGTCAAACCCTGAGCCAATCACTTTCCCCAGACTTCCTGGGGAGGTACAGGAAAAGGAACATACAGGGCAGATGGGACACAAAAGAACTATGGGAGGTGGAAGTGGAGACAGCTGCTTCACATGGCGAAGAGGATGAGAAAGGCCACCATTAGGCAAAAGAGCCCCATGGCCTCTGAGAGGGCAAAGCCCAGAATGGCGTAGGAGAAGAGCTGTTGCTTCAGAGAAGGGTTCCTGGCATAACCAATGATGAGGCTCCCCAAAACAGTTCCAATCCCAGCCCCAGAGCCAGCCACCCCAACAGTAGCAACATTGGAGCCCCAGCCCCAATGAACTTGACGGCTGTGCGATGTCCCTGGAAATGACACTGGTTTGGAAGCTGCGGCTAGGGACAAGTGAGGTCAAAGGACGAGGGACTGCCAAGCTGCTGAGGGCCTCATCTCTCCGTGTCTGTGGGTTCAGCTCCAGTGCAGACAGTGGACGACTCAGCAGCTGAGAGGTGCTCCTGACCAAGGAGTGGGTGGAGATGAGCCTGGAACAGGCATACATTTTCAGGGGTGAGGGGCCAAGGCAAGAGAGCTGCTCCCAGGGTAGAGAAGACAGAGAGACTTTATATATATATATATATATATATATATATATATATATATATATATATATATATGTGTGTGTGTGTGTGTGTGTGTGTTCTTTTTTTTTTTTTTTTTTTTTTTTGATTTTTCGAGACAGGGTTTCTCCGTGGTAGCTCTTATAGATCAGGCTGGCCTCGAACTCACAGAGATCCGCCTACCTCTGCCTCCCAAGTGCTGGGATTAAAGGCGTGCGCCAACCACCGCCCGGCTCCAGATAGTTCTTGAAACAATTTTAACCACTACATTTATTTATTGTGTGCTTGGTGGGGGGCAAGGTGGGTACAAGCTTGCCATGAAAAGTGTGGAGGGCAGAGGACTACTTGTAGAAGCTGGTTCTCTTCTAGCATGTGGGTTCCAGGATCAAATTCAGGTCATTAGGTTTGACGGCACGGGCTTTTATACACTGAGCTTTCAAAATCTTTTTATTGTGTGTCTCTCTCTCTCTCTCTCTCTCTCTCTCTCTCTCTCTCTCTCTCTCTCTCTCTCTCTCTCTCTCTCTCTCTCTCTGTGTATGCACCAGCACACGTGGAGGTCAGGGGATAACTTATGGGAGTAGCCAGTTCCTTGCATTGCCCTCTGACCTCCACAGTTTTATGTTCCCCCCTCCCACCTTGTGGGTTCTGGAATAGTCTGATCCCAGGTCACCAGATTTGGTGGCATGTGCTTTTATCCTCTGAGTCATCATGGACACAAACCTAGTTGATTCTTGTCTGGCTGTAGCTATCTATAACACCCCCCCATCCATTTGCATTTTATGAGCAGAGGCATGGGTGGCTTTTCTTCCGGAGTCTCTTCTAAGGCAGGCTGTCTGCTGCCAGCAGCACTGGAAGGTAAAATACCTCTCTCCAGGGCCTCGGGAAGCTGTGTTTACAGGAGCGTAGATCATAAAGCTAGTGTCACTTTCCAAGGCAAAGCCTGGGCAGGGGCGTTTGCTGTCTATGATAAAAAGCAGACCTTCCTTAGCGCTTGGTTTCTTACCTGAGAAACAAGGCTTCTATGCAGACAGAGTCATCCGGAGGGTCCTCATGTCCGTCACAGGAGCTGGGAAGCAAGGGATCCCAGCGGTGTCCGAAGCTCCAGCTGCCCACTGTGCTGGGAGTAATTTTTTGCCCATGATGTATAAGTCTCATGGCTTTTGTTAGAATCCTTAAAATCATGGCAGGTTCAATTGCTACCTTGCAAGGTGTGTGAAATACTGGCCCCTTCACAGTTCTTGAAAGTAATTTTTTCTTCTCTCTCATATAACAGAGGATTGTAGACACCAGATTTAGGCTCATGTCATGGTTTCAAAGAATCAGCAGGCTCTTGGGTTCCTTCAATTTTTGGCTTCACCAAGTTACATATTTCTTACCTGCCTGCTGGTACTCCAGCCACCATGTCCCTGATTCCAAGCAGGAAGTTGGGGAGGTGACAGGACGGTTTTCCAGATGTCCCGTACAGTAACATCTGTTCATAGTCCAGGGAACTTCCCCAGCTCCAAGGTGAATCAGAAAGCGTGATCATTTGGTTGAACACAGCTTTGCTCAGAATATAATTGGTGCTTTGTTGCCCAGAACAAAGGAGGACAGTTGCAAGGCAAGCAGCATGCCATCCCAGCTGTGGTGATGGGGAGCTGTCCTCCGTAGAAGCTGAAGGATTTGTTTCTTGTGAATATTTCCAGCATAAATAAGCAATTGATTCCAATTGTGAGTCTCCTTCTCTTTGCTTGGAAAGATGGAAAGTGGCGTGTGTGCAAGGAGACCCTGTTAATGCAGGCGCATCCCATTTGCTAATGGGGACCCTCGTGAGCAGAAAGCAGTTGGTAGCTCCGACTGTGTGCTTACAACCAGTCGGCAGAGAATAGTAGCTCCTGGAAGTGCCTGTGCACCGGTAATGACCCTGGTGATCCATTAATCTGCCAGCAATGCCCTCTCTCTAGGTCACTGCTTTATAAACGGAATATCAGAAAGGCTGCCAGGGGCATGCTAATGACATCTATAGATAAAACCATGGCATGTGTCTCTGTGCAGGATATTTTTGATGAGAAAAATGCATGGGTTGGTCGAGTCTGTGAGGAAGCACACTCCCGTACACTGGAGGTGTCAGCACCTCACTTAGACCCTAGTGAGGGACTCAGGGCTATCAGCACTATCACCTGGCCATGCTTCATGAAGTTCTTCTGCAGGTTGGCTGGGTCGGGGAGCTGGTTTGAGACTTGGGCCATGATTTGTTTTCTATGTGAGCATCTCAGAAGACTTCCTAATGAGTATAAAACAAGAGACTGAAGTAGATACTGTGTTATTGGATGTCTACTCTTTGTCATATGGCCTACTTAGCACAAATTATCCCCTTCATTTTGAAGATATTGCCCACAAGTTGGTACTCTGATCAGCTTGCTTTATCCCAGCTTGAGCCAGATGTGAAAAATTACCAAATGTTTCCACTTGTCCAGACAGGAAATGGATGGGGTGGAAGCTGAGACTCAGATAAAAGTTCATGTGACTCTTGGCTTTTATTTAATTTTTATTAACTTTTCCATTTACATTTATTTTTGCTGAGACATAAAAATGAAATTGCATGTATTGTGTGATGTTTTGGTGTATATATATAATATGCAATGTTTAACTTGGGGCAAGCATTTCAACCTCAAATATTGTTCATCTCTTGCATGGTAAAAACAGCGTTGGCTTGTTCTGAATTTTGAATTGTATATCATTTCTAGCCACACCTCCTAGGTGTAATATTGTTATGTAGAATATTCACATAATGTCATTGCACACCAGTACTTGTGTCTTGCATCAGGCTTTCCCTCTTTCCAGACTCTTCTGATAGCCAATCTTACTCTCAGCTTCCATGACACCAACTTTTAAACAATCCACATTTGAGTAAGTCTGGATTATTCTCCTTCCTCCTGATCATGGCTTTAGCATCTTGAACTCAGTGAACTTGGTTCTGAGAGTGGTGTTACCATCAGCATGAAGATGCTGATGACGCTTTAATCTGCTTATTTCATCCCTGTTGATTGTATGACCAATAGTGGGATCTCTGGATACTGCAGTAGTTCCACATCCAACCTTTTGAGGATGCTCCATTCCATTTCCACAATGGCTGTACTAGCTACCATTCCCACTAATGATGTGCAAGTGTTTTTTTTTTTGTTTTTCCCTGTAAGTCTTCATTAATTTTTTTATAATGTGTATGGTGTGTGTGTGTGTGTGTGTATGTGTGTTTGATCCATGTTGAAGCCAGAGGTTTGTGTTGAGTACCTTTCTAAATTGCTCTCTGCTTTACATTTTGAGACAGGGTCTCTTACTGAATCTGGAGATCATTTATTAGGCTCTAGATCGGATGGTTAGCAAGCCCCAGAGATCCTCCTGTCTCTGCCTCTCACCAGGGTGCTAGGGATCTGAACTCAGGTCCTCATATTTGCACAATAAGCACTTACTGTTTGAGCCATCTCCCCAGCCCCTCAACAACACTTCTGGCACTTCTGGTCCTTTTCTGGTAATGACCTGATTTTTACTGTGTGAAATGACAGCTCATTATGGTTTTGATTGCATTCTTCTGATATTAGTGATGACAAGCATTCTTTCATATAGCTGTTGGCCATTTGCACGCCTTCTATCCAGACATATCTGATGCCTTGTTTTAAAACTGGAATGGTAGGATTCATTTTCACCTCATCATTGATTTTCCACAGTTCCTTTTAATTCTAGATATTTATCTGCTGTCAGGTATGTAGTTTGTAGATCATACCTCTCTCTATGTATGTGGTCTTTCACTATTTATAGTTTCCTTACTGTGAAAGTTTATGTTAATGTCAACCTGTTTGTCTATCCTGTTTTGTTTCTTGGGATTTTGGGATGTTGTTCAGGGTGGGGTGTGAGAGAGAAACAAAAGAAAGAAAAGAAAAATAACCCCTTCCATTTTGCAATGTCTGAAGTGTTTCTGTTGACTGAGTTTTCTGTCTGCCCAGTTCCCACAGTCGTTAAGTCCCAAAGAAATCACACAGGTGTCTACATTAACTATAAACTGATTGGCCCATTAGCTCAGGCTTCTTATTAACTCTTATAACGTATATTAGCCCATTATTCTTGTCTATGTTAGCCACGTGGCTTGGTATCTTATTGGACGAGGCAGTCACGTCTTGCTTCTTCTGTGGCTGGGTCATGACTGCAGATTAGGACTTCCTTCTTCCCAGAATTCTTCTGCTCTCATTGACCTACCTCTACTTCCTGTCTGGTTGTCCCACCTATACTTCCTGTCTGGCCACTGGCCAATCAGCGTTTATTTAAAACATAATTGACAGAATACAGACCATTGTCTCACACCAGGTTTCCTTTTTTTTTTTTGGTTTGCTTTTTTTCCAAGCTGGTTTATAGTTTCAAACTCCTTGCTTATGTCCTTAGTTCATTTTGAGTTGTTTTTGCAGCTGGTTAGGGATAGGGTCAGGTTTCAATCTTCCTGAGTCCTGATGTCACATTTCACAGTTTGTATGTGAACCATCTTTGCATTCCTGCGATGAATCACCCCTGATTACAGTGACTTTTTAAAAATGTGTCTACTGGATTGTATCAGCTAGCATGTTGCTGAGGCTTTTGTCACCTCCATTAAGCATGTTGGTCTCTGCGATTGGGTCCTGTCTGGTTTTACTTTCAGGTAGTGCTGGCTTCACAACTGAATTGGGAAGAGTTTTTTTTTTTTCTTTTTGTTTTTTAAAGAAGAACTTCAGTGGAAATAGTACTCCTTTTTAATTGTTTGGTAGAGTCCAGGGGTGAGGTCATCAGACTCTGGGTATTTCTTTGACAGCAGGAATTTCTTTCATTACACATTGTTCTGCTCAGGTTTCCTCTTTCTTCATAATTAAATACTGATGCTTGTGTCTGGGAATTTGTTTATATCTTACAGTTATTAAACCCATGGGTGTTTAGTTGTTCCTTATAATCTCCAGGGATCTTTTGTATTTCTGTTGTGTCTATTGTAATGTCTCCTCCTTCATTTCTGATTTTATTTATTTATTTATTTATTTAGTATCTTTTATTTTTGGTTTAGCCAAGGCTTGCTGATTAGGCTTTTCTAAGGACCAGTTGTTGGAAAATTTTTGTGGATTTTTTGGAGGTATATTTTAAAAACCTCTATTTTACTTGTTTATGCTCTGATTTGTATTTCCCTTTTATTAATTTTATTAATAGCATTTAATATCATTAATATTTGATTTTAAATTTAATATTAATTTAATTAACAGTGTTTAGCTTGATAATATTTTAAACAATTATTGATATTAAATCATATTTATAAAATTTATTAGTTTGCTAATTTGGTGATAAGTTATTTTTGTGGATCTTTTTCTTTTTTATGACAATCAGGCATTGGCTGTCATGCTAACCCTGTTGATATGTCAGTTTTGATAGGTTTCTCTCCATCCTCACTTCTTTCAAGAAATTAAAAAAATTCCATTCTTAATTCCTTTCTTGATCCATTAGTTGTTCAAGATTGGATTTTATTGTGCTTTTATATTATATTTTGCTGTTGACTTCTAGTTTTATTGCTCTGTGGTCGGAAAAGACACTTCATGCCAGTGGGTTTTTGTTTTGTTTCTATTTTACATATGACCTCTCCTGAAGGCCTCCCACACACTGTTGAGAAGTGTGTGTATTCTGCACTTGTTGGATGCTGTGCTCTGTAGATGGTTACAGATTCATTAAGTCTATGCTACAATTTCATTCCACTCTTCCCTGGCTGAGTTTTCCTCTCTGAGCCACCTGTCTGGTACTGGAACTGGAGTGTTGGAGTGTTCCCATCCATCACTCTGTTACAGTTTACCTCTGTTTCTAGGTCTGCGAATATTTGTTTTATATTTGCTCCATATATTCTTAGGATCGCTACATCTTTCTGGGGAATTGGGAAACTGACATATTTATTATGTAATACTTTGTTTCCTAGTGCTGATTTTGGTAGAAAGTTGTTTTTAATCTGAGATAAATATGGACACATTCCTATTTCACTTAGGATTCCAATGGCATGAAATCTTTTTTTTTAAAAAAATACTTTACTATTTTCTTTGTATGGGTACTTTGCCTACATTTTGGCTGTGCACCATATGCATGCAGTGCCTATGGAGGTCAGAGGAGGGCACTGGATCCCCTGGAACTGGAGTTAGAGATGTCTGTGAGGTGCTGGGAATCCAAACTGGGTACTTTGCAAGAGCAGCCAATGCTCTTAACTGCTGAGCCATCACTCCAGCTCCATGCATGAACTATTTAAAATATTTTTTTATTTTTAATCATGTGTATATATGTGTCTGTCTCTGGGTGTGTATATGTGAGCACAGCTCCCCAAGGAGGCCAGAGGGTGATGTCAGCTGTAAAGCTGGAGTTACAGGAGGCTGTGAGCTGCCCAAGGGGAAGGCTAGGAACCAAACGCTGGTCTTCTTGAAAAATCAGTACACATTCTTAACCATTGAGTCTTCTCTCCAGCCCCTGGGTGCCTGGAATCTTAGACCACACACTTTCATTTCTGATCTATTTGTGTCCTTAGACGATAAATGAGTTTCTTGTAAGCAAACACATTCTGGGCTCTTTTTTTCCGTCTACTAAGTCACTTTTTGCCTTTTGATTGTAGACTTTAATCTAGTGGTTCTCGTCTTTCCTAATGCTGTGGCCCTTTAACACAGTTCCTCACGTTGTAGTGACCCCCAACCATAAGATTATTTTGTTGCTACTTAATAGCTGTAATTTTGCTACTGTCATGAGTTATAATGTAAATATTTGTATTCTTGGATGGTTTTAGGGTGACCCCTGTGAAAGGGTCATTTGGTCCCCAGGTTCAGAACTGTAGTTTTTTTCCTTGGCACAATGGCTGCTCCTGAATAATTTCTGTTTCAGGCAGTAATTGTGGCTCTACAGTTACTCTACACTTCTTGGTGGCCTGGTGGGACTTTTATGTTCTGCCTGATCCACCTCCTACCACTGCTACCAAATGTAGTTTTAACTAAATATCATTCTATTTATCAATAAGAGCTAATCTGGTTCAGAGAGGTTGAGGAGCAACTGACTGATGTTTTCTCTTCACCAGCATCTCAGAAAGAGAGCATCCTTCCACCCTGCCAAACCAGAAAAGACTGCAGCACTCAAAGTCCCTCCCTACTGCTTCAAGTGCGCCTCTCTATCCATCTTCCAGACTCCCTCTGACTCTCTATGATTGCTTCCTGTTAACTAATTGCTTGCTCTACCTCCTGACCCAAGGCTGTTTTTATTAAATTAACACAAACGCAAACTCAGGGTTCACAGTGCAATAGAATAATCCTGCAACAGAGAACCACCGCTCTAATCCATTTATATTTAAGGAGATATTTTATTACAGCCATGTGAAAAGCAATGCTTCTATTGTAACACCACAGGCAAGATCTTGCTACAATGATTTTGCAGCTTGTTTCATGTTTTTCTCTGTCCTCTCTACTTCCTTCCTCCCCTCCCTTCCATCTTCTCTTGAAGTCTTTCTTTGTGGATAATTAATTTACTATAATAGGGTGTTTTGATTCTTTCCTTATTATTTCAGATTTGTCTGTGATCTATTTTTTCTCATAGTTGTTATAAGGCTTATAAAACCATCTTTGATTACAAAAAAACTGTTTAAAGATTATGTCAACTTAACATGACTGTAAAGATGAACAAGAGAGAAAATACACTAATAAATTCTTGTACTCTAGTCTTCCCCACAGATTTAATATTTTAAATTTATTTTTTATTTTTTGACAGTTTATTCACATTAATATGTTGAAATTTCCATCATTTTTACCCCCCCCCCCCATGCTCATTATCCTCGTCATCCTCTTCCATCCCCTGGGGAAGCCCTTCCCCCTCAGAAAGCTCCCTGCTATAGAATGACTTCCTTGTTGACTTCTTGAGTTTGTTTAGGATTGTTCGTCCTATTTTACCCATCTCTGGATATATTAATGTAATTATTATTATCTTAATAGCCACCCTAAGGATAGGAAGGCATGACATAGTTCACAGTCCTGTAGCATTTGAATTTGTCTCCATAGTTACTCTTACCAGTGTATTTTGCATCTTATGGTATTTTCATTTTGTTCATTAACTTCTTTCTAGAATTTTTAAGAACACTTTTCTCTTTTTAAACTTATTTTTATTTATTGCTGTGTGTTTATGGTGTGTGTTTGTGTGGGTGTGTGTGCGCGCATACACACATGTGCTACAGTGCTCTTGTGTAGATCAGCGGGAAACCTTGAGTTAGTACTCTCCTTCCAGCATGTGGGAGCCAGGAATTGAACTCAGGTCCTCAGGCTTGTGTACCAAGTTCTGTACCTGCCGGGCATCTTGTCCGCCTTCTTTTGGTATTTCTGTTAGGACACTATGGTGGGGACAGAGTCTCAGCTTCTGTTTCTCCAGAAATGACTTCATCTCCTCTTCACTTCTAAAGCATGGATTTTCTGGGCACATCATTCTTAGCTGGCATTTTTTTCTTTTACTATAGTGAAAATTCCACATTTCTCTCTCCCAGATCTACGTTTTCTGCTGAGAAATCTGCTGTCAGGTGAATTGGGATGCCTTGTCCATTCCTCTCTTCCCTATCTTGAGTTTTTGCTCAGTGATGATGTCTGTGGGAGATGTGCTTACATCTGACTGCTGACCTTTGGGCTTGGGGGATTCCTGTATTGTTTATTTCCCTTTGGAATTCTCGTCTTTCAACTCCAGTTCCCAAGCATGCCCTTTCCAGATGCTGCCCTAAAATTCCCATAAGCTTTCTTTATTTATCTTCATATTTTTCTCCCACCAGCCATGGGTTTTCAAATAGCTTGCCTTGGATTTTCCTTATGTTAGATTTCTAGTGCTTATCATGACATTTTTCTCAGTGTATTTTTCAGTTCAAGGGTTTCTGTTTATTTTTAAATGCTTCTATCTCCATGTGAAGCTTCTCTGTGGAGTCTTGTGGTAATCTCTCTCTGTTGTCTTGAAGTGTAGAAGGAGACTGCTTGATCATTTCCCAGTCACCCAGACCCTAAACAATCACACAGAAACTGTATTAATTAAAACATTGCTCAGCCTACTAGCTCAGGCTTCTCATTAACTAACTCTTACATTTTAAATTAACCCATTCCTATTATTTTGTATTTTACCACGAGGCTCATGGTTTCCCAGTAAGGTAAGGTTCAGTTCCAGAGTGTGTGTCTTTCTGCTTTGGCAGTTACATGGCATCTCCCTGACTCTGCCTCCTTTTCTCTTCTATCTCTGCTTGGAATTACCGCTTTGCTCTATTCTGTGCTGCCATAGGCCCAAAGCAGCTTCTTTGTTAACCAATGGTAATAAAACATATTCACAACATACAGAGGGGAATCCTATATCATTGAAGCACATTGAGTTTCCCTCAAACAGTTGCTTCAAATCCCCATTAGAGTTTACCTATACTGGTTGCTTTCTAGTTGTCGGAAGCCTAATTGAGACATTCAATGACTTCAATGTTCCCTGAAAGTGTCTCTCTCTCTCTCTCTCTCTCTCTCTCTCTCTCTCTCTCTCTCTCTCTCTCTCTCTCTCTCTCTCTCTCTCTCGTGTATGAGTGTGTGTGCATGTGTATGTACTTTAAGGTGCATTTGGAGACCAGGGATAAGCATTGGGTGACTTTCTCCATCACTCTTTATTTAATCTTTACCTTTTAATGAAGAGACAGTATATCACTGTGTCTCTGGAACTTGTTATGAAGAACAGCTGGCCTTAATCACACAGTGACCTGTTCGCCTCTGACTCCCGAGTATTGACATTAAAGGTGTGTGTCACTATACCTGGCCCTCTATTTTGGTTTCCTTTGAGGTAGGGTCTCTTATTGAACCTGAGACTCACCAATTCAGCAAGATGAGCTTGTCAGCGAGCTCCAGGAGTCCTCCTGCCTCTGCCTCCTCAGTGCTCTCAGGGCTGGGATTGCAGTGTGCAGGTGCACACTGTCTGCTGCACTGGTTTTATGGGGGGAGAGGTAGGGATCCAAACTCATGTCCTCATACTTGCACACAAGCACTCTGCTGTGTGAGCGCTCTTCCCTCCCTCACTGGAAGTCCTCAATGCTTATTGATATATGTCCTCATCCGGGCCTTCGCCAGTTCAGCATCTCCATAGACTCATTGTTTGCCTTCAAGACATAGGCAGAGTGTTTATTTTCATCAAACCACCGTCATTTCTGTTATTTTAGCACTAGATGGTGTCTCAGGCCCAGGTTTGCCACACATTTGCTATTGGCGTGCTATCCTGGATCAGCACCAGATAGAGACTGTGGCTCGTCTGTCCCAAATCTGCAGCTGGTTCCACGAGAACTAGGCAATGCAAGAGCCATCCATCCCTACAAGCTTTGGTCCAGGGCTGGGGCAATTCCAGATATGCTGCACACAGTGACCAGCTTATGGGCAGATTCTCACTGATCTCAGGTCCCCCAGGAAAGCCCCAGGCTTCTGTGATACAACTCCATGTAACCCCTCCCCAACAAACAGTTATTCTAAGTTGAGCCACAAGGGCTTGGGGGAGAATTGGGGCAGGTACTTCTGTAGTTACCAGAGATGTCTTGCTGTGTCATGCCCTGACCCCGCAGACACCAGTGCTCCTCCATCCATGCTGGCCATGGTTTAGATGTCTTGGCAAAGGCAAGCAGTCCTTGGGCTTTTAAAGCTAATGCTGAGGGTTGTTACCTCTTTTTCTACTCAGTCACCACTGCTCATGGTGGTTCAGAACAGAAAGGAAGGCCATGCAGCTAGCATACAGGTTTCTGTAGGGGTAGAGACTCAGTGAGCCCTGACTTGGGCAGGATGAGGTGATAGTAACAGTGCCTTGGTCTCCTGATGAACGGGGTCACCCTTGAATTTCACTTCTCTGGGGAGTGTTAACAGATGTGGGTAACCACATCAGGAACTTCCTCTATTTTATCTCATAGTCTTCACAGCTCTAAGGTAGGCAATGGCGTGAGCTGAAACACATGCCTGTCATCCTGGAGTGTAGGTCTTTGTCTGATGCCTGGGCATGTCCAAGAAGCTCCACAGCATACTCAGACCTGTGTATAGGAACCTTTGGTTTCTGCCTGGTTCTAGGTCAGCGGTTCTCACAGTGTAGAGAAGAGGTAATCGTGGAGGACTGTGCACACAGTATATACAGGAGGTAATTGTGGAGGTCTGTGCACACAGTGTATACAGGAGGTGATCGTGGAAGACTGTGTACACAGTGTATACAGGAGGTGATCGTGGAAGACTGCACACAGTGTATACAGGAGGTGATCGTGGAGGACTGTGCACACAGTGTATACAGGAGGTGATCGTGGAGGACTGTGCACACAGTGTATACAAGAGGTAATCGTGGAGGACTGTGCACACAGTATATACAGGAGGTAATCATGGAGGACTGTGCACACAGTGTATACAGGAGGTAATCGTGGAGGACTGTGCACACAGTGTATACAGGAGACAGTTTCTGAAGGGCCCTACTCAGTTGCCATCTTGTTCACTCCCAAGGTCCAGGCTTTCTATTATGCTAAAGTGGCTTTCAGGGTCAGTCCCCTCTCCCCACTTTTCTCCCTCTTTCTTTCCCTTACCCCTTTGCTCTCCCTCTCCCCTCCCTTCATTACTCTCCTTCCTTTCTTTGCATGTCCTCTATAGCAGCAGAAATAAATGTTTGCTTTTTGTTGCAATAGAAAACCCTGAGGGACAATTAAAAGGGGAAAGTTTTATTTAGGGTCATGGTTTGGGGGAAATTTTAGTTTATGGTGGTGGGGCAGGCATGGTTGGCAGAGGGGGAACGTAAAGCTGCAGGTCACATCATTGATTCCCCTCTGTATGCTGTGAATATCACTGGTGAATAAAGAATCTGTCTTGAGCCTGGAAGGGCAGAATAGAGGTAGGTGGGGAAAACTAAACTGAATGCTGGGAGAAAGAAGGCAGAGTCAGGGAGAAGCCATGTAGCCCTGCTAGAGACAGATGCAGGATGGAAGCTTGTCAGTAAGCCACAGCCATGTGACAATACACAGATTTAATAGAAATGGGTTAAATTAATTGTAAAAGTTAGCCAATACGAATCTAGAGCTAACGGGCCAAGCAGTGATTTAATTAATACAGTTTCTGTGTGGTTATTTTGGGGCTGAGCATCCAGGAACAAATAAGCGGCCTCCTCCAACACATCATGGTGGTAGACAGGAAGCTGAGAGCAAGCAGAGCAGAACCAGAAGTGGGTATAAACCTCAAAGGTCTACTCCTAGTGACTTACTTCCTCCAGGTAGCCCCTAAGTCCCAAGGGAACCTCCTGGAACAGAACCACTGGCTGGGTGCTAGTGTTGAGTGTGTGAACCAGCCAGGGGCATTTTACCTTCAAACCCTAACAAACAGCGTCATCACAACGTCAGTGTTTTAACTCTTTCAGCAGACATTTGGATCCTGTTGCACACACAGGTTGTGTTTTGGCATTCTTTTCCCCACACAGGGCTGAGTAGACAGTTCCGGCAGGGGTAGGGGTTGGATTAATGAAGTCTGACTATTACACAGCCCACTTGGTGTTTTATATTCAACTTCTCCTGTCTAACACTACACCCCAAACTGTTTCCATGCCACCTACACTGCCCCCATAATTATCATTTTAGTAATCATCCTTAACCATTTCCTAATAATAAGCAAATGCAGACGACCCTGCAGGGCATATCTTTGTGCTTTTAGTTTATTCCCTCATTAATTAGGGAAGATTCCCTGGGGAGTGACGACTGGGCAAGAGGGGAGCACACTCCTCTGACCCCCCCCCCCACGAGTGCTAATAGCTCAGCACCTTGTGTGAGTTGCCCCCCCATATCTGTATTCATATCTTTTCATAATCTTCACTTAGAAGGCAGGTGGGTGACTCTCCCTTTGCAGATGAAGAAACTGAGTCACGGAGATGTAGTGATTGTCTAGCACTGTGCTCTGGCAGAGAGAATAACCTGAGGCTCCAAGGGCTGACACCACATCTCTGCTGCGTCTCCAGCCAATGCCAGCTCCTTCAAGCCACTTGATTTTTCTCATGGACCAGTGGCAGACTCATTTAAAACTCCAACTTTGAGGAGCAGGGCAGAAGTTCTGCCTCATGGATTTTTCTGTCTACATGGTGAACAGTTCATGTTTCCTGCGGCTGAACTGGAGCAACACTCAGAGGGGTTGAGTGGACCACGCCCATCCAAGAAGCTGAAGTCATGTCTTGTTAACATTTTGTCAGATGTCACAATGTAGAGGTCAGCTGTCCTTCCCAGGTTCCCTCTCCTTACCCAGGACTTTTACAGAGCAGCGGGGAGCAGGTGCTTTGTGGGAATAGATACAACATACTTTCCCAAGCCTCCGTCCTCCGCTCCCTGCTCCCTTTCTTCCTTCCTTCTTTTCTCCCTCCCTTCTTTCCTCCCTCTGGCTTCACCTTCCTACTTTTCTCTCTCATCCTCTCTTCTTCTCTTCTCTTCTCTTCTTCTACCCCCTTTCTTTCCCCTCTTTCTTCTTTCTTTCCTTCCCTCTCTCTCCCTTCCTTCCTCCCTCCTAACCTCCCTTTCACTTGCTTATTGAGAGCTGTCTATGGCCAAACGCTATTCTATTGGCATTTACATGTATAAACCCACAGCAACCCCACAGGGACAGGCAGCACTGCAATAATCTTCATTTCGCAGATGATGAACCCAAGCCACAGAGAGCTAAGATCTGGGCAGAGGCAAATTTACCCACAGCCTGCGATGTGTAAGCTTGGTGGCTCCAGGGCCGCTGCAAAATGGGAAGTTGCTGATTTTATAGATGGCTCTGGAAAGAGAAGGAAGCAGGGTACCACCGGGCAGCTTTCAATAGATAGATTTTTTTTATAGCTTTGGAGAGATCTTAAAAGAAAGAGTTATAACTTGCTGAGCCTCCTGAAACTCATTATGATTCCCTCCCCGATTCAAAGAAAATCATCACATTTGTCTATAATTTTTTATTCTTTAAAACTATACAGAGGGCCCCCAAACTGCATGAGTTTCAGGCCGTCGCAATGTTTGTATGCAGTATTTCCCAGGGATGATGCTTTGGGGTAAAAGAATTCCTTGCTGTTTGGGGCCATCGTGCCTTGTAAAATGGCCAGTATTCCTGAACTCTGTTTTCTAGACCACAGAGTTACAAACTCCCTAGGGCATTGAAGAAACCATTTGTGTGTGTACATGCATGCGTGTGTGTGTGTGTGTGTGTGTGTGTGTGTGTGCATGTGTGTGTGTATTCATGTATATTTTTGGAAAGGATCTCACTATGTAGCTTGGGCTGGCCTGGAACTTCTACTCTAGTGGTGTAGTAGGTTCTTCTATCTATGTGTTGCTTTCATTGGTTAATGAATAAAGAAACTGCCTTGGCCTTTTAACAGGGCGGAACTTAGATAGGTGGGGAAACAGAACTGAATGATGGGAGGAACTCAGGTAGGTGGGGAAACAGAACTGAATGCTGGGAGGAAGAAAGCAGAGTGAGAGAGAGCCACCAGAGTCAGACATGCTGAATCTTTCCCGGTAATCCACTGCCACGTGGCGATATACAGATTAATAGAAATGGGTTAAATCAAGATGTGAGATGTGAGAGTTAGCCAATAAGAGGCTAGAGCAAATGAGCCAAGCAGTGTTTTAATTAATACAATATTTTGGGGGCTAAGCTAGCCGGGCGGCTGGGACGAACAAGCAACCTCTCCCTACAACACTCTAGGCTCTGTGGGCCAAGAGTGGACACAAGAAAAGAAAGGAGTACTTGGGGGTTCAGCACATAGTCACTTCTTGCTTAGGATATTGTCTTCAAGTTTCCTAGTTCTGTGGCATTGAACCCCATGAACCCATCTGGGGCTTTTGGGTGTTGTTTGCAAAACGAGAATTTAGGTAGAATTTATCTTACATGTAGGTTGCTGTGGACATGAACTAAGATGGTCCATGGGAAGCATTTGACAAATATAGAGCTTTTGCTGAAAAAGTGCAAGCTAGCCACCTCACACGTGGGCAAGCTTGGGCTGAGTGGCCAGAGCGATTTCCCTTGGGGCTTTGCGTGTTATTACTCCCACCTAAAATAATGAATATATCAATAAAGTTTGTAGTAGGCTCTTTTCTTGCTGATGTGACCAAACACCAAGACAGGATCCTGAGGGAAGAAGGATTTATTTGCCTCATGGGTAAAGCTTCTGGCAGAAGTTCTGGGTCCCTCACACCCGGGAGGATGGTGGCAAGAGTGTGTGCTGAGGTTGCTTGACTTCTTGCCCTGGGCGTGTGCCTCGTTCTCTCCCCCTTTTCTCATTCTTTCTCCTCTGAGTGTAGATTTCTCCTCCTATTTATTCTCTCTAGCTGCCAGCCCCACCTCTCCTATCTCCTGCCTAGCTCTTGGCTGAATGTCAGATCTTCATTAGAACAATCAGGTGCCTTAGGCAGGCGAGGTAAAACAAATGCAACACATCTTTACATATTTAAACAAATGCAGCATAAACTAAAGCATCACACATCTAGATAGTTAAAGTCATATTCTGCAGCATAAAGAAGTGTAACACATCTTTGCCTGGCTAAAATAATATCCCACAATGACCAAGTGTTCAAACGCACGAGGCTGCCAGATGACAGTTCACAGTCAGACCACAATGTAACTTTAATAGTTTTCTCCCCCTCCTCCCTCCCTTGCTTTCTTTTCTCCTTCTACCCCTTCCTCCCTCCCTCCCTCCCTCCCTTCCTCCCTCCCTCCCTTCCTCCCTCCCTCCCTTCCTTCCTCCCTTCCTCCCTCCCTCCCTCCCTCCCTCATCCTTCTCTCTCCCTCCCTCCTTCCCTCCCTTTCTCCCTCCCTTCCTCCCTCCCTCCCTCCTTCCATCCTTCTCTCTCTCTCCCTCCCTCCCTCCTTCCCTCCCTCTCACCCTTCTTCCCTCCCTCCCTTCCTCCCTCCCATCATTTATTCATATTCTAGGCTGCTATTGTGCCCTAGCAACAAAACACTACACAAAGTTCTTTACTGTCTGTGGGTCCCACATAGACACCAAGTTAACTAATTTTTTAAAATTTTGTGTGTGTGTGTGTGTGTGTGTGTGCACATTAGTTCTGGGGGGGATGGACACAATGACAGACATTCAGATCCTCTGGAGTCATTGTGAGTTGCCTGCCATGGGTGCTGGGGAACTGAACTTGGGTCCTCAACATGAGCAGCAAGTGTTCACAACAGCTGAGCCATCCCTCCAGCCCCTCAGGTGCTGCTTTGCAGAAGCTTTGTGCATGGCCTCTCTCTCTGCATCATTTGCATAAACAAATATCGATTGAACCAAGGGTCATCAGGATTGGTCCCTTCAGGCAGGCCTGGGTGATTAACTCTGGGGACCAGCTGGGGTCAGGCAGAGGTTTGGAGTCATTTGGTACTGAGGGTTCAGAATGTCTTGATTGGTACAGAAGTTTCCTTGGGATTGGACTAATTAAACACTTCTGCAAGCAAATAAGCAGGAGCCTTATGTGACCACAAAGCACAATGTTTTCTGCACTGGCCTTGCAAGCTGATGAAATGTTTGGGACATGAAGCAAAGCACTTCCCTCTCATTCCTGTTGGAGGGAGCACTCTTGAGCACCTAGCCCCAGTCAGAGGGCACCACGTCTTTGCTTCTGCTACTGTTAGCAGATTTGTCCTGACTGCTCAGCTTCTCAGAGAAGGGTCCCCAAGAGAATATTTTATTCTTCATGTTGTGCTGGAAGAGCAGGCACTTCAGCGCTCTGGGAAGAATATGCTATGTGTTTCAAAAAAAAAATCTAGATGCCAGAAAAATAACTGCCATAATAAAATAGCACAGAGGCTTCCTTGTCTACTGTTCTTAGGAGCAGTCTGGACCACAGCCTGACCAGGACTCCAATGGGCTGTGTTGCTGGATTTCAGCTTTTATCTTTGAGTTCCGAGAAGCCCAGACAGGTACAGCCATGAGCTTGGAAATGCGACTTTCCGCTCTCCCTGCTACCTCGTGGGAATTGAGTAGTAGCTCAGTGTGCACAAAACACTCATGGCTCTTCTGTCATCCTAAGTGAGCTTTTGAAAGACCCATCAAGTGACATTGTTGTTATGTTCCTTGAATCATAGATGTGGCCTTATAAGACATCATAGGTCTCTCTCTCTCTCTCTCTCTCTCTCTCTCTCTCTCTCTCTCTCTCTCTCTCTCTTTCTATTTTTGGTGGGGGGAGTACTTTGGGAACTTGGGCTCAAAAAGAATATCCAAAGAAACATATTTGATACTTCCCTAGGGTGAAATTTAAACTGTGGTTTAAAATATTGCTGCCACACCTGGGTTTTTAATGTGGAATTTGAGGGTTGAACTCTGCTGAGTCCTGAATTTTTCAAGGTTAGCACTTCACTACTGAGCTGTCTCCTCAGCCTCTTGAAGGAATTAGTGCATGCGTGTGTGTTTGTGCATATGTGCACATGTGTATGTGCACCTATGTGCGTGAGTGTGTTTGTGTGTGCATATGCACATGTATGTTTGTGTCAGTGCATGTGCACACATGTGTGTTTTTGTATGTGTGCATGCATGTGTGTGGTGTGTTTGTGCATGAGTGTGTTTATGTGTGTGAATGTGTAAGTGCATATGTGCCTTGCATGTGCACGTGTGTTAGTGTGTGTATGTCTGTGCATGTGTACACACGTGTACATTTGTGTGTGTGTGCATATGTGTGAACATGTGTGGTATGTTTGTGCATGTGTGTGTGTGAATGTGCATGTTTGTGTCACAGAGCATGCACATGAGTGTGCTAGGGTACTTGCCTGTCTACATGCATTCAGAAGCCAGAACAGGACGCTGCTGTCTTCCCTCATCACTCCCTGCCTTACCGCCCTTAGGCGGGGCCTCTCACTGCACCAGAAGCCCAAAATTTCAGTTAGGCTGCCTGTGTCATGAGGTCTTGGGATCCATCCACCCCACCACTTGGGTTACAGGCATCTGCAGCCATGCTTGGCTTGCAATATGGGTGCCAAGAATTTGGACTCAAGTCCTCATGCTTACATGCTAAGAACACCTACCCACTGAGGCTTCTTCTCAGCCCATCTCCACTATGAATTCTTACTCTTTCCTTTACATTTTACTTGTTTTGAGAATGGTGTCTAGGAGTTTTCTTAGTGACTAGTGTATTAGTTGTCTAGTAAAGGAGAAGGCAGCAGCTTGTTATCCAAGGTACAGAATGCTAAATATAAATATAAATATCATTAACCCACAACTTCTGAAGTAGGAGAGCAGAAGGACATTGGATGACGAGAGGTTAAACTGGGACCGACAGCGGCTTTGTTCTTCTGACGATCATCTTCCCAGGGTGAGCTAAGTCATTTCAGACAAATGAGGGTGCTCATGTTTCCTTCCAACAGTCTTGTGTGCTGAGATACTTCAGCTGTCAGACTGGCTAATGAGGCCAAGGTTGTGGGTTCAGTTCTTACCCAGGACGACTAGTTAACCTCAACGGGACCTCCTGACTCCACTTTCTACCTTAGGCATCCAGTTCATGGTTCCCATTTCCTTTCAGAGACAGTCCCTTCCCTACCACGTGGAACTCTGCTCACTCTGAGGGTGGCCACCCAGAGACTCAGACTTCCTGTGGCCATTATGATTGGCCAATCAGAAACTCAAACCCTCTGGCCATGCGGAGTGATCTCTGTCAGTCTCTTTAGAGTGAATCTCAGGCCATGTGTGGGAAGGACAGGCAGACAGCTTTAAGAGTTACTTCCGAGTCTTTGCGCCAAAAATTTCTGACACAGAGAAGGTAAGGGAGGAGGGTTTATAGCACGACAAGCGTGGCACGAGGTGGCTGCCTGTTCACATGATGGTGGACAAGGTGCACAACAAGCAGACCACCTTCAAAACCCCACCCTAGCAGTCAAATTCCACCACATAGACTCCATTTCTTAACAAGTGCAAAATAGCTCTACAAGTTGGAGTCCAAGTGTGTGTGCATGTGTGTGTGCGTGTGTGTGTGTGCGTGTGTGTGCATGTGTGTGCGTGTGTGTGCATGTGTGTGTACGTGTGTACGTGTGCGTGTGTGTGTATCCCAGATTCAAAACATAAGAAGAGTCCATTTATTACTGGGTTATTGTGTCTCTGTAGCCATGGTAACTCAGTTATGAGGTAAGGCAGAGACAATGAAGCAGGAGGCAGGTCCAGAAAAGAGGGAGAGCACGTCCTGGGGACATTGTCTGAGGCCTCGTTGTGGCTATGCCTGCGAGCCACCCTGGGCTCTTGCAGAAGCTGCCTTTTGCACTTATGCCAGTTGGAACAATCGATAGGAAGTCTGAGTCGTGTGGGCAAGGAAGGACAATGTGGTTCAAGCTGCAGGAGGACAGGATCTAGGAAAGCATTTCCAACATCATTCATCTCAGGTTTGCACTCTCTGCCGAGGTCTCGGGGTATTTTTTATTAAGTCCATCAGTCCTTTGGTGTCCCTGTGAAGAGATCAAACTGAAAAAGATGTGGAAATCCAATACACTAATCAACACTATAGTTTTTTAAACTTGCTCGCAATTTTCTGTGGATCATTGAATTCCCGAATATGAAGCGTCTTCATTGATATGTGGGTCATGTAAAAGAGGCTTGCACAAATCACTGTTTCTCTGGTCTCTCCATCCCCGAATCCCCAAACAGCATTTGTGCTGGTCGTGATAATTTTTCTCATCCTTTCTTTGGCTCAACTCTTTGAGTGGTCTGCTACATGCAATGCAACGGTGACTGCAAAACCTCACATGTGCATGCAGGGGCGAAAATGTTGTCTTCTATTTCCAGTCTGGCTTTCTTTAACACACCCCACAGCAATCATAAAGGTCCTGTCATGGTCGTCACGATCAGGCAGCTCCCCAGGTTGCTATAGAGCAGACCTTGTTCTTGGGAGCTGTAGTGTGGAGCTGCAGGCCTGCTTTTCGTCCTGCCCGGATCCCACATGGTTAGCTTTACACCCGAAATATCAACACACAAGTTGTATTCTTTTAAATACTGCCTGACCCATTATTTCTAGCCTCTTATTGTCTAATTCTCACATCTCTTGCTTTAACCCATATCTAATAATCTGTGTAGCACCACAAAGTGGTGTCTTACTGGGAAAGATTCTAGCATACATCCATCTTGGGCTGGAGCTTCATTGCATTTCTGTCTCCCTGAGGAGAGGCACAGCGGTCTGGCTAACTTAGGAGAGGTGTGGCATCTGACTGAGCCATCTACCTCATTTCCTTTTTCCTGTTCTGTCTACTCCACCCACCTAAGGGCTGGCCAAGGCAGTTTCTTTATTAAAACAAAAGACCCTCCCACATCATTTCCCCTTTTTCTGTTTAAACAAAAGAGAAGGCTTTAACTTTAACAGCAAAATTACATACAACAAAACAGTTATCAAGTAAGACTTACAGTTACAGTATTTATATATACCTTATCTTTTATCATACATACATAAGGAAAACTATAACTATCTATCTATTCTACAACTCCATCAAAGACTCCAGAAGCATATAATATTACCTAAGTAAACAAGTAAGCTACTTCCAAAACTCTAGAAATGACAGAGACATCTTGTTGCCTGGACAGTCATCCAAAGTTCCTCTGTATTGTTGGGGCATCCATCTTTGACCTACAGGCCCATAGTATCCAGAGACATTTCCATGAAGCAGGAAATTTCAAAGGCAGTTCAGTCAGTATCTGCTTTGTCCTTCAGAATGTCTTGCAGACTCTTTCATGAGTCAGGAACCCCAAAGAATCATCTCACATTTAGGCAAGTTCAGCAGTCCTCTCTCTGTGGGTTCTTTGTATCCAGTTTCTGCAAAAGTCCAGGCAAGAGCAGTTTCTTGCACAAATTGCTATCAAACTCCATAAGGATCCTCTTCGATGCCCATCATCTTCTTGAAGTAGATTGGTGCTGCCAGGAGCAGACGTGTCTCATTGTCATGAAAAGTCCTAAACTATTAAAACATTTAAATGTGATATTCTGTAGTCTTTGAAAGATATGAAGAATGCCTATTTAACTTAAATATATCTCTATATATCTAGAAAATCTAACTAACATGACTATTAGCTTTACTATTATTGATGATTATCCATTAACAACCTATATTTCCTAATTATACATTACATTCTGAAAAGAACTACACAATCACAATACCTTAATCAAGATCAGAAATACATATAACAAGATTGACCTTAAATTAATATCATTAACCAAGATTCACAACAATCCAACTTATTTATATCTATATCATCTCCCCCTTTAAATGTAAAACAACATTTATAAACAGTATTTGGGAACATGGGCGCAGTTATTGCTCTCAAAACTGCTTCCTGCTGAATATGGACGCTGTTAATCAGATCTTTCATGGTGTAACCTGTGTTCATCTCAGTCGGCAGTTGAGCGAAGTAATTTTTTGAGGGTGTTCACAGCAACCTTCAGGAGGGCGTGGTCTATCATACCATATTGGGATATAAACAATCCACACGGTCTCATTTTCTGTAAAAACAAAAGAAGAATCTCTTTTCCAAATTATCATATCCTTAGATCCAAATTCTGAAGTCAAGGTATTTTCAAGATATCTTTCTTGGATTAGTTCAGCAGCATTTCTAAACAAATATCTTTTAGCAGCTGTTGTTCCTTCCTCAGCATTCAAACAATTCAAAGAGAGCATAATAGTATATAGCATCAAAATTCTTTGTGTATTTTCCATCTTATATGACTTTATTTTAATCTCTATTTCATTTATTTTTACTTTTATTTTTTGAGACAGGTTCTCTATATATCTTTGTCCTGGAAAAACTCTTTAGACCAGGCTGTCCCTGAACTCACAGAGATCCACTGTCTCTGCTTCCCAAATGCTGGGATTAAAGGTGTGTGCTACAACACCTTGAACTCACAGAGATCTGTCTGTCTCTGCCTCCCAGGCATTGGGATTAAAGGTGTGTGCTGCCACACCTTGAAGTCACAGAGGTCAATCTACCTCTGCCTCCCAAGTGTTGGGATTAAAGGTGTGTACCATCACAACAAACTACTTCCTTTTTTTCTTTTTCTTTTTTTTTTACTTTTAAGAACTTTAACCTTTAGCCTGCATATATTTTTAACACAGTGTAAACCACTTAGACATTTTCTTCGACTTTGAATTTTTCTTTTACTGTATATCTCTCTTTTTGTGACCACATGAGTCTTTAATTTACCAAACAATATCGGTAGGACTAAAGCCGTGACTTTGACAGCTAGATCCAGCCCATTCCTTAGCTTTATGTGATTCCGGCCTTGTGGCTGAGATATTGGCCAGAGCCACATTCATTGCCATAATTCTACAGTGTTTCAAGGTCCCTGCCAGCAAGCAAGCTGCAACAGTGTTAAACAACACTCAAAAGCTCCATAGTCAGGACCGCCTGCTTGAAAGAGTCAGAGTTTGCCCTGGCAGGACGGCCCAGAAAGCTGGCATTTTAAAACAACACAGCTTTTTTCCTGCTACGGCTGAAAACTGAAAAGCATGCAGTTAATTTTCATCAACAGCATTTAAGTGTTTTGTAGCAGGACCTCTTAAAAGAGCTGCAATGTTTTGCAGCTGAAGCTGAGTCAGGAAGCCTCTTTTAGATGAGAGCACTTTCTTGCCTCTAGCAAGCAGAGCAGACCTGAGAGAAACTGCTGTTATCAAGAAAGCATGCCTTACTCTATTCTTTCCCAAGCTTTCTCAGGCCTTCAGCCCCACGTTGGGCGCCATTCTGTAGTGTGGAGCTGCAGGCCTGCTTTTCGTCCTGCCCGGATCCCACATGGTTAGCTTTACACCCGAAATATCAACACACAAATTGTATTCTTTTAAACACTGCCTGACCCATTATTTCTAGCCTCTTATTGTCTAATTCTCACATCTCTTGCTTTAACCCATATCTAATAATCTGTGTAGCACCACAAAGTGGTGTCTTACTGGGAAAGATTCTAGCATACATCCATCTTGGGCTGGAGCTTCATTGCATTTCTGTCTCCCTGAGGAGAGGCACAGCGGTCTGGCTAACTTAGGAGAGGTGTGGCATCTGACTGAGCCATCTACCTCATTTCCTTTTTCCTGTTCTGTCTACTCCACCCACCTACATTGCTGGGTGTGGTCTTAGGGGAATCCAAGAAACTGATGACAAAATGAACGGGTTTGTAGCATCTTGGGAGGTTTTACTATCTCCCAGCACTTAAGGAGTCAGTGCAAAGACAGGCTGATCTATGTCTATCTGAAGACAGGCTGATCCATGTCTATCTGAAGACAGGCTGATTCATGTCTATCTGAGGACAGGCTGATCTATGTCTATCTGACTTTCTCTCTTAGGAGGGTCAGGGGGTAGGGTCTTGAAGCACAATCATATTTCTCTGAATCATGCTGGCTTCCCCTTGGACTCAGCCCAGATTCCTGGAGTCCTTGCTTGGAGCTACCACGTGTCTCACAGGAAGCTGTTTCAACAGCTCTTGTATGAAGACTTACAACACATTGAGTGGCGACTTTCACAAAAATGAGAACTACCTGTTACTGTCAAGTTAGACCCAATGCTGTGTCTATAGTCTGAAGCAGAATCAACAGAACTCTTAGAGACAGCGGAGAATGTGCTTTTGAATTGTGATATATGTAATCGTATCCCGGTTCGTGCTTTAGTTAGTGTGTACTTAGTTCCAACCCTGTGACATATTGCCTGCAGAAGCACTTTAAGGAGCAAGGATTTGTTTAAGTGGATGGCTTGAGGGTGCAGAGCATCCTGGCAGGGAAGGCCTGGTGACAGGGGTGTGATAGGGACACACTGAGTCCATAGCTGGAAAGCAAAGGGAGATGAACACTCATTGGAACCACGTCTTAATGCTGTCTCGAGTCTCTTCCATACTAGACCAAGAGCTACTGAATCCTAAGAAAACCTCTCCCCACTCACCTCCTTTCGGTCTTCTTGGCATGTGTCACGACGATGCCCTATCAGTGTCAAGGTGGCTCTCTGCTTGGCCATCAGAGAGCAACGTCCTATCATGCTTTAGGGGTGGTCACATGCTCAACTCTTAGCCAATGAGTTAAGGCATCTCCCGAAACCACTGAGAAGCAAGACTGGCATGGAGGGGTCAGCTCTCTCAGCAGCACTGGAGACTCCCGAGAATCAAGTCAACACAAAGGAAAGCAGAACCAAGAGGTGGAGAGATGAGGTCCTGACGATGGGGTGTGAAGCCTTGGGCCACCTGTTTCTGCAGCCACCTGTCACCCTAGACTTCTTAGGTAGGCAAGTCAGTACGTAACTGCTTTCCTCATAAGCTGGTCTGAATTGGATTTCTGTCACTTGTGGCAAAGGGAGCGCTGAGTTACACAAGCAATCAGAGCCCTGAGCTTTATTTGCTGAGGTCTCTCACCTGTACCCAGCATCAATAAGTCAGCAAATGAAAGACTCAGGCGCCCACAGGCAGGAACCAGAGGAAATGTAAAAAGCAATTTAACACAGAAGGAGTCCTTGGAGGTGGCTACACCCAGCGTATGGACAGTCGAGGAGGAAGATACAGCAGGGCTTACTTCTGGAGCAGCCAGGACTCCAACAGAAAACCTCTGCTTAGCACATGGCACATAGGCAAATTCCACCCTGGACACCCAAGTGCTTAGGGTTTTATTGAAAATCTATATTCAAAGATGTTTCATCGATGGGGTCCTCCAATTTCTGTAGAGTAATTGAAATGGATTTGTTTGTTGGGGGTAACTTAAATCATTATCAACTAGCCTCCCACAGTGAACCGGATGGTTTCCCAAGATGGGACTCATACCTTCCTCAGCATTGGCTGCCAGATGGCTTCTTCAGATCATTGTTTAAGACCGCTTGAGACCCAATAAGATCAAGTTCAAACTCTTGTTATTTCTTGTGGACATCATGCCATCTTTGATTTCCACTCTAATGTCTTTCTTATTTGTTTTCTTTCTTTTTAGATAATCATATGAATTATTATTGTTGCTTTTACTTATTAAATCTCTGCTCTTTGGCAGACACAACACAGTGGCCACAATACACTCTTACTTTGACCTCCTAGGTTCCCCCTCACAAGACACCAGCGGACAGGTGAGGACACTGAACTCGAGAGAGGGTGGGCCAAGGTCAGAGAACAAGAAGCGGCAGCATTGGGGTTCAGCTCCACACTTATCTGATTTCAGAGTGGCTTCTTTATCTCCACTGTGGGTCCTTTGGGCCAATGAGCTGAAGCATTGACATCACCTGGAAACATTTAGGAGATTTGAGCCTGTCATCCACACCTCCTGCACTGGAATATTTGCTGGAGTATCGGTTGCCCTGTCTATCTCCCGGTAGTCTTTCATTGGTTCTTGTGTATATGGGTGTATAAGGATGCCAGAAGACATCCTGGGGCATCATCCCTCAAGAGTTGTTTTCTTATTTTGTGTTTGGAGACAGTCTCACAGGCTTGAACTTTACCAAGTAGGTCAGGCTGGCTGATCAGTGAGGGGCTATCTATCACTTCATCCCCAGCATAAGGATTACAAGTTTGGGCTATCATGCCTGCCTTTTAAAACACCCATGTCTTATGGGGGTAGAACTCAGGTTTCCAAGCTTACATAGCAAGCTCTTTAGTGACCACATCTCCCTGGTTCTCGGCATGATTCTTATGTGCGTTTGCAAAGACCTTTGCGAGCTAGCCTTTCTGTAACAAGCAGACTCATTTTTGCGCTGCTTTTAACCATGGCTTAGGACTTTCCTGTCAAATTCCAGTCTTTACACAATTGGGTCTTTGCTTGAAACATGCTTAAAGATGCGGATCTGTGGCCAGCAAGTCTAGTTCCTCCGTGACTCCTTTTCTAATTGTTTTGCCAATGAGTTGAGTGGTTCTGCAGGTATCTGTCAATGGCTGTCCAGTTGATGATGATGCATTTTGAAAAATGAGATTTGGGGCCATTCCAGGGCTGATCCAGCTTCAATGTATAAATGCGACTTATGGGTCAGAACTTTCGACAGGTTCAGAATTACTTTAATAATGTGAGATTGGAAGCTATTGATTGAATCCAAGTACCCAACAAATAAAAACACTTGTTCAGAAAATTCTGCACCAATTGGAAATGCCAATGTGAAGATGGGGAAGAAAAAGGCCGCCTTGATTTATAGTATTCAGTTCTCTTTGCTTTTTCTTTCTCACTATTATAAGTTTAAAAAAAAACATTTCTGGACTGAAGGCTCCAGGAACACCCTGTCCTTTGAGCTTCTTAGATGAGAAAGGAAAGACTATACATGGGAGTCACTACAGAGTACTACTCTGTGTGTAAACCTGACTGTATTCAGAATTAAGATATTCTCTGGGAAAAGATCTTCACCAACCCCACATCAGACAGAGGGCTGATCTTCAAAATATACAAAGAACTCAAGAAATTGGTCATCAAAAGAACAAATAATCCAATAAAAAATGGAGTACAGACCTAAACAGAGAACTCTTAACAGAGGAATCTAAAATGGCTGAAAGACACTTAAGAAAACACTCAACATCCTTAGCCACCAGAGAAATGCAAATCAAAACAACTCTGAGATTCCATCTTACACCTGTCAGAATGGCCAAGATCAAAAACACTGATGACAACTTATTTTGGATAGAATGTGGGGTAAGGGGAACGTTTCTTTATTGCTGGTGGGAATGCAAACTTGTACAGACACTTTGGATATCAGTATGGTGATTTTTCAGAAAATTAGGAAACAACCTACCTCGAGATCCAGCAATACCACCTTTGGGTATATACCCAAAGGAAGCTCAATCATACCACAAGGACATGTGCCCAACTATGTTCATAGCAGCATTGTTGGTCATAGACAGAACCTGGAAACAACCTAAATGCCCCCTGACTAAAGAATGGATAAGGTAAATGTGGTACATTTACATAATGGAATACTACACATGGGGAAAAATAATGACATCTTGAAATTTGTAGGCGAATGGATGGAGCTAGAAAACATCAAATTGAGTGAGGTAACCCAGACCCCAAAGACAAATATAATATGTACTCACTCATAAGTGGCTTTTAGACATATAGCAAAGAAAAACCAGCCTACAATTCTCAACCCCAGAGAACCTGGACAACAAAATACTAAGAGAGACATACGTGGATCTAATCTACATAGGAAGTAGGAAAAGACAAGATCTCCTGAGTAAATTGGGAGTGTGAGGATCATGAGAGAGGGTAGAAAGGGAGGGTAAAGCAAGGAAGGGGAGCAGAGAAAAATATATAGCTCAATAAAAACAATTTAAAAAAGGTATTCTCTGGGGATTAGTGATATGCATCTGATGTGGGATTCCCCTCTGTATGCTGTGAATACTATTGGTGAATAAAGAAACTGCCTTAATCTGTTGCTAGAACAAAACTTAGATAGGTGGGGGAAAACTAAACTGAATGCTGGGAGAGAGGAGGAGGAGTCAGGGCAAAGCCATGTAGCCCCGCCTGAGACAGATGTTGGAACTTTAGCCGGTAAGCCACATCCACATGGTGATACATAAATTAATAGAAATGGGTTAAATTAATATGTAAGAGTTAGCCAATAAGAAGATAGAGCTAATGGGCCAAGTAGTGATTTAATTAACACAGTTTCTGTGTGATTATTTTGGGTCTGAGCAGCCGGGAAACAAACAAGCATCCCCACCCCACACACACAACATGCGTCTTTGCTTACCTCTATAAGGAAAGGACTAACTGAAGAAGGAAGACCCACCCTACATATAGATGGCACTATTCTGCAGACTGGGGCCTTGAACTGAATGAAAGAGAAGAAGGAACAATCTAGGGGAGTGCCTGTAGTCCCGAGACTGCTCTCTCTCTGTTCTGGTCTGCAGGTATGTGGCATCCCGGTGGCATGTTCCTCTGAGCAGTGCCATGTCTTGTCCATCATGATGGACTGTACCCACTCACACTGTGAGCCCCAAACAAGCCTCTCTTCCCTTAAGCGGCTCGGCCTGTTATTTTGTCATTGCAATGGGGAAAGAAATTACTGCATGTCTTAACAGGAAGCTGAGGCAGGTGAGGACGTGAGTAAGGTGTGGGCTCGGGACAGGCTCTGTGGGTTAGACTCCACACAGTCTTTCTTGTCTGCTGTGCAAGCTGGGAAGGGTGGCTTAACTTTTCCTTGCTTTTGCCTCCCTAGTAGGAAAGAGAATCTAACCTGGACTAGGGAGATAACTCGGTCCGTACAGGGCTTGCTACTGAAAACATGAAGATCCAGATTTGACCCTCAGCACCCGTGTAAAAGTCTGGCTGTGGTGCCTGCTGACCAAGCCAGCTTAGGTTAATTGGTGACTCAGTGAGAGACCACTCCTCAAAGGAGCTGGACAGCTATCCTGAGGATGACCCCAGAGGCTGACCTCTTGTTTGCACAAACAGGCATACATACATCTACCCAGCATGCATAGTTATGCACATGTGCACCTTCACACGCATGCACACACATGTAAGAATATAATTGCCTGCCCCTTTGGGGGATGGGGAGATCAAAAGACTTCATCAAGGGACTGAAGTGATGGCTCAGCAGCTCCAGACTCATACATGGCACACATACATATATGTAGGTAATGGAATACATACGTAAAATGAAATAAATCTGTCAAATGTGCGTATTTAGCACTGAATACATGCTCGATTTCACTGTTCTGGCTATTCCAGGACATTTTTGACACTGACTTCTGTTGCCTCAGGCTTCTGAGACTATCATCTTAGCTCTATTTACATTCAATAGTCTCAGAAGAATGACCACACTGAACCCAAGGCACAGAAACCTGGGAACAGCAACCAGGCACCTGGCCATACTCAGTTATATGACAGTTCTGAGGGCATCTGTTAGGTCAGAATGCTCGGGTTCAAAATCTGCCTCTTCCACTTATTAACCAAAAAGCTGTAGCATGATTAATAAAAACCCAGAGACAGAAATTGGGGCTCAACCTGAAGGTCAGAGAAGCAAAACAGCCAGCCACTGACTTTCACCTCTACCTCAGTTCAAAATGTTGATCCTGCCTCCATGAATTCTTAGAATAATACTGCATCTGAGAGCATCTGTCTCCTCCCATTTTATAATTATCTCTAGGGCTGGGATTAAAGGCATGCACCACTGGAATTAAAGGCATGCACCGCCTGGTTTCTATGGCAACTAGTGTGGCTACTGGGATTAAAGGTGTGTGTCACCACTGCCTGGTCTGTAAGGCTGACCAGTGGGACTGTTCTACTCAGGCAAGCTTTATTTATGAAATGCCCCTACAAAAAAACCTCTGGCTGCTGGGCTTCAAACTCTTCTAGTTACATTACCGATAGTACCTCTGGGGTGAAGTTGTGGCTGGGCCCATGAGAAAGTGTGTGTGACACCCTACTGGGAAGCTAGCTACCATGGCTGCTTCTTTACCAACTGTGTCTCTGTAAAGCTGGAACAAAGCTATTCTCCTACCCCATACTCCATCACTTCTTATTGAATGCAAAGTTAAGATCAACATCCAAAACATCACCCCCCGGACCTAAAGGGGATGGATGAGAACTGAACTGAGGAGACACATCAGACTTGAAAGCTTTCGTGGATTAATTTTTAGCTAATTTTGGGATGGAAAAAGGAGCTTATCACCATAAAAGAAGTAGAAAACAGCGATTGCCTACCAAAGAGAAGGGCATAAAATGTTCCGCAAAGGTAGCAAGGCTGCATTTCCGGGCGCCTTCAAATTGGCATCTTTGCTATCTATTTGGACCATATCAGCTGATAAATAAGAGGGTGCCTTATCAACAGGAAGCAAACAAGGGGAAAATCTGATAGCTATGAAATTAACTCTTTGGAAGCCAGCCTGCAGATATCGCAGACTCTAAAGCAGCAGAAAGAGCTGAGCTCATATTGTAAGATGTAGCACACTGGTTAGATGGCGCCAAGGCAGAGGGAAAATAGGGTGGAGCCATAGGAGCTACTGAAGGCAAGGGTCTCTGTGTAGCCCAGGCTGCTCTTGAACTTCTGACTCTTGGCCCCAGCCTCCCAAGCACTGTAATGACGTCTGAGAAAATAATCCTGAGATGTGTAGATGACAAGAGGGAGTGTTTTGTACGGATATCCAGAGAGGACAGCACTGAAGGCCCAAGGAAGAAAAGTATAAAAGCCCTGAGGAAGGATGATACTGGGGTGTGTGTGTGTGCGCGCGCGTGCGCTCATGTGTGATGAATATTCTGGAGGCTAAGTTAGCATGAGCAGAGTGAGCAAAGGAGTCAACATGGAGCGGTGGAAATAGTGTGCACTAGGCGGTCACCTGAGCTTGTTTGAATGTTTAGCACTCTGAACAAGTTGTTAAATTCTCCAAAGTGTCTGCACTGCCATCAGCAGCATGGGGACCACAGGACCAGCATGACTGTCACGAGCAATCAGTGGGGCTATTTATGGAACATGCTTGATAAAATACCTAGAGAGATGGTTCAGCTGGTGAAGTGCTTGCTGTACAAGGACTTGAGTTCCATCCCCAGCACCCATGTACAAGGCCAGGCATGTAAAAAGCATCCATGTAAAAGCCAGGCATGGAAGTATACACTTGGCATCTATGTGATGGGGAGGTAGAGACAGGAGGATTCCTGGGGCACACTGACCAGTCAGCCCAGCCTACCTGATGTAGGAGGTGATGTGTGCTATGAATATGTTTTATTGGCATTGGTTAATAAAGAAGCTGTTTTCAGCCAATGCCTTAACAGAGTTAAGTCAGGCTGAAAGGGATAGATAGAGTAGGTGGAGTCAGGGAGAAGCCATGTAGCCATCAATGGAGACAGATGCCTCGTGGTGATGTACAGATTAATAGATATGGGTTAGTTTAGGTTATAGGAGCTAACTAGCAATACGCTTAAGCTATTGGCCAAACAGTATTGCAAATAATATAGTTTGAGTGATTATTTCGGTTCTGGGCAGCCGGGAACAAACAATCAGCCTCCTCCAACATCTACCTGGTGAGCCTGAGGTCAACTAGGTGAACAGTGCCTCACACTTGATGCCTGATAGTTGAGGTTGACCTCTGGCCTCCCTATGCATGTAGGTATATGAATACACGTGCACACACAATACCTATAGGGTAATACATTCTAAACATTGTAGCTGGAAAACATGACTTGAAAGATACGGATCTTTATGAGTCCAGACCACGCTCCTGTCCAGTTCTTCTGTGTTTGTTCCATACCTGCTGTGTGTGTGCAGTCACTGAGGTGGACCTCTGTCCACGGGGAGGTGGGTTTGGATGGGGGACACACAAGGAGGGTTTTGTCTAAGTGGTTCGGATTTGAACTCCATAGGCTGACCTGGAGTTTTCCAGGAGTCTCTTTGTTTCATGGATCACATTAAATTCTAGGCAGCCAAATTCTGTAGAAACTGCTGTTATTCCCTCCCTCCCCAAATTCAGTCTAATCTCTAACAGAATTTGTATGGCTGGCTTAGTGGTTTGATAAATAACCTTTGGAGTTTTCTACCACCAAGTGGGGGAAGGAGAGTCTCCAGCACTTCTTATCTCCAGGTTTATCGTGGAATTAGGTGGAAAAGTCAGAGGCATTGTAATGAGACTCGGTGAATAAACAAGAGAATGTTTGAGAGACACCGATGGTGGGAACCAGTAAGAGACATTCTGCAGAGCGATATTTAGTATTCATGAATTTCTCCACCGATCGCCTGATGTGGTTTTTTTTTTTAAAGCACATTATTGAGGCTAGCAAGTACATTTGGTGCTTTAAGACACCATGGGAACACGCAAAGGATGGGAAATGTACTTTGAAACTAAATACCCTCAGAAGGCTTAAGCCTGGAAACTGTGTTGTCTCAAATATCCCCAGATGTATTGCCATTGTGACAATGAATTGCGATTATGAAGCAATATGAGTTTTAACAAACATTATAAAATTTATACATGAATAGAAATGTTGTGACTGTCAGGTTGGCCTGGAAAGATCTTCAGCTCAGTCTCTCGCCCATCGGTGCGGTACCTGCATTGAGAACAGAGAGGATCTCAGGGCTTAGAGGGAATTAAGCTGTCAGGAGTAAGTTCATTGCCTGAGCAGACGAGTCTGTGGGTTTCCTAGATTATAAAGGATAATTAAAAATACTCACTAGAAGATGGATGTGGCCAGCATGGGTTTTCCCTCGTCTCTGAAAGCAAATTTGACGTTTGGAAAGTTCTAGAAGCCATCTAGGATCTTGTCTACAGACCCAGTCCTAAATGCTGCACAGTGAGAACAGACTCTTGTTTTCATGGAAGTCTTTGCTTCTTGTGTCCATAAAGTTCTGACCTGCTTGGTGGTTAAAGCTCAAAGTTGCAAACTGGTAGATATTGAGTATGTGTGCACACATGTGAAACATATATGGCACACATGTGAAAGTTAGAGAAAAACTTCAGGTATCATTTCCATTCTTTATTTGAGACAAGTCTCTCATTGGCCTGGAAGTCTCTGTGTAGATCAGGCTGGTCCATGTGCTTCCGGAATCCTTAGGTCCTGGTTTCCACCTCACTACACTGGGATACAGGTGTTTGCCATTATACTCCCCTCCCCCCCACACTTTTACATGTGTTCTGGGGATCCAAACCCAGGACCTCGTTCTTGTGAGGTAAAGTGCTTTGCTGAATGGGTCATCTTCTCAGCCCCAAGGGTGGGCTTTGAGGAATCCGATACTTGGGCAATTTGAAGACCCTGACTTCCAAAACTGCAACTATTTCCTTGGCAGAGATCAGGCAGCCTCGTGAACCGAGGGTGAAGATTCTCATCTAAGTCCTAGGCAGGGATTTCCTGGGAGAGAAGGCTCCAAGTGGAGGTCCCACAGCTTTGCGGTGGGTCTGCCCCCATCTCCTTACCCCCAGCTTCCAATCTTGTCCTTTTTTTTTTGTCAAAATGACCTCTCAACTGTATCTCTTTGTCAACGCCACTCCCAGGCATCTTTATCAGACCTTGGCCATTGTTTGTGCTCTGTTTCTTCTCACGGACACTTTGCCATTTGTTTCCTTCGGGCAAGCTGAGGGGTTCAGACTGTAAATTTGGGGTTGTCACTCCTTGTCTTGAAATCCTACAGCTGTTTCTCTGTGGGTAGGAGGTTGCATCCACCTGCTCTCTAAACGGGGTGTTGCCAACAGTCACTTCATGTTAGCATGTCAGTGTTGTTACTTAGAGCAATTGTTGAGGGTGGCTGCATGTGTGTGTCTCCCTATGTTGCAAGTATCAATGTCAGGACTGTATCTATTTTATCTGCATGTACTCACTTAAAGATAGCTTTTCATGTATAATAAATATTCAATTGAATATCAAATGAGAAGGGATTTGACAAGCATAATGTGCCTGCCTGTTTTGGTCAATGCCAGAGATTCCTAAAAAAAAAAAATTAGAGGTTTTCCTGGGGGTATGTTTGGGTTGAATGGAAGGCAATACCCAGAGTGAACCTTCTAGAATGATTTCCAAAAGAGATTTATCCATTATTACATCATTTGGAATAAGTGTAGAGCTTTCAAGTGTTACTCCATGTAAGAAAAAGAAACCCACACATGCTGGTTGTTACATAGGCTTTGACATCTCTTGAACATTCAGGTTTATGTCTGCAGTGACCCATATATTATGGGAATGCTTTCAAATGTGATGTAAGATAGGTCATGTGTGGGTAAGAACAGGAGGCTTAGGACATTACTATAGAAATAACTGTGGAAGTCACTGGATTGTATTGTGTGGTGCTTGCCTAGCTGTGGAAGCCACTGGATTGGTGCAGGGTGGTGCTTGCCTAGCTGTGGAAGTCACTGGATTGTGCAGTGTGGTGCTTGCCTAGCTGTGGAAGCCACTGGATTGGTGCAGGGTGGTGCTTGCCTAGCTGTGGAAGTCACTGGGCTGGTGTGGTGTTTGTATGGCTTGCACAAAGCTCCAGGCTTCATCAATAGCACTCCACAAAGTTGGCCTTGGTGATACTTGCCTGTAATTCCAGCACTCAGGAAGAACAGGTAGATGAATGAGAGGATCAGAAGTTCCTTGTTATCCTTGGCTACACGTTGAGTTGAAGCCCAGCCTGCGGTACATAAGGCAGCTTATGCCCCTAGAAAGCAATAAAACAAAAAACTTCTATGAATAGAAGGAAACTTCAGGTGCCTTATCTTCCCCAAATCCTACAAGGTAAACAATTTTCTCCACATGTGCAGGCTAGTTTGTACATTTGTTTGCACACACACACACACTATTGCCTATGTTCTGCACTTGAGAAAGAACATGCAGTTTATTACTTTCTGAGATTGCATGACCTCACGGAATATTGTACATTCTAAGTCCATCCATTTCCCTGAAAATGTCTTAACTTCATTTTTTATTTAGAGTGGAACATATAGGTATACCAAATTTTCATTATCCATTTATTCATTTGTAGAAGGGTAGCTAGGCTGATTCCAATTCTTTGCTATAGTGAATAAAGCGGTAATAAACATAGGGTTGTAAATGCCTCTTTGTATGAGTGTGGAGTTCTTTGGGAACATGCTCGGGAGTGAAATGGTTGGGTCATACTATAGTTTTATTTTTAATTTTTTGAAAAATCTCCAAACTGATTTCCACAATGGCTGTATTAATTTGTACCCCCGACCAACAGCGAATAAGGGTTCCTTTCTCTCTCCATCTTCCCAACACTTGTGGTCAGATCTGTTGAGGATATCAGTTCTGAGTGGGGTGAAGTGGTATTCTCCAAAGTTTGACTAGGGATTTTTTTTAAGACTTTTAAAATTAGTTGTCTAATGTTTGTATTTCTTCTTTATGGAAACTGTCTGCTCAGGCCGTTTGCCCATTTGTTGGATGGCAGTCTTGCTTCCTTGTATTTAATGCCTGCAGTTTTTTGTAGTTCTCCAGATTGACTCCTTTCCCGAAGTGCACCTGGTAAAGACCTTCTCCCACTCTGTGGCCATCCGTGTGCTCTGCTGATGGTTTCCTTCATTGTGCAGAGATCTCTTATCTCCATGAAGTCCCATCTGTTGATATGTGGGGCATTTACATGAGTGATGATCGATGGGGGAGAACCCAGCTCACTGTTGGCAGTGCCACCCCTGGGCAGGGGCTCCCAGGTTGATAAGAAAGCAAGGTCAACAAGCTAAAGAGAACAAACCAGTAAGAAGTGGCTTTTCTCTGTGGCTCCTGCATCAGCTCCTGCCCTGAGGAACTTCCCTTCACGGTGGACTGTAAGAGATGAGGGAAGTTGACTCTTCCCTTCCCAAGTTTCATTTGATCATTGCTGTTTTATCAGGGCAGCAGAAGCCTAATACCACACATTTCTCTGGCTTCGAGAAGATGATCTAGAGTTCAGAGTGCAGAGATCTCATCTAAGGTCACAGGTCTAAGGTAAGACACGGGGTTAGAATCTGACTGGAAACTTCCTGTTGGGTCCTTCGACGCCCTGTGAGAAACGCCGTGTCCATTTGGTGTGAAGCTCTGAGTGAGTAGTGAGTGCAGGTTTTCCGACTCCCTTCAGTTTTGTTGAAAATTTCAGGCAAGTCTTTCTCCTCAAGGCAACACAGCTCCCGTGGCTGATGAGCAAGTCCCCACAGTCTGCAATTTTCCAGCTACCTGCCTGGCAACTTATTCCTTATACAAAAATATCGTGCCCCACAAGGACTGTTCTTTTCTTCTCGGAGCCGTGAACAAGAAAAGTTGGTGCTATTTTAAGAATTCCCTTCTATTATTGACAATCTTGCTGTCTTGCCTTCAACACCTAATTTCCTCATTATAAACATCTTTTGATTTTTCTTTCTCTTTTAAATTTCCTTTTTTTTTGGTTTTGGAACAGCACATCTCCAATGCTGATGCTAATGATACAGGCACAGTTATGTCATTGCTTCCAGAAAAGCCCGAAGAAGGCCAAACCCAAAATATGTGTATCTGGCTATACAAGGCAACCTTGTTGGTGTGGGAAGTCCTTCTGTATATGTATTGCTTTAATGGTTGATGGATAAAGCTTTCTTGGCCAATGGCTTATCAGGGCAAAACTAGGCGGGAAATTTGACTAGAGAAAGAGAGAGTAGGAGGACTCAAAGAGAGGCCATGTAGCTGTCAAAGGAGACAGATCCCCTGAAACCTTACCACAAGCCTTGTGGTAATATATAAAATAATAATAATGGGTTAATTTAAGATGTAAGAGTTAGTTAATAAGAAACCTGAGCTAGTAGGCCAAACAATGTTTTAATTAGTAAAGTTTCTGTGTTATTATTCAGGTCTGGGCAGCCGGGAAATGAACAAGCAGTCTCTGCCCAAAGGCTAAAAATTAGGGTCAGAGCCATAAGCACCAAAAGCTAACCAGAAACAAATATGTTCATTTCTTGTGATGCAAAAGACAATGACCTAAGCAGTTTGATAGAGGACTTGGAACAGCGTTCAAGCCTGTAAATCTCAATCTTTTGGAGGTTGTTGTACAGGAGGAGTACTCTAGGACCACCTGCATGTCAGATGTGTGCACTGAGATTCACAACATAGGCAAAACTGCAGTTGTAAAATAACATCAAAAAATATGAACAGCTAAATATGATCAGATCACCCAAAGGAAGTTCTTTGCTTCCAACCATTATCACCTACCAGAGTAGGACTCAGCCATTGATAAATTCAATAGTTTACCCTGAAACAATACCTGGTTGCAGGAAGAACCACGAACTGAGATTACCTGAGCACCACTCAAGAGCAGACCATCCAAAGGAAATGCCTAATGTTCCAACCACTCTAGATAGGATCACCTGCCAGCACACACTCACCAGGACACCCCTAGACAAACGTCAACCAATCAGGGGTCTTGAACCTCAGAAACCCCTCACTCCCACCTTTACTACTATAAAAACCCTACTCTAACTGAGTTCAGGGTTCTCTGTTTATTTCAATACGTTGGACATGCCGAGAGACTGAGTTTGCAAACTTGCATAAATAAAGGCTCTTTGCTTTTACATACGGAACTCGGTCTCTTTGTTGGTTTTTGGGGGACTTCTCGGATTTGGGCATAACATGTGCATTTGTGTGTGTGCGTGTGAGAGAGAGACAGAGACAGAGAGAGACAGAGAGACAGAGACAGAGAGAGACACAGAGAGACACAGAGAGAGACACAGAGAGTCAGAGAACATATGTCATGGCATGTATGCAGTCAAAGAACAACTTACAGAAGTCAGTTCTCTCCCTTTACCACGTGGGTTCCAGGGACTGGACTCAAGGTGTCAGGCTTGGCAGCAAGCTCCTTTACCTGAGCCTCTCACTGGCCCTGAGTATTTTATGTGTGTTTTAACAATGTAAGTTGTTTTCTTACTCAGCTGTTGTATTTTAAATGTCCTAGCTGGGACAAGAGGAAAAAGTGAGTGGGCAAATGGAGACCCCCTTTTGCTTTGAACTGTCCACTGCCTGGATTTCCTCTATCAAAAGACAGGGCATATATGCTCTTGCTTAGCTACAGGAGGCAAGGGGCACAGGCAGACTTGCAGATCACAGGCACACACGGACTGCAGGCAGACACACACGGGCTGCAGGCAGGCACACACGGGCTGCAGGCAGGCACACATGGGCTGCAGGCAGGCACACAAAGGCCTGCACAGACCAGCCAGCAAAACCAGGAGGCAAAGACAAAAGGTGAAGGTGAAGGCATGCACATCTGACCTAAAGGCCAACACAAGAACATGGCATCCTGCCAGAAACAGTCCTCTAGCATAGCATTGCTGCTTCCCCTAGTGACCCTGGGTAATACAAGATTGGCTTTACACAATCTTGAATTGCCCAGAAAAGTACCCTCCTGGTAGATGGACTCCTCCCTCCCCTGAAGAGGTCCAGGTCCCAAGTCCTGTGATTTGTGAAATGTGCCACCATTTACACTTCTTAGGTGACACCAATGTGCTAGGATCTTGAGACAAGAAGGTTGTCTCTGGTTGTCCCGGGGGGGGGGGGGCCTGCTGTCACCTCAAGAATTCTTGGAAAACAGAGACAGGAGGACAAAGTCATAGAAGGACCAGCAGAATGTGGAGATTTCATTTCTCCCTTCTTTTATTCCCTGTCTACTCCCTCCGCCCTGTCCTTGCCCTCTCTCTTTCTAGATTAGCTCTCGCTGTATAGCCTTGACTGGTCTAGAGCTTGCTATGTAGATCAGGCTGATCTCAAGCTTCAGACTCACAGAGATCTAGTTGCCTCTACTTCCTGAGTGTCGGGATCAATGGCACACATGCATCACCACACTCCACTCCCCCGGGGAGAAAATAGCCTGGATCCTACAGGGGAGGCACAATCCTACTGACCTGTCTTTTAAAGACCAGATCAGTGGTTCTCGACCTCTGGGTCGCAACCCTTTTGGGGTCCTATGTCAGATACCCTACATATCGGATATTTACATTACAATTCATAACAGAAAAAGTACAGTTACAAAGTAGCAACGGAATAAGTTTTTGGCTGGGGGTCACCACAGCATGAGGAACCGTTAAAGGGTTACAGGATTAGGCAGGCTGAGAACCACAGGACAAGATGTTTGTTTTTTTCAGAGAAGATACAGGGGCTACTTGGCAAACAATGTGAACATACTAGGGCTGTGAGGCCTCAGCTAGGGTTCGAGTGACCCATGACAATGACGGGGACTTACAGCAGCACCCACCATGATCAGTGAGCTGTTTATCCTTCCACACGTTTGGCCTTTTGTCTCTGTGTGTGACGCCTGGGAAGCTTGTCTTTTACAATGCATAGATTGAATGATATCATGTGTACCACTTAAGCTGTTTCCCCCCTTAACAGCATCTTGGAGATATTTCTACACGAATGCCTGTGGGGTCATCTTATTCTCTTTAGATTTTATTATGTAGAGTGGAGATTCTATGATGCATTTTATCATTTCTCTGTAAATGGACTTTTTGATTGTTTCTAGTTTTTATTTCTATGACAAATGAAACAAAATTGAAAAATGCCTCTTTGGGTGTTTGTGTCTCTGGTACCTTTTAAGATCTTCTCTGTGTAGTGGGTTTTGTTCTTGGCTCCTCTGCCCCCTTAGCTTGTCTGCCACCATGTCCCTCTGCGCTGCTTTGCATGGTTTTTGTTTACTGTGCATGGGCTTAGCTGAGACCCTTTCAACAGTTTTGAAGCCCTTGTCTCTTCACAAATGGCTTTTGTTTTTGCTCACCCATCTCCTCTATTTCTCACTATCCACTTTTTTCCTTTCAAATATTTTTCCTAGTTCCTTGAGAATTTCTTGCAGCATGTTTTGATCTATATCCACTACAATCCCAAACTCTCTCCTTTCTGTACCCTCCCAACTTTGTGTTCTATTTTTCAAAACCCACCAAGTCCAGTTTGTGCTGCCCAAATACTTCTAGGTGTGAGGTTCTCCACTGTGGTGTGCTTTACTTACTAGCTCCTCTTCCCAGCACCCAACAATTGCCAGGAACTCTACCGCTAGGGCTGGGAGTGTGCGCCCAGCTCCCCTCTCTACCCTGGAAATCTGGCTTGAGCTCACACAAGCCTTGTGCATGCAGCCAGAACCGCTATGACTTCATGGGTGCAGCTGCCCTGCTGTGTGTAGAGGACACTGTCGCCTTGTACTCTCCCAGCATCTGTGGACACTGCATTCTTTTCACCCCCTTTTCTGTGATGATCCCTGAGTTTTAGAAAGAGGGTATGCAGTATAGAAGCTACATTTAGAGCGGAGCATCTAAAAGTCTTTTCCTCTGCACCTTTACCTGTTGTGGGTCTCTGAGTTAACCACCATCTACTGCAGACAGAAGCTTCTCTGATGAGGGTTGTAAGATATGTCGATCTACAGATATAACAATAAGTAATTAAGAGTTGGCTTAATACTATGTCCACTTAGCATAACAGTAGTAGTTCTTTCTCCTCCAGGGCCTATGACTTCTCTAGCCACAAATTCTTAGCCCTACACTGGTGCCAGCTGTGGGTTTCATCTTGTGGAGCAGAACTTGATAGGGAAGTAGTTGGTTACTTGATGAGGGTTGTGCCACTATTGCATCAGTGGGCATGTCTTGTCAGACTAGTCATTATTACAGCTCACTGGCTTCATAGCCAAGTGAGACTGATGATTCCATTTCTCCTTTGGTAATATATATATATATATATATATATATATATATATATATATATTATATATAGTGCCTTTGAGCACCTGTACAGCTAGTCCCTTGAAGAGGGACTCATTCCTTCATGGTGAAATGTTGATGGGCCCAAGCTTATGAGAGCTTTGTGCAGGTAGCCTCAGAGGCAATGAGTTATTGGTGGATATAGTAGCTGTGTCAGGTCCAAAAGACATCTTTTTGCAACATACCTCTCCATCCTCCAGCTGGTCCATTCTCTTCCATGGTCTGCATCCTCTTCCACGACTCAACTTCAATTACATCTTAGCTTCTTGGCTCTTGGCAGTTTTAGCCAGGTTTGGCTTCTCAATCTTACAAGGTCTGGAAGCATTTCTTTTCAAGTTAAAATGTTAACCCATCAGTTTTCACTTCTTCCCAGAGATGGAAATGTTCGTCTCCTGTTTACTGCGCCTTTTCTGGTCAATAGAGAGGAGCCAGTGGCCTGTTCTGATGTGCTGCAGCCTACACAGAAGGGAAAGTTCCCTGTGACTTAATATTTTACAGCATAAATAATGAAGTTGTTGGGCACTTAAACAATAGCATTTGTCGGTGAATTCTCCCCTCCAAGGAGAGTAACTTTATGAGTCTTCCACCAGTGGACAGTGGGGTTTCACTGACCCTGGATGGCAGCACAGAGCTCTTGCTGCCCTTGCAGGGACCCGTAGTACATTGATCTGGAATCCAGTTTACTTTATTTTGAGGTTCTTTCTATACATTGTTGAATTGAACTTGCTTATATTTGATAAGAGTTCTCTTTTTCTATGTGAATAAGAGATATTGGCCCACGTTTTCTTTTCTTATAATTTCTTTGCTCAATTTTGGGACTAGAGTACTTCCTGGCTTGTAGATTAAATATTCCCATTATTTCTACTTTTTTTCAGTGAATGTCAGACATTTGGTTTAATTTTTCCTCACGTATTTGATAAAACTCACCAGTGAAACCATCTGGGTCAGGTGTATTCTGTCTTATTAACTCGTACATCAATTAATCTATACAGGCCTATTTCCAACTGGTATACTTTTTGTAGGTTTACTAAGCTTTATATTCCAAGGAATTGGTCCATTTTTATCCAGGTTGTCAAGAGTGTGGACAGTCCAAAGCTGAAATCATATTTTTATTATATCTAAGTTGGGGTTAATATTTAAATGTGTTTTCTGAATTCATCTATTTTCTAGATTTTTCTGCATTTTCACCTTTTGCAGCTAAATCTTTTAATTAAAAATTTTTATTTTATTTCCTTATTTAACCTGTCATGATGGGGAAAAAAAGATCTTTTTTCTTAAAAAAACAACAACAACAACAAAACCACCGCTGAGACAGGAGTGGAACACAAGAAACATCCCTTCACTTAGAAGACATTAGGTAGCAAAGGCCATAGAGAAAGTGTTGTGTTCAAGACCTTGCTGTCATACAAGCTGCAAGTCTTTCTTAGATTAGCGCTGGTTCCCAAGCATCAGGGAACCGAAGGGCAATGCAGATAACCTGAGGCAGAAGACCAGCTGCTCTTCTTATCTCTTGGCAGCTTCTGATGTGACACCTCTGGGGCCACTCTGTGACTCTGTCTCTTGCTTATCAAGTAACTGTGGAGCTTTCTTCTCAGACCCTCCCTCTCCCAATCAGGAACAAACAGCCTGGGGCGAACTGACTGCTGTGTGTAATATAAGGGAGTTTCCCCCCTGCTTCTGAGTCTACTGTTGTCCCTCTTTATATGTAAATTAATTAAAAGCTGAAGCATGCATGGGCAGCCCATATATGGTGGTTCTGTTGAACTTGTCCGTACTGGGTTTTATGGTCTAAGTTGATGAGGACGACTGACCAAGTCTCTTCCTCAAGAGGGCACCAGATGTTATTACAGACGGTTGTGAGCCACCAATGTGGTTCCTGGAATTGAACTCAGGACTTTTAGAAGAGCAGGTATTGCTCTTAATCCCTGAGTCATCTCTTCATCTCCCCCTTCCTAAGTATCCACTCTCAATTATGGATCTATGGGTTAGGTTTTAGTATGTACAAGAGGCTCCAATGTGTGGTCTATAGGAATCGGTAGTGCTGATGCTCAGAGCACACTGTAGTGTTGAGAACACACCATAGTGCTGGTGTGAGAACACACTGTAGTGCTGAGAACACACTGTAGTGCTGAGAACACACTGTAGTGCTGGTGTGAGAACATACTGTAGTGCTGGTGTGAGAACACACTGTAGTGCTGGTGTGAGAACACACTGTAGTGCTGGTGTGAGAACACACTGTAGTGCTGGTGTGAGAACACACTGGTCACTGTGGCAAGTGCTTGTGTATTGTCTTATTCTATGCAATGTTGAGGTAGGCTGTATGCTGAGACTGTTTACGATTGCGAAGATGAGGGCTGGATGGTTTGGACTGTCTGTGGTCGCCTAGCTACAGGGCAGCTGAATACAATGAGCCTCAGTGTTTGTGACTGTGGTAGGTTGCGAAGACGACAGCATCAGTCTCCCCACCATCCACAGCTCTTATATGGCGACTTTATCACATCTGCCATGATGGACTCTCTTTCCCCCTTATGATCGGAGGCTCCCTGGACAAGTTGTTTTGGTCTAACTGTGTATACCTCTCAGGCTCCGATGCAAAGGTCGTTACCTGCTTTCACCTCATTCTCTTGGGCCCTGTTCTCTGCGGTGAGATCCAGCCAAGGCTAGCCCACTAGATGGTAAATGTGTATATGGAGAGCAGTCATTCTACTTGAGGACAGCCTAAGGCCTGTAAGAAATACATACCTAAGTCAGGGTGTACTACCCACACAAACAACCTCAAGTCATCTCAGAAGTGTGACAAAGTACAGCACAGACTGAACAACTGCACACATACCGGAAGTGGTTATATTTGAAGACACGGAGATGTGGGGTAGTTTGTTACACAGCAGTGTCTAACTGATACAGTAAGTGTCTAAAGATAGTGTGGCTAGTTAACGGTAAATAATGAAATAGAGTTGAAGCAGATTGTCTTTATGAAGGTAATTTCATAAACGGTCACTGATAGTCCTATGGTGACCATACCTCTGACTTTGTTCTGTTAAAACCATCCATGAATCTTGAATTATGTGGTCTTTAAAGATTAAATCATGTATGCTATTAGAGCCATGCCTTGAACGAAATAGCGAAAGCCTTTAAGCTTCTCCACTTAGTTCTGAGTATTGCTTCAATATTTAACCGGTCTCATACACCTTTTAAAATTTCTACCGTGTATTACATTAAAATCGAAATGAAGCTAAAAGATACCCTCAAATTAACAAGGAATGTTCTGTGCTCATCTTTGGACTACATTCCCACTCCACGGGATTTCTAAATCCTCCAATTTCTTTCATTTTACCTACAGCCACTAGGAAGCAAATGACACACAAGGGCTGTGTCATTGCAAAGAACGGAAACCCAGCCAGTCAGAGAGGGCACTTACAGAAATCATTTAGGGGATGAACTGGGAGCATCAGGCAGTCCACTTGTCTGTCTTCTGTCAAGTCTCCATGTCTCTCACTTGAGATAGGGAAGATGCTGCGGTTGCCATGGGTCCATTCCATTCTCTATGCAAACTTCTTTTGGGTCTTTCAAGGGATGCTGTAGGGGAGGCCAAACTGCATCAGCCAGCCTTCTCTCCAAGGACACAGATGTCATTCCTGTAGGTCCTGGAGTGTTGGTGGTTGGTCACTTCCAGGAGGCTTTTTAGTTGGGCATTTCCCCCAGCTTCCTTGCCTTAGAAGAAGCCTGTATTCAATGACTGCTATTAAGGAGGTAGAAAGCCTTGACCCTCTTTGGTCAAGGTCACAAACTAAATGGACATTGTAACTTCCAAACATCTGGTGCTTAGGAAAATCGATGGCAGAAAAAGGCTCTACAGAGGCCAGTGTGAGAGGTCCTCATGCTTGGGCAGTGTGACCCAGAAGTCATCTGACACTGGGAACGCCAGGCAAGGGAAGAGGCAGAGTAGAGTTCATGGCAAATTGTAGGAAGGAGAACAAATGCAGAGCGTGTGCTGGAATGTAGCCATGATGCCTAGATGCTACATGCTAGATGTTACATGCTAGAAGCTAGATACTACATGCTAGTGCTATATGCTACATGCTAGATGCTATATCCTATATGCTAGATGCTGCATGCTATATACAAGTCATCACCTGGAAGTCCCCTAACTCTGAGAAAGATGGACTCCCTTACCTTGAACACCAAGTAACCATAGTCAAGGATACCATTAGGATTTGCTGTTTTCTGGGCATGATATGGCCATTTCCCCCTTGAACACTTTACGCAATTACCCACATGATTCCTGCATGAAATTGGTTCAGTTATGCTCCTCCCATCCCTGGGGACTCATAAGTAGCTAACTTGTTATAGTGGGGAGAGAGACATTTCCTCCACTAGCGTTGCTGCTCATGCCCCTGCAAACTGCTCCTTACTCACACTCCTGCAAGTGGCCTCAATTAAGACCTTTACTTCACCAAGCTAGAAGTGAGTGGAGCCCTTTCTATGGTGCCCTATTTGGGAGCGAACAGATGCTTCTATATCTCCTTAGGAAAAATTCACACAGCTCCCCAGAATGATGAGAGATCTGTGAATCACAGGGGCATGTGTTGGAAGATATGTGTCATAGACTTGGGTTGGGAAGGAGCAGAAAGCACCAGCAGGCTTAGTGAGCAGGCAGTTCAGCTGTCGAAGGCCTTCATCAAGGTTAAATCACTGATGGACTGTCAGTGTATAATAAGGCAGTATGAAGGCTCCCTTACAAGCCAGCTGGCAAGGACGGAAAGAGACCAAAGTCATTTTGGGTATGGGCTGCCCCAGCTGCTGGGGGCAATACAGTACCTAGCTGGGGGAGATCCTAGAAAGCAGTGGGCAGGGTGTCCTAGTCATCTGCATGGGAACAGATCTGCCCTAAGGGTAGACTATGGTTGCATGGGCTTTAAACATTGGCTCAAATGTGGTTAGGAACCTGGAAGGAGGAGCATTGGAAGAATGGGATCAAGATGTTTTGGGGAACTGGTGTATGGGTGAATATGTGGATTTTAGTGTATGGTGTATCACTTCCTGCTAGAGCTCAACTATGGAAGAAGAAATACTAAACAATCAAGAAGACACAGTTTCTCAGCTGCTGAGGTTGGCCAGTGCTTCTCATAAGCTGCCCAGTGCTTCATGGTGAATTAACTGTGATGTCACAGACATAAGACGTGCATGGGCCCAGTGGTCAGGGCTCTTGGGTTAGCTGGGTTGATCCAGCTATTCTGATGCTGGATATGCAATCTGCCAGCCACAGAATGTGTGGCTGATCCCCCAAAGTGCATTGCTTCCTGCGGAATCACTTGATATTTTAGTTTGCTTCCGCTGCTGTAAAGAAATCATCCTTGGAAAAAAAAAGGGGGGGTGGGAGGGGAAAAGAAAGGGTTTATTTGGCTTACAATTCCAGGTTACCGTTCATTCTTTAGGGGAAGTAGAGGCAGAAACTTGAAGCAGCTAGTCACATCACACCCACAGTCAAGAGCAGACAGAGGGCTAATGCGTGCATGCCCACTTGCTTGCTTGTGCCTATCTCAGTTTCTCTGCTTGCATGCAGTTCATCCTAGCCAATGGTGCTGCTCTCTGCAGCTGAGGCTTCCTGTAACAGTTGACTTAATTAAGCCAATCCTCCACAGCCTTGCCTATTAGCCAGTCCAATGAAGACAATCGCTCACGGGTTCAAGGGTGTGTCAAGCTGACAAAGCTAGCCAACACACTGGATCACTCCTCTTTATTTTGTACTTGGAAGATCCATCATTTCATCTTGGCCTGGGTGGCTTAGCATTCCCATGCCGCTCAGAGGTCCTCCACCATCACCATTATGGTATGTGATCCATCATCTGTGAATCTGATATGAATAGAAGTATGTTTGTTGGGTCACTGTACAGTAAAGGAGCAAACACACACATACACACACACACACACACACACACACACACACACAATGCCCACAGAGACCAGAAGAGAAGAGGGTGTCAGAACCCTTGGGTCTTCAAGAAAAGCAGCAAACACTCTTAATTGAGCTAACCGTCTCTCCAGCCCCACTTGCTAATACCTCTATTGTTAGGGGACGGTTTTCCATTTCTAACTTTCAGAGACAGTAAGATCATGGCAGCACAGTCCGGCAGTGATGAGGAGTTAGAGAAATCTGTGTAAGTCCCAGCATCTCCCCTTTCCACACAGAGCCTTGTGCTCTTGAACTTTCTACTCTTGCCTTGCAGTTAGGTGAGGTTTATTGGGGGAAATCAAATGAAGCAGTGCACACAATGACACACGCAGGGGGTTTGTTAAAGGGCCAGCATATGGGGTACTTGCAAATGGTTAGACCTTATCCTATTGTGCCCGCAGCCTCACGGTTACTTCCAGCACTGGTGTGATGATTAGCCTGTGCCGGAGTTGCTGTGAGCACTGAACCAGATGCTGGTTATCTGCTATAGCGCAGGTACTTGATTAGTGGGAATTACTGAATTGACTAAGGATGTCAGCTTCCTGACATCTCACAGAGGTGGTGTGCACAGGATCTCTGGCAAAGATCTGTTTGCTCTCTGCTCTGGCTCTGTTCCCTTTTCGTACTATTCTTTCAGCACTTTGTGACAAGAAACCCATTACCTTCTCATGCGAGGCTTTGAGATGGGCATATTGTTATCTCACGAGTCAAGGGTGAGGTGTAAAGAAGATAGAGGGGCTGGAGAGACGGCTCAGTGGGTAAAGTGCTGTGAAATCATGAAGTTTGGATATTCAATACTTACATAAAAAGCCAGGCCTGGTGGCATGTATCTGCCAGCCCAGTCCTGTCTGTGGGTGTAGGAACAGGTAGGTCTGGAAGTTCAATGCCTAGTCAGCCTAGTCAGCTGGTAAGTTCTAGATCCAGTGGAGAGCCATTGGGGAAGATATCCAGTGTTGACCTCTGCCCCCACATTCATGTAAGCATGCATGTACACATGCATGTACACACACACACACACACACACACACACACACGATAAAGTTTGAAGTAAAAACAGTCTTCCCCTAGTGCCTGCCTTGCTAAGCACTGATCTGGGCAGTGAGAGTTTGCATTGTGATCATTTATTAAACATCTGCCTTAGATAAAGAGGAGGGAGGGGTCTGAGCACGGCTTAGGAAAAAGGGGAGGAAGAGGAAGAAGGGTCCCAGCAGGGGTTGGGAAGTAGGGGAGGAAGAGGAGTTTGGTAGCTGGAAGGATGACAGTTTCTCTAAGCACAGACTCTTAACAACAAGAGATTAACATCGTCTGTGAGACTGTGGCCAGTTTGCAGGGTTATGATCCATGCAGTCTCCGTGTAAATGTCTAGCGGTCTACTTTTTATGTGGCTCCCTCAACAAGCTGGTCAAGTGCAGCCTTCTACACTTTTCATGCGGCTTACTTTGTTCTGATGGGAGGATGTGTGCCGAGGAAGCCATGGAAGTTATCACCCAAAGTAATAAGATGTAAAGGATAATTGCGAATTGACGGTAAATCTCTCTGATCCATATTTTATTAGTTGCTCAGTCGCATAAATCAGATGTGGCGTGATTACCAGAAGTGTCTCTCATATTTTTGAGCCTCAGCTTTCAACTTTGAGTGTGGAAATCTTTCCAGTTTTTGAAAACCTCAGATGGTCATCTTGATGAACTGTTTCGCTCTCAAGTTGATTCTCTCAACTCTGTCTTAATGAAGTGGCTGAACTTTGTATCAATAATGTCTCATATCACATCGGATATTACAACCACAGAACACTGCCATTTTCTTACATGATTTGGGGTAAGTCATTATGGGAACAAAATGGTCCCAGGTAATGTCTAGAACTTTCTACCTGGCTCTGCCATCTGAGGGCTTCTGTTTGGAAAAGAATCCTACAAAATGCCCAAACTTGGAGGGACCTACGGGTGTTACTGATGAGGAAAAAGGCTCAGAAATGTTCAGGGGTTCAGTCATTTATTCATTCACAGATATTGTTATCTATCATACGTTAAGCACACACACTACGTCTTAGGGATTGAGAGCAAACAAAACAATCCCGATGCCAGATTTCCTAACAATTGCTGACTGGTGGGGAAAACTGAAGCTAGACAAGTAATGACAGCTTCAGCGTATAGCATTTATGTCCAAGTCCTATAATTTAAACATAAAGAGCTATGATACTGTTTTTTTTTTGAAGATAGAGGATGGAGCAAGGCATTTTTTTTTTTTTTTTTTGGTTTTTCGAGACAGGGTTTCTCTGCAGCTTTTTTTAGAGCCTGTCCTGGACTGGAGCAAGGCATTTGAACCAAATTCTAGAGTTGTGTCTTCCAACATGGTAGTCAGGAGTCCCCTGAAATTACTAAGAAGAAATGAAGCGAAAATGCAGTTGCTTGGTTGCACTAGCAATATTTATTTTTTAAAATAATATTTTTATTCTTTGAAATTTCTATGTACTAATGGAATACACTAATGTATACTGAATCATGTCTGGCTATCCCTACCTGCTCCCCACCTCATCTTCTGCCCACCTTTTTCATTATTATAACAATCCACTGAGCTCAATTATTGCTGCCCATATATGTATTATGTATGGCCACTGGGGCATGAGCAACTATCATTCATTGGTCACATTAGCAAAGGTAGGTGAGCAATTGCCATTAGCTCCACTGATAGGAGTGGGGCTCTGGGGACCCCTCCTGTACCCATGATGGAACCTTCACTTATGCTACCCACATTTCAAGTGTTGAGTAGTCACCGGTGGATGCCAGTTGCACCATTGGATAAGGCTGATCTGGAGCATCCTGTCTTCACAGAAAGTTCTGTTAAACAATAGCACTCTGAGGAATGGTGATGTAAAGATGCGGGGCAGGAAATTGAAACCCTAGGATGGGGCTGGTTCCACATTCTGCTCTTGCAGTGTGAGGAAAAGATCTTCTTGGGGGCCTCAAGGGAGGTCAGGATGTGACTGCAGGTACATATGATTCAGTGGAGAGATGGAGAGGCAGGAGCTGGACCTGAGAATTCTTGTAAAAGAGGGGCCATGACTGCCTTTGAAGGGCAGCAGGAACGCATGACTCCACAGTGTGGAAGCATGGCAGTGTTTGGATTACCTTTATTTCCAAGAAGAAGAATGTGTTGTAGAAGGCAGAGTATGTTACAACATCCACAATTGCTAAATAAATATGGTGCAAATGGTGACCAAATGGCTTGAATGCGTGGGTGATCAATAAAGAAGCCTACAAACCACAAGCCAATAGTTTTGGCCAACTTTATTATTTAATTATTATTCATTCAGTGTTTCTTTATGGGTACACCACAATTCACAAATCAAAACATGGCATATAACAAAGCGCCTGGTAAATAAGGACTTCTTCATGAAGATGAAGAACCAACCATTAAAAAGTGAAAGATGCTTCATACAGGGTAGAGGACAGGTTGGCTCTGATTTTGGCACTCATGTGAAAGCAATAGAAGTTTGAGTTCTTTCATTACACAAACAGAAAATTGTATCAACTTAAAGCTCTACAAGGGTGTTTGAGCACAGGGTGTCCTAAGAGAATATGGACAGAGAAGTCTCTCATGCAATCCCTTTCCATATGGTTGAGAATTATTGGACCATTTCCCATGACTGTGTGACTTTGACCAAGACTGAATGACAGGTTAGGACAAAGGTCCTCTTACATTAAATTCACACTGAAGACTGTATTTGTCATTTCTGTCCTTGCTCTGATAAAATACCTGACAAAGGGAACTTTATTTATTTTGGTTTAAAGCTTGAGGGCTTATAGTCCACCATGGTGGAGAAGACATGGTGTTTTGATGAAGAAATGGCTGGCCATTTGTCAAGCAGAGATTGATGAATGATTTTCCTAGCTAGCTTATCCAGTCCAGCCCAGGACCCTAGTCCAAGGAATGCTGCCAACCAAAGTAAAAGTGGGTCTCCCTCCCTCAACCAGAGATCTGTCTTCTTGGTGATTCTGGTCAACTGACAATCAATATTAACCATCACAGGGAGGTGGGGCTTTGAACTGGCAACCTTTATAAATGGAGGTTTCTCTGTTCTGCCCCATTCCTATAACTGCTTCTAAATAATCACCCAGAGGCTTAATATTAATTGCAAACTGTTTGGCCTATAGCTCAGGCTTATTACTAACTAGCTTTTTTTTTTTTTTTTTTTTTTTTACTTAAATTAACCTGCTTTGATTTTAAAATGAGTCTCATAGCTTTACCTCCTGTGCTCTAGCATGTTGCTTCTCTGGTGGCTGCTTGCATCTTTTTGACCCCACCATTCTCTTCTCTGTATCTCCATTTGCTTTCCCACCTAGCTGTATTCTGCCAGGCTATAGGTCATTGCAGCTTTTATAATCAACCAATGAGAGCAACATATATTCACAGCATGCTAAAAGGTTATCCCTCAGCAAACCTTGACCTAACTCAAGCCTATGTCCCATCACAGAGCAGAGATCACTTTGGAGAAAATATGTGGATAATTCTGAAAGTCTTTCTTGTACCATGTATTGAAAGCAAAGGCAAACAGAAGGAGAGATGCCAATGTTAGTCTAGGGAGCAAGGCCAAATTTGACAGGGTTATTTATGGCTGTAACAAACATATACCTACAAGAAAGGAGTCTCTTCTTCATGCTCAGACCAACCACCATGTGATCAATCAAAAGCAGTTACAAAATGAGTAAGTGGCCTGAGCGATGTCCACCAACACCAGTGGCTTTGGGGTGGCAGTTGATAGAGGGCTGGACATTTGATGGTTTAGGTTGTGCAGCTGTGAAAGTGTGTTGGTCAGCAAGCCTGCTGACAGAGTGGCCGTTGGGACTGCCTAGGAATCTTGTATGCTTCCTCAAGGGAGGTCCAAGGGAGAATGAGAAAGATCAGATTTCCACTCAAGGAGGCCCAGGTGTTTAATATTCAACGATGTGCAGTCATGCGTGTGTACACAGGGAATGCAGACATTTGAGGAACTGTGGGAATGGATGCATGTGTTTGTCTATCATTTATCTTACATAATCCTTAAAGCAATTCCACAAAGTAAGTGGGGATTTAGAGTCCTGTTCTCCACAGGTCACACACAGGCACACTGGGCTTGTCCTTGGACTACTGAGGATGTACCAAAGGTGGTAGCTGGATGCTCTTGAACCACAGAGGATAAATCTAAGAGACAACATGGACCCAAGTCAGAGTGCACAGAGGGCAGTGGCAGAGCTGCCCACACTGTCCCAGGTCTTTGGAGGAAAAAAGGTGGATTCCAGCTAAAGAAAGCAAGGGACTCTGTGAGTGACATGGCACATCCCTGTCAATGCTGTGTCTGAAAGCATACCAGGAGAGCACATGAGCACAGAGCCCTCGGTAAAATGCCTCCCTTGCTGAATTTGGCTATGAACCACTTGCCACAAAACTCCTCTCTGCTCACAAATGATTCAGTTGCTCCCTGCTATGTCACATGACTCCTGATCTTATATTAGTGCTGCCTGTGATTCTTGTGTTATTGACATCGCATCTTTTGCAAAGGTCAGGCTTGTCTGGCAGAAAAAAACCTTGGCAGAAAAAAAGAAAACATTTAGTTTTTTAAATGTGTATATTTGTCTGTATATATTTACAGTATGTATGCGCACATGTGTGTGTGTGTGCACGTGTGTGTACATGTGGAAGCCAGAAGGAGGCATTAGACAGCCTGGAGCTGGAGCCACAGGTGGTTGTGAGTGGTTAAAGTTGGTGCAAAGAACCAAACTCCCCTGGAAGAGCAACAAGTTCTCCTGGCCACTGAACATCTCTCCCAACTCTCTTGGCAGAATTCTGTTTCTATATTTTTAGTAATTTTTAAAAAGTTATTTTACATTCCAACCACAGTTCTCCCTTCCACTCCTCCTCCCACCCAGCCCCCATCCACTCTTCCCAAAGGTAAGGCCTCCAATGGAGAGTCAACGAAGCCTGGCACATTAAGTTGAGGCAGGACCAAGCCCATTCCCCCTGTATTAAGGCTGAGCATGGCATGCCACTATAGGGAATGGGCTCCAACAAGCTAGTTCATGCACCAAGGATAGATCTTGGTTTCACCACCAGGGGCCTCTTAGATATACCAATGAAAGAGTCTTAGCTGAGGTCATCCTTGTGGATTCCTGGGAATTTCCCTAGTCGCAGGTTTCTCCCTAACTCCCAAATGGCTCCTTTTATCAAGATATCTCTTTCATTGCTCTCCCACTCCATCCCTCCCCTCCTCGACCATCTCATTCCCTCGTGTTGTCATCCCCATCTCCTGCCCTCTACCACCCTCCTTCACCCCCAGTTTACCCAGGAGATCTTATCAAATTCTCCTTCCCAGAGTGATCCATGTGTCCCTCTGAGGGTCTTCCTTGATACCTAGCTTCTCTAGGGCTGTGGATTGTTATCCTTTCCTTTTCCTCTACTATCCACTTATGAGCGAGGACATGCCAGTTTGTCTTTCTGGGTCTGGGTTACCTCACTCAATATGATGCTTTCTAGATACATCATTTGCCTGCAAATTTCAAGCTGTCATTATTTTTTTCTGCTGTGTAGTACTCCATTGTGTAAATGTACCACATTTTCCTTATCCATTCTTTGGTCGAGGGACATTTAGGTTGTTTCCAGGTTCTGGCTATGACAAACAATGCTGCTATGAACATAGTTAAGCACATGTCCTTGCTGTATGATTGAGCATCTTTTGGGGATATACCCCAAAACGATATTGCTGAGTCTCGAGATAGGTTGTTTCCTAATTTTCTGAGAAATCGCCACTCTGATATCTAAAGTGGTTGTATCAGTTTGCACTCCCATCAGCAATGCAGGAGTGTTCTTTTTACCCCACATCCTCTCCAACAAAAGCTGTCATCAGTGTTTTTGATCTTTGTCATTCTTACAGGTGTAAGACCAAATCATAGAGTTGTTTTGATTTACATTTCTCTGAGGGCTAAGGATGTTGAGTGTTTCCTTAAGTGTCTTTCAACCATTTTAGATTCATCTATTGAGAGTTCTCTGTTTAGGTCTGTACCCCATTTTTTATTGGGTTATTTGTTCTTTTGATGACCAATTTCTTGAGTTCTTTGTATATTTTGGAGATCAGTCCTCTGTCTGATGTGGGTTTGGTGAAGATCTTTTCCCATTCTGTAGGCTGTTGACTGTGTCCTTGTTTTACAGAAGCTTTTCAGTTTCAGGAGGTCCCATTTATTAATTGTTTCTCTCAGTGTCTGTGCTACTGGGGTTATATTTAGGAAGTGAACTCCTGTGCCAATGCATTCAAGTGTACTTCCCACACCATGGCAGGATTCTTAAGGCTGCCTTGCAGAGCATCACATCGGATGCAGTTCTGGGATATTTCATTCTCAGTTCTAAAGACATGCTCCCTAGCAAGGGGATTAGGAGGAGAGTTTGCACACCATTTAAACTAAGCCTTTGACATTTGCATCATGAATAAGGAGCAGTCTGGTCAGGGCGCTTATTGTCATGCAGATTTAGACTCATGCAGTCAGTTACACAACACAACAGGCTGAATAACACAGGAATTCCCCTTCAAAGAACCTGGGTGCCAGTTTCCAAAATCTATTAGTTAATTCATCCATCCATTCAATGAAAAATAATTGAATTTTTACAATGTACTAAGAACTGTGGCAAACAGAGAAATCACAGTTCTAAAGAGGATAGATGGGATTTTAGGTCTCAATGAGCGAGAAAGACAATGCCCTGTGCAATGGTAATCATGACAGTTAACAGGGAGAGCCAACCTAGATGACCTGGAGCTGAGGGCATCCCAGGGCAGGTGGAAGCGATGTTGAAGCAATCCCGATGAAGTGCAGGAGTGATCCAGGGGAAGGATGGAGGTGAGGCAGGAAGGAATCATTTCAGGCGGAGAGGGCACAGGTCTTTGGGTGGGAATGAAGCAGATGGAATAGAAAAGACCACGTTTGGCGGCCTCACTATGAAGAGCCAGAAGGCCAAGGGGAGTGAGGAGTGAGTGACGTCTGGGAGGAGAGAGAGGAGGATTTGAGATCGCATACTACGGATAATTGGTGACTACTGTGACATTTCATCAGAGAAATAATATTGGCTTAGCTTTGTGCTTTCAAAGGTATCCAGCACTGGCGAGGAGAAGTGCCGAGGAAGACGACAGGATTCTTGAGGAAAAGATGGAAATGTTTCGGCTTCCCTGGAGGCCGCGGAATGGCTTAGACCATAGACACAGTGGTGAAGGAGACAGTGGAGGTAGAGGTCTCAAACTTCTAGAGAAGTCCTAGGTCACTGCTTCTCAAGCATCCTGACGCTGATATCCTGCATACAGTTCCTCCTGTGGCCCCCAAGCATAAAATTATTTCATCGTTACTTCATAACTGTGATTTTGTTATGGTTCTGAATCAGAATGCAAATATATGATACGCAGGATATCTGATATGCGACCCCCAAAGGATCACGACCCACAGGTTGAGAACCACTGCCCTAGCGGGTCACTAGGATAAAGTGTCCATTTCATCTCTAGCTAAGGCAAGCATTTTGTGGCTAGATACTTTTCACCAGTGTTGTGGAAATTTTATACAGCTGCTTTATTTATTCCAGGACTGTTGAAATTTCACAAATTTCCTAGCAAAGCAAAGCAAAGCAGATGGGGCATTGAGCGCTCACAAGGGAAGCAAAGACTTAAGGCAGTGAAGTGAGTGTTGGAAACCCAGGAAAGGGTCCAGGAGGGGAATCTGAAGAGTAAGAGGACTTTGGGGTATTTTCCTCTTCTGCATTTCAGCTGTCAATCAAGGGCCTGGTACCTTGGCACCAAAGAAAAATGATTTCTATAGATCCTCTTTATGAAGACACCTCTATCTGTTTCTCTTTGGAAAAAAAAAAACCCAGTTTATGCAAATCTGGAACCAGGAGGACCAGCATCGGCTGGCTTGTCCCGGGATGTGTGTGCGTGTGTGCACACAAGTGGATGCAGAGCCAACAGTCTGTATACAACTTGAGAAGAATCTCTGTGATATTTTCCCTTCACTTTTTCCTGTTTGACATGACAGTGTTTCCATAGCAATGGGAACTTGAATTTTTGAATCTGGATACTTTTTAGCACTGGTTTTGTGAAGAAGAAAACTCCAGGGAAACTGGGTTGGTTGGGATTGGGGAAGGAATCTGTATGTCCCTGTACATCTGTGGTCAGAACACACCCCTGCTTGTCGGCCATGTGGACAGCACTATGAGCAGTAAACCTGCTTTTTTTGGTTTCTTTTTGCTCAACAACTTGGGAAGTGAAAGTGTTTTCCAGGGCAAATGTTTGTTACAACGTGTCATTCCAATTGTTTTAGTTTATGGGCACTGGCTCCCAGCTCTCTCAGCAGACAGTCCCCACTCAGCTGCAGGGGAAGGTCCTGCCGAACTTTGACAGTTTTTTTCATGCCACAACCTCAAGTCAGGCTGATTTCTATATTAGTCCTTTCTTGTAAGTTTAATCAAGACATTCTCGTGGTTAGAGCCAAGAATATTAAAATCTGCTTAAACAAATGTCCGTTTCTTACTGATTAACCTTTTCCAAAATGAAAAATCCATTCACTCCTGCATTCTTTTCAAGGAAAAGGAGCTAACAGAAGGCTGTCCTGCAGTGGTTGAATCCAGCATCCACTGCTTCACCCGTAAGTAGGATGTGTGTGCTCCATCATGGCTAAGTCAGGAACCAAGGAGGCTTCCTGTGGCTTCTAACACCCAGACAAGATGATTGGTCACCGCTCTCAGTTTCTACATTCCCTAGCCACTGAGTCTAAAACAAAGGCAGACTACTCTTGTTTTGGTCTCCAAGCAGAAAATCCTGGTGGAGCAAGTCTGATTGGTTTTTTTTTTTTTTTTTTTTTTTTTTTTTTTTTTTTTTTTTGAGTGACACATTCCTTTGGGATCAGTCACCATAGCCAAGAGGATAGAGAATATGAATGGCTAGACCATCTGCCCATCCCTGCAACTAGGAACACAATATTATGATGATTATTCCTGCCAATCATGAGATTAAAATGGAGTTTAAGAAGCTTTTGGTAGGAGGAAAGGCACATTCTTGCTGGCAAACAACCCCAGCTTCACCCAAGGAGACCTGCGCCATCACAGACTTGAAAGATACCCACAGAAGGCTGAGCACTGAGGAGGAAGTTTCAGAATAAAGATTTTTCAGGGTTCAATCTCTATTGTATTCAGTGGATCAGGATCTTTCATGAAGTCTTTCATGCTTCCTGACTGATCCCGATGAAGAACCTGTTTTGAGAACCACCTGTCAGGAAGACAAGGTGCAGAATCTTGAAAGAATAAGACATTGAGCTAAGCATACACTGACAATGCAATATTTAACTGGATTCTAATTCCTCAGGAATCATTATCTATCTATCTTTTGTAAAAATCATCAGTTTGGGCCTATGTTGGTGGAGGAGCAGGAGGGAATGAGGCTTTGAATGAAGAGTAGAACCTGTTTGAAGAAAGGTACCAGACAGAAGTACTCTATGAATACATGGGAGGCTGGAGGGCTTCTCCTGGCCTTCAACGTCAAAACGCTGTCATTCCTCTGTGGAATGACACACTTCATAATTCTTAGTGAGAGGGATGCCCTCTCAATTTATAATCTGAATTTGTTAAAACTACCATTTAATATCTTTCTTTACACATACAGTTTAGAAACAGGTTCCATTGCTGAGTTACACCTTACCAAGACAAACCTGTGAGGCAGTGACACTGTCCTAGTTAGGGTTACCATTGCTATGATGAAACATCATGACCTAAAGCAATCTGGGGAGGACAAGGTTATTTTGCTTAAGCTCCTTCATTTTGGTCCATTACTGAAGGACATCAGGGCAGGAACTCATGCAGGGCAAGAACCTGGAGACAGGAGCTGATTCAGAGGCCATGGATGGGTGTTGCTTACTGGTTTGCTCATTATGGCTTGCTTGGCCTGTTTTCCAATAGAAGCCAGGACCATCAGCCCAGGGATGGCACCGCCCACCATGGGATGGGCCCTTTCCCTCTCAATCACTAATTAGGAAAATGCCTACAGCTGGATCTTATGGAGGATCTCTCAGTTGAGGATCCTCCGTCTCCTATGACTGTAGCCTGGGTCAGGTTGATAGAAGACCACCCAGCACAGGGATTAAGCAACAAGAGCCAAGAGTAAGACCTTGTGAGTGACAGCGGCAAAGTCAGGGGATGATGTTGGTAGAGTGGGGTCAGCCAGGCACTGCCTTGCTGATAGAGAACGTCACTTTCCATCCAGGCTGTCAGGTCTCTGTCAATTTTCTCATGAAACTGTGACGTGGCTGAATCATTGTAAAATGTAACACTCACATGAGACCTCACAAAATTACTGTCACAACGACCCTGAAACCAATATGTCTTTATTTTTACAATATGTGCATATGCACACGTCTCTGTGGGCTTGTCCACATGTGAGAGCAGTTGTCCCAGGAATCAAGAAGTAAGCATGGGATCCCTGGAGGTTGGGGTTTCAGTTGTCAGTGAGCTGCGGTTGTTGGGAACCTAACTCCACTCTTCTGTAAGACCAATGCCCGCTCTTAAGAACCATTTCTCAGTCCGCCAAACCAAAGCCTAGAGAAGATGTGCACGGCAGACTTGGAACTACGTATAGTTCATACTCATATCTTGAGTGGCTCACAAGAACTTTCAAATTAGTTCCTAAACATCTGAAAGCAGGACATTTTGCCAAAAGATTCCAAGATTTATCTTCCTATTGGAAGTCAAATATCTGACATCACAAGGTTCACCTCACACACGGTTTAACAGCAGAGGCTTTGGGGAGGCAAGCCATGGCCGATGGGTCTCAAGCCGTTTTCTGCAGGTGTCACCCACTTATGATACTTTCATGACATCCCTGTCCTTATTTGCAGGAAATAAAAGCTGATTCTGACAAAGTCTGGTGAAAATGTTAACATGTATTTTGTAGTTCACAGAGCATTTCAATGATCCGAGAGTGGAGTTGTAGGAAATGCAGTCGAGAACGCCACCTGAGTTGATGCTCTTGAGTGGGGACCACCTAGGTCAGGTGGTTGAGTGCCTGAGCACAGATTCTATGGCCTAAGCACCTGCCTGGCCTGTTCTGAATCCTTGATGCTGGTTATTGCCCCAGATCGTTGACCTGACTTTGCCTTCTCTAAGAGGGGTTCTGGAAAGTTCCTGTGTTCTCTGAGCTTTCTAATTCCATGTCAGAGATGGAGATGCCTGATTTGCAAAACTTTGTTCTGGTGCTTGTGGTCTAGCTGCAAGGGAAGCTGGAAAATGCACATCTGCGCTTTAGCCTCATCTGGGCTGCAAAGAGGAAGGGTCCCTTGGGATAAGAAGGCCCCCTCCATTCTGTTTTTATACTAAGAATTGACAAGTCTCACTACGGTTTCTGAAACTGGTTGAGTTTGCTGCCCTCACCTGGTCCTCATTCAGCATTGACTGAATGACGTAAGGTCAAGGAGTTTTCAAAAGCAAAACCAACAGAAAGAGACAGAGGCTTGGAGAAGAAAAAAGGGAACAAGATGAGAGAATGGAATGTAGCCACAGGGGTGGCAATGAAAGACACATGCCTGAAAGCTTCTGCTCTCATGGCAGTCATATATTTCTTCCGTTATCCTTGTGAAGACTCATAAACCCATGCAAAATTCCAAGGATTTCATTCTTTTTTTTTCCCAGTCAGGAAATATTGGCCCTAGACCAGAAGTGGTTCAGCTCAGTCAGTCTCTCAAACAACAGCTGCCTAAGTGATGAGCTGTCCTATCCAAGACGAGTTATTTAGCCAACAGACAGATGGCCAGGAAAGTCCAGTTCGTTGGCACAGTGTCCATCATTTGCGAAGGCTCTTGGCCAAACAGCCAGAAGTCAATTGATTTGGAAGCCAGAGTCTGCCATCTTGGATCTGGCTTTGAAACCCTACAGGTACCCAGTTAGCAACAGAGGACAAAGCAGGGCAGACTTAGCTCCACTGAGTGCACAGCCGGGTGACAAGGGGCTGTTCTCAGAGCCCCAGTGGCAGGCTCATAAGAAGATGAGTGGTAGCTTTGACTGAAGCTTAGGTACCCGTAAGTCAGCGGAAGAGATGCTAAGGCAGTGCGGCTGTGCAATAGATTCCTAGGGAAGAAAAGGGGCTACTTACAGCATTCTTTACAAGAGGCATATTGAATTTCCACATAAAGAAGGATGGCTTACTACATGTCATAAATAATTGTGAGAATGTGAGAGAACATAAGTTAATTTCTAAAACGATCAAGACTATTCAGTGTTATAATTGGAAATACACCCAGAAAATGTAGCCCACATTAGAATCTGTGCCATGACTTTATTATTTACGTTAGCCATCATTTAAGGTGCCTGGACTGTGTGCCAGGGACTTTTTAGGGAGTTGACTTATGGTAAATGGAGGTTGGCTTACCTCTACCCTCATGGAGCCCACGAGGCACCAGAAAAGATGCTTGCAACCAAAGAACAACAAAGTGTAACATCTCAATGAGGGCAACATGGAGAACTAGATAAGGTCACAGGGGAATTCAGCCACTTGCAATTTAATTATGTATTATTTATATTTATGTATTTAATACTATGCACATATATTTATTATATGTTTGTTCCCTACCTTGTTTAGGACTAACACTTTTTTTAAAAAAACATTGCAAGTTGGGCTTGGTTGCACAAGCCTAAAATCTCAGCTATTTGGAAAGCTGAGGCAGGAGGATCAGAGGTTCAAAGCCTGCCTGAGCAACTTAATGAGATCATGTCTCAAAGTAAAATGAGGACTGGAGATAAGAGTATTTGTTCAGCAAGCCGGGGGCCCCAATTCAGTCCTCAGTACTGGAAAGCAAAGCAGAATGAAAAGAACCACAAACTGAAAACTGACCAATCTGTCAAACAAACTAACACCAACTCCCATTCCCCTGTCACCAAACACAGCATCCTATGACTGGAAGCCCATCTCCTTCCTTTGCCACCCAGATCTTGTATGTGATGCTATCAACTGATAAATACATATTCTGGGCCACTGCCTCCCAGACCTCATCTGCTCACCCATGACACATAAGCCCTGAGAGTGACTTCTTATCACGGTGGCAGCCATTCTGTGGGGGTAGCTGTCAGCAACTGCAGTCCCTCTGGGCAACAGGAACTGGCACACCGAGTTTCGGTCTATTCAGGATCAGATTCGGAAGTGAGAGTCATAGGCACAATCGCCCACAGGCCTGCTCTCCCAGGAACATTCCTGTGAGCTTTTCTCTGTGGAGGGTCACACTCAGCACTCTGTCCCAGCCAGCTCTTGTGGTGGAGTCTGAACAGGTCACTGGGTCCTCAGCTCAGTGCCAGGTTGTATTGTTGGCTTGCCTTTTTGTGGTCATGTTGGAGGAAGATGCTGTTCCTTAGAAAGCACAGGGAGGTGGCAGCTGCAGACTTTGGTGTTCTTTGTCATGTATGCTGTAGATGGAGGTTCGCTGAGTTTACTGGTAAGAAGACCCAAATCCTGGGTGGAAGCTTTTTCTGTTTCTTCACCCTAAACTTAACTCATTCTGCTAAAGCCAGGAGGCACACAGTTACTTACAGCCTTGCAGGAATGGAGAAAGCAAGTTGAAAGTTAGCTCCTAAGATGCCCCTCTTGCTCTATGCACCCTGCCTGGTGCATTTAACCATTGGCACATGGTCTCCATGACCACACTCCTCTCTGGATTCCTCTGCTGGTTAAGTGAGGGCTACTGACCAGCTATCTGCTCAGGACTCCTGGGTAATTTCCTTTTTGGAGACTCTGTTTATCTCTGTTTAGTTATCGTGGTGGTTTGAATGAGAATGGCCCTCATGGGCTGATGTAGGTGAATGCCTGGGCATCAGAGAGTGGCACTACTTGAGAAGGTCTAGGAGGTGGAGGCTTGTTGGAGGACGTGTGTTACTGGGAGTGGCTTTACAGTTTCAAAAATGGAAGCCAGGCTCAGTGCCTCTCTCTTCCTGCTGTCTGCAGATCAGGATGCAGCAATCTCGGCTCTGGCTCCTTCTCCAGCACCGTAACTTTCTGCATGTGCCATGTTTCGCATCATGGTGATAATGGACTAAACTTCTGAAACTGTAAGCAAGACCCAATTAGATGCTTCCTTTGTAAGAGTTGCCATGGTCATGGTGTCTCTTCACAGCAATAGAACAGTGACTAAGACAGTTCTTCTTTCAGATGAGACCCAGTGGTTAGGAGGCAGAGGGAGGAGGGCTGGGAGATGCCCAGGTAGTAAAGTGCCTGATGTACAAGCATAAGAATCTGAGTTTGGATCTCCAAAACCTACACAAAAATCTGGGTCTGGGGGGGGCGCCTGTCTGTAGAAGGAGTGGCGGGGCTGCATCCCACCACCCGGCTAGCTTTACACCCGAGATAATTACACGGAAACTGTATTCTTTTAAACACTGCCTGGTCCATTAGTTTCAGCCTCTTATTGGTTGATTCTCACATCTTGCTTTAACCCATAATTAGTAATCTGTGTAGCACCACGAGGTGGTCGCTTATCAGGAGAGATCTTAACCTGCGTCTGTCTCGGAGAGGAGAGGCATGGCGACTGACTATGGCATCTGCCTGACTCTGCTTTCTTTCTCCCAGAATTCTGTTCTGTCTACTCCACCTACCTAATTTTCTGTCCCATTAAAGGGCCAAGGCAGTTTCTTTATTAACCAATGAAAGTAACACACAGACAGATGACTCTCCTCCATCACCTGTCTTTAAACCTTGTGCTGGGCGTAAGAGATGGAGACAGTAAGTCCCAGGAGTTTTCTGTCTGGCCATTTCTAGCTAGTTGGTGAGCTTTGGGTTCAGTGGGCTCTCTGTCTCAAAAAGAGAAAGTGGGGATGATACAGACACTCAGCTTTGCCTTCTGGGTTTCACACACAGACAAACACACATTCATATGTGCAGGTCACATGCACATAACAAACATTGAAAAAAGATGGGAGAAAGAAAGAAATAAAACATTAGACCCATCTTCCTTCCCTTTAAAACAAGCAGAAACCTTCCCAGGACCACAGCTTCATTCTAGAGCTTTCCCTCTGCAGAACAACAGGCCCTCATCTACTCAGCTTCGATTACCACCTGGTGGTTTTGATTCTCTCTCAGCGATGGGTGTGCCTTGCCCTTCCCCACTGCAGTGTGCACGAGACTGAGTTGTGGTTGCTGTTTGCCAACAGTTAATGGCCTTTGATATTGGGTACTGTGCATTGAGGCTCACTTCTAGTCATTAGTAGATTCCATAAATTAATTATAGTAATCATGGCACCTAATTAGCGCCTTCTGTATGCCAGGTACTGTCTTTAGTGCTCTACCACACTTTTCCACCCGATCTTCCCCAAGTCATGCACTGAGTATAATTTTTATGAGAGCAATCTTGGCTCAAGGAAGGTTTGTAACTTGCTCCATGGTCATGGTCATAAAGCTAACAGAGGTAGAGCTGACCCTGAATACACTTAGAGCTAACAGCCTGGGTACTGATGGACTCTTGCTGGCTGCCTCTCATCACCGACGTCTACAAGGGCAGTGCCGCAGATTCATGTGGCCACCAGTTCATAAAACAGGTCCCCTGTTCACGGACAAAGCCATCAACTCAGTGGAGCTTCAGTGAGTCTGCCTTGGAGATAAGCCTTCCTGGTAATTTGCACAAGTAGCAACCACTCATTGGGACCTCACATTCATTTTCTCTCTTACTCTGTGCAGAACAGAAAAGAGGCTGGGCATATATCATGGTTTTCTGAGTGTTAAACACGTTATGTAAAGAGCTGAGTTAGATCTGAAATACAAGGACTTTGATGTGACTTATAAGTTTCACTGTCTCCAATTTTTTCCTGAAATGTCTACTGTGAGTCTTTTTATGTCTGAGACTTTCCCAGAGCAGAGTGGGTAATCTTGTATTGATGAGTCAGATCAATAACCAAAGAAGGACATTGCTGTTTCACTGAGACGGTATATGAGAAAGAACGTTATTTGTCTTTTCTTTGCAAACTTCATGGAGTTTAGATTATGGGTTAGAAACGCTCCTGTGATAGATTACTGTTAGGGTACCTTGCCCAGCAAATGTCTTTTTTCTTTTTCCCTTTTTTTTTTAAAAGAAAAAACAAACTTATTTAAAAACGTGTCTCACAGTATAATATATAATTACCAGGGCCATTCGAGTAGCAAACATCTAGAGCAAATTTAGTGGCTGCTTTCCCTTGTGTTCCTCTAAGTGGGCAAGTTACTGTCAAGCTCTTTCATAGTTCCCTTTTGTTACTAGGATGTAAGCATTTGTTTACACTTACGTGGTGCCAGCACAGAATCACACAGGCTAGATTAATCCATAGCTGTTCTTTCCTACATCAGTATATACTGTCTGCAATACCCTTTCCCAGGTCTAGGCCAGATTTCATATTCTGTATAAATATGGAATATGGAATCAAGGTTGTAGTGTGTGTGTGTGTGTGTGTGTGTGTGTACTGATCCTGTCTTCAGCAGAGATCACTGATGCAGTTTGGGCATCTGACTCCATGAGTCCTGTCTTAGGATTCTGGCACAACTTAGCGATGGATAGATATCTTACATGTATAATTTAAGACTATGTTCCAGCATGTGGGTGTCAAGGAAACAAATGTCAGTGACCAAAAGCATAGCACAGGTGTACTATGGGAGGAGAGAGAGGTGAGGAGGAGGAGACAGGTGAAGGGGAGAGAGAGGTGGGGAGACAGGTGGAGGAGAGAGAGGTGGGGAGGAGAGGTGGGGAGGAAGCAGAGGTGGGGAGAAGAGAGATGTGGGGAGGAGACAAAGGAAGAGAAGAGGGGGGAGAGAGTTGAGAAGTATTCAACTCTTCGGCTCTGCCCTTGGGTCTGTATAATGTGTCTTTCCCACCTATACCACAGTCACCCCTCAACACTCAGACCACAGAAGAAGAGGAGGTGGGGTGATTGTAATAACCAGAAGCTGTGGAGGACTGGACCAAAATAGTGTCCTTTGGCTAAGACAGGACCATAGTACTCGTGAACTCAGGGAAGCTGTGATTGCCTGCATAAGCCCTACATAAAAGCAAGCCTGTCAATGTTTTAGTCTGAGGAGGGAGTTAATGAGCCCCAACCCCTAACTTAAAAGCTACAGGTAGGTGATGGCTTCTGGAGGAGGGAGACTCGGTTTTGTTTAAAGGTATGGTTCCTGATAGGTTGATCCTACTCCACTTGTTGGTCTCATACCTAGAGGTCTATGGACATCACCAAGTGGACTCAGTGGGTTATTAGATACAGCAAATAGAAACAGCATACAAAAATATATTAATTATTTATAAATGAAAATGATGCAGTGCTGTCAAACAAGCAAGCAGGCGTGGTCCTTCCACTAAGTCCACTCTTGCTTCTTTGGCTTTTCCTGGAGGTAGCCTTTGAACGTATATAACCTCACCTCACTTCCACTTCCTTTTCTCTGCTTCCTGTGTGGATTTGAAGATGTGATCTCTCAGCTTCCACATCCAACTTCCTGCTGCCATGTCTTCCTCACCATCACGAACTCTCCTTCTGGAACTATGAGCCCAGATCAACTCATCCATACGTTGCTTGTGTTCGTAGTGTTTTATCATAGCAACAGCAGCATAACCAATACAGTGGCTGAGAGCAGAAGATTCTCCTGTTTCCTCTTATATTGGCAGTGGCTTAAGGAGATAATTTTTGCCCAGTGAGAAACCTGAGCAGCGATTGTTTTTCTTAGTAAACATTTATTTATTCATCTTCATTCTCCACTAAATCCCACGCTCCTGGGGAGTTCATAGCCCATGGCAAACATCTCAAATAAGTCAGTAACTTAAAACTGCAATGAATAGAGTGATCAGGGAGAGTGCAGAACATATATGGGAAAGCCAAAACGTGGGGAGTTGATGGAGGAGAGTTATCGGTCTATGTTTCTTTCATTGGTTAATTAATAAAGAAAACTGCCTTGGCCCTTTAAGAGACAAAAAATTAGGTAGATGGGGTAGACAGAACAAAATTGTGAGAACAAGAAAGTAGAGTTGGGGAGACGCTTCAGGCAGTCTCCATAGGGAGTCTCCATGCTTCTCCTCTCCGAGATGGACGCAGGTTAAGATCTCTCCTGGTAAGCCACACCTCGTGGTGCTACCCAGATTACTAAATATGGGTTAAAAAAAAAGATGTAAAAATTAGCCAATAAGAGGCTACAGATAATGGGCCAGGCAGTGTTTAAGGAAATACAGTTTCCGTGTAATTATTTCGGGTGTAAAGCTAGCCGGAGGCCGGGTGGCGGGACACAGCCCCGCCGCTTCACACTACAGGGAGTCAAAAATGTGACCACAGTGGTGATGAAGGCATGTCACCACACACTGACACCTTAGATATGCATCTTGCGGGCTGATCTGTTGGGGTGAGAACACAGAGGAACATATCAAACAAACTTTAAATTGTAAAGGCTATGAAGTCATCCATCTAGTATTTCCTAGAACAGCATCTTTGCACAGAACACACCTACCATCTCTCCGTCTCCAGCAGGCGCCGTGAGGATGCGCCAGGCATAGCTCCATAACTTTACGGTCCTTGCACTTTTCTTTCTTCTCAAGACTTTGCTCCCCTTAATCCATTTACTTTAGCTCAGGCAGGAGTGGGGAGGATCCTCTTGGTCAGATAGCTATCATTGTAGAGGAAGGGTAATTAAATGATTCAGTGGAGCTGTCGGCTGTGATGTGAACCTCTTACTCACATGCTCCCGACTGTCCACCTCTGCATGACTGGCCCGAGGCAGTCTATACGTGGTGCTCAGAGATTTCCTTCACGCAGGTCCAGGCGAGTCCTTCAGAGCCGGACACCCTGCCTGCCTGTCAGACACCATCTTCCAAAGCAGAAACTCACTCCTGGATCCTGTCTGTCTCGGCTTTCTTAACACTCCATTTTCTTAGGAGATGGCCAGACAAGCAGTCACTGGGGATGTACCGGCTGCCAGAGTACCATTTTCATGCAAGATCAGGTCTCATTTTAATTTGCTTTAAAGGTGAGAAGTTGAGCTCAACTACAAAGAGATGAAATAGCAGGATGCATTTCCACCCCACCTCCAAAAGTCTGGCCAAAAAAAGGGCATCAAATAATCAAATATAATCTGGGAATCTCAGGAAAGGGAAGCACTCGAACCATACATAGACCACACTTTAAAATATTTTATTACATTTTGAGAAGTTCATACAACAATGTACTTTGAAAATATTCACCCTCAGCTTCTCCCAGATCCAACCCCACTTCTCTCTTCATCCATAGATAGAACAGAATAAAATAGACTAGGAATAAAAATAGAACTATGTATTCTATGTTTAATTAAAAATTTAAAAACTTGTCAGGAACTCATTAAGTCTAATTTGTGTTTCTCAAATACTCTTGGGTGTGGGACCTGCTCTGGAGTAGGGCCCATCTAGTACAGGTCACCTCCTCATAGAAAACTGACTGTGCCGCTCTCAGCAGGCATTAAATGCTGAACACATGAATGAGGGCTTCATGCTCACCTCACCACTCCGTGCTGGGTGGGGTTCTGTTGGGCGTGAGCGCTTGTGCATTCTGTCCCAGCTGAGTTCATGTGACACTGCCCGATTGTAGCTGGGGACACCATTGCCTTGGAGTCATCCACTGCCCCTGGTTCTTATGAGCTTTCCCCCATCTCTGATACCATATTTTTAACTGAAAAGAAAAGAAGAAAGGAAGGAAGAAAGGAAGGGAGGGAGGTAGAGAGGGAAGTAGGGAAATAGACTAGTGCCTCAGCTGGAAATAAACTTGGACTTGACTTGAATTCTTTTCTCCTTAAGCAGGTAGAGCTGGGACTCAGACAGGGGGAGACTTACTCAGAAAACTTTCCCCAGGCAGACCATGGTCTCTTGGCAGGAGCCAAGCATTGCACAGTTGTCAATTTCCAGGTGACAGTTCTTTCTCATAACTTCCCTTAGTCTTTTGTGGTCCAACGACCACAGTTTCAGCAAGGATGCTTGTGCCACGGAGCAGGATATAGGAAGGGCCCAGGAAGCCCCAGGTTGGAAGGCTACTCATCTCTCCTATAGGAAGCTGGGAACTGTAGAGCTTATTCTTTTTTAAAAAGAATATGCTTATAATATTTACAGTATACAACTTTTCCCCCACAAGGTGTTGAAATTATTAGTCATGAATAACATGTAAGTGCAGTGATGTCAATCACCACATGGCTTTAAGTATCTTTTCTGTGTGTTTACCTTTCTTTTTATTTATTCTTTGTGTCTTTTGCATCATGCATCTCCATCCCATTCATTTCCCTGTCCCTTCGTATCTGCCCCCTGCCCTTGCAATGCGCCCCTGCAAATAAAATAAAATAAAATTTAAGAGAAAAAAACAGAGAAGAAAAAAATTAATCTTGTCATGGAAGCTGCAGTGTGATGCAGTAAGTCGCGCAGTAACCCTTTCTGTTCATGTATCTTTAGCTGCAAGTGTTCATTGCAGAGAGTCATTGGTCTGGCTAGAGGCCTCTGGTTTTTGCCGCACTATTTATGCTGGGCCCTCACTGGGACTCCTCTTGGGCATCCTGCTGTTGCCCTGTGCTGTGGAGATCCCACAGCTTTGGGTCTGCAGGGGTTCTGACCTGGCTGCTATAGCTCCCCAGAGCTGTCTCAGCCATGCAGTCTAGTACCAGACAAAGGAAGTCTGGAGGTCTCGTCTCAGCTATCTGTTTCAGGCCCGATATCCAATGGACTTCTGATATCAAATGGATTGTCACCCCTAGAACCATATGACTTACTGGCTCACACTGCCATGTGACTCTCTTAGCAGGCAACCACAGGAAATGCCCTATTCGACACCTACAGGCCACCTGGAATAGTAGGAGTTCTTTTAATATGGAACCAAGACTGAAGATTTAGGATTTGAATTCACATTTCACCAAAGGAGCCTCACTCCAATTAGCTTGTGCTGTAGGATGCATGACCCATACCTGACATTCTACTTAGAAGGGTTCAGTCACTGTTCCTTTAGCCATTGGGTCCCTAATGCGGTCACCCTGTTGGATTTGGGGGCCTACAAGATTACTGTCATTGACAGAAGGAAGACATTGGTTTAAATATGAGCTCTTTTAGAAAGGAAATTCTAAGAGAAGAACAAAACACAGAGAGAATATGTTGGGGCTTGTGGGGAAGAGAAATACTGAATAGTTACCAATTCTGTCAATAGAGTTCTTTCCCAAACTTCTCCCAGCCTGGAACTGAAAAAAAAAAGACCCAAACAAAACAAACAAACAAACAACAACAACAACAAAAAGCAAGGCTTAGCTGCTCCATCTCCAGCTTGGGTGGGAAGGCAGTCTTTCTCCTACAGGAGAAAAGTGGAATCAAATCTCATCAATATCTGGTCTCAAAAAGGAGCTCTGGCGCTGGGGAGATGCTTCAGTCGGTAAAAGCTCCAACATGAGGACCTGCTAGATTCCCAGAGCCTAAATGCAAAGCCAAGCATGGCCGAGCAGGCTTATGATACCAGTGCTGGAGGAGGGGGCGACAGGAGGGTCACTGGGGCTTGCTGGCTGACCCTGTCTTCTCAAGGTTGAGCAGGAAGGTGAGAGAGATAAAGTGAACTCATTCTCCAGCTTCACACACACTCTCTCTCTCTCTCTCTCTCTCTCTCTCTCTCTCTCTCTCTCTCTCTCTCTCTCTCTCTCTCTCTCTCTCTCCACAGAGGCACTGCAGCTGCTGGTGATGGTGCTTAAATAAGTCTGAAAGGGTCAGGTGGGAAGCTGTGGGAAGTTTAAGGTGGCCCTCCCTTAAAGGGCCTGCTAGCTCTCTTGTTCCTTTACAGCTTAGATGAAGGGCAGCCAACATTGTTACAGATAGCATCTCTCTAGGGCACCTACCACTCAGTGGTGGCACTGCCTACCCTCCTCAACTATGGTTCCAGGCACACATCTTTATTTGTGTCCTTATAGGGAGACAGGGCTAAGGATCAACCATGGTGTGTGTGTCGGGGGTGGGGGGTGGGAGGTGGAGGAGTGGGGGGGTGGGAGCATCTTGTATTTAACACTTGGAATTTCAGCGTGGGTTTACTGTGCAAGTTCCCCTGGAGAACTTTAGGAGGAGACCAGGTTAAAGATGAAAGTCTGGATTCTGCTGGGAAGGAGTTTAAACGCCATTCCAAGAATGATCACCGCCAGCTGGGAAGCTTGCTCTGTCCCGAGGACACGGCTCAACCTCTAAACAATAAGCAATCAGTATATACTAATCAGCAGGTCCTAGTGGCTACACCTTCCAAGGGGATGTTGTTTTGATTGGAGAGGTTGGTGCTGCAAGGGCTCTCCTGCAGCCAGAAGTCAAGAAGGAATTTTGGAGTGTCCTGACCTCAAAGAATACAGAACCAGAAAACCAGGGCCATTCCTTAGTGGAGTGTGTCATCAGGGTCTGTGTCTTGACTAAGTTCCTGCAGTCAACTCCAGAGCCAAGCCCCGCTTCCCGCTTCCCTTTGGTGGCTGCGGAAGAGGAAAATAAGTTGACAATAAGAGGCCAAAATGGCAGTGGAGTGCACGGGCAGAGGGGCAGTACTCCCAGGTGCTGTATTTTAACTGTTACATTTAAGAGGACCCCGTTCACTGAGACTTTTTCTGGCCTTGCTTGAGGTGAGTGCACTGTGTGAGTGCAAAGGCGCGTCCTTGCTGCTTCCGAGGCTCAACCTTCTGAGCGGAAGAAAGGAATCAGGCGCCTCCTCCGCACCCCTCCTCTCCCAGGGAACTGGGCTGCCCCAAGGCTTTCCTGAGCTCCCCAGGCGGGAGACTAGCTCCGGACCAGGCGCAGTCGAGGACGCCGGTGGATCCGCTTTAGAGTCCAGGCAGCAAGCCCCGCAGAACCGACACGGCCCTTCCAGAAATCTCTGCATCTGTGTGGGCAGCGCCGGCCGCGTTCGGCTCAGAGTCTTACTCTGGGGAGGTCGAGGGGCCCCCGCAAGCCCCTCCGCGGGTACAGGTGAAGGAGGTGGCGAGCAGCCACAGATCCCTGGAAAGTGCGGGCCCGCGGGTTTCCTCCTTTGCCCATACCCCACGCGTTTTCAGGGCGCCGAGTGGCCTCGGACCTTGGCAGCCGGCAGTGCGGTGCGCCCGGCTCAGTTCGGGTGCGTTCAACGTCATACAGGCGCTGCTCTGCTGGGGTCACAGGACACTGTTTTTGCTTTCCGGGGACCCACGGGCTGAGAGAGGGAGCCAAAGCCATCTGCACGCTGCGCTCCTATAAATAGCGCTCGGGTGCCCTCTCGGCGCTGTCCCTCCCAGCGGCTGCGCTGCGCGCCAAGACACAAAGTTGTACGCAGGGACACGGGAACCCAGGGCAGTAGGCGCCCTGCACCTTAGAACTGAGCCGGAAATATCGTGCTTTCAGCGGGGGACTCAGTTGAGCCGCCTACCTGCGTTGTAGTGAATCCGGGCTTTGGGGAAATTTTTGACCAAGCGCAAGTGGGAGTCGCTAGCATTCTGGCCATGAACACAACCTGGCGTTCTTCTCATTCCCGGAAACACCTCCTGCCTCTGTAATTTTTCCTGCGCCAGCCAGAGTACCTCGGACAGGACCGTCACCCACACCGCTTGGCACCCGCCACCCTGGCGTTTCCTCGCTGAGTCTCCTGTCTTCAGCTCTGTGCTTCACCGGGAAGTACTTGGGTTTGGGGTGAGAATTTATTTTGTTCTTTTGAGGTGTGATCGAGAGGGTCTGGAGACTTTTTAAATGTCAATGTACAAGAGTGACTTCAGGGGCCCCAGGCAAAACTGATTTTGGGGCGGAGGAGGTTAGGGTAGGGAGTTCTGCATGAGCTGCTTAAAGGACAAAGGTAACAGAACCAACCAGACAGCTCCAAGGGAGACTTCAGCCCAGAGAATTGGTGGAAGTGCGCGCGCCGCCGCCGCCGCCGCCGCCGCCGCCTTTCCTGCAGCGCTGTCGATCTAGCCACTGGCATCTTCCCGAGCTCCGGGATCCCGGGGTAGCAGGCGCCGCCCCGGAGCAGAAGAGCCAGGCTGCGGCTTGCGCACGCGGCACACCATGGGCTCCGCGCGCCGGGCGCTGTCCGTGGTACCGGCTGTTCTGCTGGTTCTCGCGCTGCCTGGGCTGCCTGTCTGGGCACAGAATGACACCGAACCTATCGTGCTGGAGGGCAAGTGTCTGGTGGTGTGCGACTCGAACCCAGCCACAGACTCCAAGGGATCATCATCTTCTCCGTTGGGGATATCGGTCCGAGCAGCAAACTCCAAGGTGGCCTTTTCGGCGGTTCGGAGCACCAACCATGAGCCATCCGAGATGAGCAACAAGACACGCATCATTTACTTTGATCAGGTCAGACCCCCGAGGGATGCAGGGTGCCCAGCGGGTGGGTTGTCTCTGAGTACGAGAGCTGCCTGCCCAGATTAAGCTAGTATGATTAGGATGTGGCGAGATCATTTAAGCAGCTACCTCCCTGAAGGTATCAATCAGAAACTTGAACTGCCTCTTTTCTCCAACAACCGCAGCCCCCATACCCCCTTGGTGTCTGGAGAAGGCCTGCACGGTGGGGTGGCTTGGGAGCGCCAAGGCAGGCACCTGGAGATCAAAACAAGTTTAGCAGCAACAGGTCATGGGGGCTGAAGGGAATACAGTCCCTGGATGCTGAGATCTATCGGTAGAGAACTTGGCCCTCGAGCTCAGACTTAGCAGCAGGTGCCCTGGAGGTGTTCCTGAGGGGCCCTAGAAGAGAGCCCATAAATGTTTGAGTTATGTTTCCAGGTGGGAAATTCATCTCTCCGAGGAGCTCTGGGACTCCAGAAGGTGCAGAGACCCTGCCAGGTGGACGCAGAGGATTGAGGGTGGGGTTCTCAGGGCTAGAAGCTATGCAGGGTCCAGGGTGCTGGATCAACACTACCCTGCCTGGTGTAGACCAAAAGCCCTTCTCACCACCACTTGACTTAGAAAAGTTGCCCGGGCAGGAAGAAAGGGGATTGAGCAATTGTGCAGAGCTTAGGTGGGTAAGCGCTGAGGAGCTGGGTTCCCCTTCCTGGGCTTGGTTTGGTTCCTTCAGGGCATTGCAAGGTGCCGAGGAGGCACAGATTTTGAGGTTGCAGTGAGGGGATGGGGCTGAACTGATGGAAGCCGAAGGTTCTGTTGAGCGGCTCAGTGCTCCGTGGACTGGAGTGATGAGCAACCGCGGGGTATCAGTTTAGCCAAGCCCCCTAGGACAGAAGCCCAACTCCAGCATGTTGTGCCCAACCCCAACAGTACCTGGAGACTGTCTAATTCCGAAGTCACAGTTCACAGCTGAATGCAGAGCCCCGTGGGCAGGTCAAAGTGGGGCTGCGGGATGTGCCAGAACAGACTGGTTTTGTGCTCCTTAGTTCTAAGTGATACATTTGCCAGCCGGTCAGGGACAGAGATGTCTCCCTAGAGGTTTAGTATGGGATAGCTATAGATTTTTTTAAAAAATGAATTGAGTAGTCCTTTTGGAGATTTTGGTGCAGTATTTAGCAAAGTGATGGGAAGGGAGCGTGACACCACCCATGGTTGCTGTTTTAGTGCCCTATCTAAATGTTGGAACCCTGTGGACATTGTGCTATGGTGCTTTGGGACATTCTTTTCAATGACCTTCCCATCAATTAGACGAGGAAAGGGATATTCCTTTTGTTCAGGGAGCCATGCATCTTAGAGACAACAAGACACGTTCAGTTATAAATCTTGATGTGCTTGGATGCTTCAATTACCCCGTGGAGTCCGCATCGGGCTTTGCGTTTACTAACCAGCACTAATCAGACGCCTCTGTTTTGTTAATGAAGGATGACTCTTGTATCTGAATCAGGACATTGGCTAAGTGCCTTACTTTATTTTCAAGGTGCTGGGAAAAGATGTTTTTGTCAATGTTTTGTCAGAGAATCTTACACAGCTGGTGTCTGATCTCAGGCCAGAGTACAGAGAGCACCGGTGCTTCCTGGGAAGAGGCTTGGATCTCAGTCCAATCGCGCACACACACAATGGTATCTCAAGCAGCGCTGAGGCTGGTGCATTTACCTAAACGTTCTAAGCGCTCTGACGTTCTGGTGTGCTGTGGAGAGGCAGCAGTGCACTTTGAGGAAGAATGCAGGAAGTGTGCGTGTATTCATTTCAGCAAGAAGGTGATGGTTAACACAGTTATCAACAGACCAGTTCTGGCAAACAGAAAATATGTGTTTAGAGACACATCTGACTTTTATGGATTTACTCCTTGGCGAAACATGAAAGAAAGCCTTCTTATCTATCTTCTGATCTCCCAGGAAGGGACTTACCTCTGAGACACTGAAATTTAGCTGAGGACTCACTGAAATTCAGAGTTAATGTCTTAACCAGGCATTACAAGGTGTGTTGTGGCTTTCTTAGAAACAGTGCTTAACTTCACTTCTCACTTTTGACAATCCTTGGACACCAAATGGATTTTAGGTGACTGATAGGATCAAACAGGACACTGAAGAACACAGAAAGGCCACTCAGTTTACTGTCTGCTGCATCCATGCCCGTCTCTTGGCATCTAGCCAGGGCTGACTCATCGCCAATGTATTATGTTAAGGCTTAGATGGTACATAAACCAAACAAATGGCCATGGACCCGAGGAGGGCCCTGGCAGAGGCTGGGAAAAGGACCTGGCTTTCCCATCTCTGTTATACCAACTGTTGGTGTCAATGATGACACCTCATGGTGGAGGGGGTCTGCCTCTGTGAGGCGTCCAGGGATGACTGCAGAGAGCCCACAGATGTCCATTGGCTGGCTGGGTAACGTCACTTCTGGACATTGGGAAGGCTTATAGACTGTGGAGATGTAACTGCGTGGCAGATGCCTTCCATCTGATTCTCTGTGTAAAGCTAACACAAACCTTCGTACGTTACTTTGATGACCCGAGAGACATCTGGCCTGGAAATTGAGGCATAAATACAACACCATTGCTTCGTTTTTATTTTTGCCTGTAATATTTATAAGGTAGAAGAACCTTTCATTATGCACATCCGTTTTCCAAGTGGCTTAAGAGGAAAGAAATAGGATTAGTTGTTTTATTCTGTATTATTTCTGAAGTTAGTAATTGAAAAAAGAAGAAATGAAGGGAAGAAGAAAAGAGAGAAGGAAGATATAAAGGAAAGAAGAGGGAAGGAGGAGGAAGAGGAAGGGGAGGAAGAAGGGGAGGAAAAAGGAGAGGAGAAAGAGGGGGAAGGAAGAGGGAGAGAAGGAAGAAGGAATTTACTCAGTCAAAAACTATAATAATTTATCTTTATTTGTTGTTTTTATCTGTAGATCCTGGTTAATGTGGGCAATTTTTTCACACTGGAGTCTGTTTTTGTGGCACCTAGGAAAGGAATCTACAGCTTCACTTTTCACGTAATTAAAGTGTACCAGAGCCAAACGATCCAGGTATGTGCATCGACCTGTGTGCTCTCTGCTGCTGAAGTTGAGTCTTCATTCAGACATATGCTTGCATAGTAAAGATAGTTTTCCATCCTTTTAATGTACTTCTAAAGATTTAATTTGCATGTTTTTCCCATAACATCCATTTGAGTATGTGATAAGACACCTAGAAAAAGAAGCAAATGAGGTATTACTCCGATTACAATGTAAAACAAAACAAGCAAACAAAAAACTCCAAACAAAACAAAATAAAATACAGCTTGGCAAAACCTTGACACCAATCTCTGCAGAAGATCTTGATTTTATCTCATTCCCGAACAAAAGTTATGCAAACTTATAAGGAAAATAATCTTATAAAACTTTACCAATGGACATTAAATAAGCAAAAACAAACTTACAATCATTTGAAAATTATGAGATGCAATTAGCCATGCAATTAGCAACCAGGGAACAGCCATTGATGAATCTTTTGAGAAAGGATGTGCAGAGTACATCATGCTATGGTTTATTTTTGATACCTCCATCCCAGGAGCTTCTTCTCAGTTGCAGTTGCATGGTTAGTCATGTGTCTAGTCTGGTGCTTGCTCACATGAGCTTGGTTTTACACTAGAGCAGACATAGAGATATTATAGCATTAAAATATGTCAATAATAATATATAATAAATCAACAATATAGAGCATACATAATAAACAATACAATAAGCAATACAGTGCATACATAATAAACAATATAATAACAATATAATAAGCAATACATTACATGTCTATGGAATTCTAAGATATGTTATATTGAATGTTTAGCATTTATATTACATTTCATGTCTCTATGATTAATAGATGGCATGGTTGCCTGTCACTTTTTTATAACCTAGTGACTCAATAAATTGACCAGCCTTAGATTGAATCTTTTCCAGATTAATTCTAACCTAGGAAAAAGAGTATATACAGATCACATCTGCTTCCCTGGAAACTCTGATGTTTTAAATGACTTCTGTTGCTCCTCAAATTTCAGAAAAGGAGACACCTACTCTGACACTGGAAGTAGCTGGCTGTGTCTGATTTTATTCCCTAAAGAGTTGATGTTGAGTATGTGGGGCCAGTAGAGTAGTTAGCTTTGTTTACACGCCAAAGGAAAGCTGGTTTTCACATGATCAGGTGGCTCTCTGGATGGCATTGTTTTGGTAGGGTAGTTAAGGAGATTTCTATAGGAACAAGCACATACATTAAATATACTCACAATATCCATACTTTAAATCTGACCCTCATTTGTCCAGTTTGAAGGGAAGGAGGCTATTTCCCTGAAAGCAAATGCTTGACCAGCTCAGCTGTCTTGGACTATTTCCTAGCACATGTTTTGATTTTTAAAGGGAGCTTTTCATTGGTCATCTATTTCCTTTCAGGTTAACTTGATGTTGAATGGGAAACCAGTCATATCTGCTTTTGCTGGGGATAAAGACGTGACTCGGGAAGCCGCCACTAACGGAGTACTACTGTACCTGGACAAAGAAGATAAGGTTTACCTAAAACTGGAGAAAGGTAACTTACTTGGCGGCTGGCAGTATTCCACGTTTTCTGGCTTTCTGGTGTTCCCTCTATAGAACTTGACTACTCCGTGACGCCCGTGAGTGAGGGCGCCCACCCCTGGGTCACCAGATGGCCCCATCTCACCCTTGGATTGATGTCCTTTTTGTTTTGTTCATGAGTGACTATGGATTCTCTGTAAAGGATTCTAGACCCGTCTGGAGAAACATAAATTTCACAGGTTCTCTTCCTGTGTGTGCCAGTTTCCTATGTGTCCGTCAGGGCTCCAAAGCCGGAAATCCCTAAATCTGCTTACAGGCTAACGGTCAGAAGTTGTCTCAAGGTTCCTTCCATTTAGTTTCCTGCTGCTACTGCATTGGGGTTTTCAGTTCTTTGTTTTTGAAACGCCGGCAAGCTTGTCTGAAAGTTAGAAACCCTTGGAAGTTCTGACTTCAGTGGTTATTGTGGAACCGCCAAAGACTCGTGTATCGTGTGGGTACATCGATTACACTTGTGTTCTTTGCCTTTGTTTGGGATTATAATACGTTGGCATTGGTTTGTTTTGTTCTCTTAAGGTAACTGGGATTGTATTTTAGTGAGTGTCATTGTGTTTTCTCTACCCGTAAGGTAACAAATGGCTTGCCTCAAAATGTAACTTGACTCTGAGCTCACCCACATGACCTCCCCCTTGCTCCCTAAAATGAATGCTCCATAGTTGTATTTTAATTATATATGTGAAAGAGTCATATTTTCCCAAATTATATTTTCTAATAGGAAAAATAGATCATAATCTGACAAAGAAAAAGTTACTTACCCCAATTCTAAATGCACAGTCCCCAAACCTTGGCAAAATAGCTTCCCTTGGTGGAAAATCTTATACTTTATTGCTCAACTTTAATTAACGTGATTGATAATAACCACTTTATTAAAACCATAAGGGATTATTTTCCCCTTCAACATGACCATGTTATTAACTGGAGATGGTACACCCTTGTTTTTAATTATATCTATTTTTCAAATCTCCTGTTGTGTTTGAAATATCATCTGGTTTTGCCTTAATTCCTTAACTTGTAAATATATATATATTTATCTGTTCAGCTAATATTAAATCCAGATACTCCATAATGAAATTTAGTGCAATATCTTATTTTGTCTTTTGTATAGGTCATATGAATTCATAAAATTATTTATGTCTCTGTTGCAGAATAAAGATTATTATATGTTAGTGGGATGGTTGGTTTGGTCCTTTTGGTTCTGACAGTGTGTCTGTCTTCCATGTAGTTTGTCCACCCCTCCACCATTCCTTCCATCCTCTGTCCTTCCCTCTTTCTCCGTTTCCTTCCTTCTTCCCTTTCTTCCTTTTTTCTAGTTTCTTCCTTGAGTTTAAAAAAAAAAACCTTTCCTGTGTTTTCAGGTAATGTTCTTTGAGTTGGTATAGGAAATCTTTACTGTATTTAATCTGTCCAAATCCAGGAGTGGCAAGCTTGCCAAAAGGGAATCAATGAATTTAGCAAACTCTTCCTTCATAATGACTTGTGAGGAAAGTGAAGCTAAAAAGATCTCTTGAAATCTCACAAGGTTTCTCCATGTATGGGTGAGTGGTGGCCAGTATCAGGCTGATATCTCCAGAGGACTTTGACAAGGGTTCCTCCATTACAGCATCCCACCTCGAAGTGGGAGACAATATTTCTATGACTCTGAGTGGTGGTGGTGGCTCCATTTCTGGGTCTGTGGCCTACTGGTGGCAAGGGTCCTCTGGTAGCTGGGGCCATAGGAGCATGTCTCAAAGAGACCCACACAGGTACAACTTCCAGAGTCTATGATTAATCTCCAAGTTAGAATGTTCATTCAGCTCTAGGATTTCATCTCTGTTTCCTTGAAAGAACACTCTGCACACACTGGCAGCGATCCCTACTGGCTTTCTGCTCACAGCCCTAATTTTATAATTTGAAAAAACATAAAACAAACAAAACAAAACAGTATTTCATAGAGAGACGACAAAGGGGGCTTTAGTCCCCAGGCCGGTGCAAGCCTCTAACCATGCATCAACTCTGCCTAGCAGATAATCTAACCCCATCTATGCATACTGAGTCTGCATCCAGGCATCCAGCAGGAGAATCATAAGTGAATAGCTCTGTTAGTCATTATTTTGGCAACATGAGTCAAAAGTATTGAATTGTCACCTGTGGCAGGATGGAGAAAGTGAGGCTATTATCAAAATAGGTCAGTGCATCAATGTATTTCACGAATGGACTTGTAGCCAGCATTGAGGGCTTATCCTCATCTTTCTTGATTCTTATGAACATAAAGATCCATCAGTGAAGCTCTGAGCTTTGACTCACGAGTTCTAACGTGTGCATCTTGGGATGCAGGATCCATTGTGTACTGGGGGAAGATCTGAGACAGTGGCTATCGGATGTAGAGGTCTGTGATGCTAGAGCCGGAGTGAAGAGATCAGGCCAGGATGAGGGCCATGGAGGTCCCACTCAACGAGCCTCTAGGAAGTTGAGAGCTATCACAAACCCATGGCTCAGAATGTAAGAAAGGCAAGAGAGAGCACAAGCAAGAGGTGGGATGACCTAGTCCTGTCGTGATATTTCATTTGCATTTTAATAAATAAAGCTGGCCTGAAGATCAGAGAGTAAAAGAGCCCTACTGATCATCCATACAGACCAGGCAGTGGTGACACACACCTTTAATTCCAGGAGCTACACTACTTTGCCATAGAAACTGGCTGTGCATGCCTTTAATCCAGCCCTAGAGAGAATTATAAAACGGAAGGAGACAGTTCTCAGACACAATCTCATTCTGAGATTCCTGAATAGCCATTTCAGACTGAGGTAGAGGTAAGAACCAATGACTAGCTGTTTTACACTTCTGACCTTCAGGTTGAACCCCAATTTCTGTCTCTGAGTTTTTATTAATCTTGCTACATAGTCCAGAAAGCCCTGACTTTGGGTAGATACAGGATGTGGTCCTGTGGCCTCTGTTTGCTCTCCCCATCACTCCCACAGGTTCTTTGTCTTTCTGAGCTTGAGTTACTGCATTTCAAAGAAGTAGTGGACTGTGAAGGACTGTGTGCATTGCTGCAAGACACAGGAAGTGCTTGGGGCATGGTGGGAGCTGCACTCTCTAGTCTGACCACTGAATCTTGTGATCCCCAACATGTAAGGCCTTAAGATGGGCAGGGCAACAATGCTCTCTGTGGAGAGTACAGGGTCCTCACTAAGAGTGGAAGCTGAGCTGGGATGAGCAGGATGAAGAGCAGAAGTAATGTTGTCACAAATACTTCCTCAAATGGCACCAGGTACTCTACATATTCTATAGCTTGAAAAATTGTTTTCAGAAGTTGATGTGCACAAAAGATGCACACTAGTAGAACCCTGCATTTGCCTTGGTCCCTCAGCACTTGCAGTGGAAGCCCCTCCCTCCTAGACACTTCCTAGCTCCTGTGCCCTCCCCTCACCCCGCATCCAATGCAAACTATTCTCTGTAGCCAGCAGTTTCCTCCTAAAAGAAACTCAAGGAAACTAAGCTGAAGGAACAAGCAGGGGTGCAGGGAATTGACCTGATTCCAGGTGTTTTGGGGAAGCTGCCCCTGGTCCACCGATTGGATTACATTTAAAAATTTTTGAATTCATTATTATTGTTGTCTACTTAAGTTTGATCCCCTTTCTTTTGATTTTTTTAGTTATACTTTATTGTATTCTTTTAACCCCTAGCCTCTACCTTTTAGCAAATAATTGCTTTAAATTGTGTATGTGCATGTTTGCCATGTGTGTTCACCTGTGTGTGCATGTTTGTCATATGTGTTCACCTGTGTGTATGTTTGTCATGTGTGTACACCTGTACGTTCATGTTTATTGTGTGTATATAACTGTACTGTATGTTTTCGTGTGTATACACCTGTGTGTGCATGTTTACTGTGTGTATACATGTATGCATATGTTTGTCATATGTGTTCAGCTGTACGTGCATGTTTGTCATGTGTGTACACCTGTGTGTTTGTCATGCGTATACACCTGTGTGTGCATGTTTATTGTGTGTATACATGTATGCATATGTTTGTCATGTGTGTTCAGCTGTGTGTGCGTGTTTGTCATGTGCGTACACCTGTGTGTGTTTGTCATGTGTGTACACATGTGCATGCATGTTTGTCATATGTGTTCACCTGTGTGTGGATGTTTATCATATGTATACACCAGTGTGTGCATATTTGTTTTGTGTGTACACATGTGTGTTGGCCATATGTGTCCACCTGTGTGTGCATGTTTGCCATGTACATATATTTGTATGTGCATGTTTATGGAGGTCAAAGGTCAATATCAGGTGTCTTCTTTGATCATTCTGACCTTAATTATGAGACAGGGTCTCACTGAATCTGGAGCTTACCAGTTGGCTAGCCTAGCAGTCCATCAAGTCTCAGTGACCTTCCTGGCTCTGGACTTAGACCCTCACACTAGTGTGGTATGCAGTTTACCCACTGAGCCATCTTCTCAGCCCCCATCATTGTCAGCTAACATGGATGAAATTATCCTCACAATGGATTGTGGGCTGCAAGATCCCGAGGTTGTAGCATAAGTGATAACCCCCTTTCCCTGCTTTTCTGTTCTCCCTAAACACCAGCAAAAGCATACTTGTCACATGAAGCCACAGTAATCTGTAGATGTGGTCCCACCCCACTGAGGGCCCCAGGCTTGATTGATCCCCCTGTACTGTATAAATCACCTGTCACTTGAGCAACAGCGTCCAGTGGGCTTAGCAAGGCCCACATATCAGTTTGCCTGGTGCTACCCAAAATGTTGAGAACAGAGATGTGTGGCACCTTGGTCCTCACACAAAGCCTTGGCTCAGTTCTGGTCCCTAGTGACTAGTAGAGGAGGAGAGTGGAGGACTGAAGAGGTTGGTACCTAGCTAGGTGGGTTTTATTCTCTTTCTAATTAGTGTGGCTTTTGAGATTAAAAGCACTCATGTGCGTGCAGGTGTGTGTGCATGCACACATGCACACACACACCATCTTGCTACCCCCAACCTTTCTGAGAGGCAATAACAGCCCTGTGACCTTGACCTTAAACTCTTTCATCTCCTTTTCAAGTTAACACATGTAAGATTCGCCTGGCGACCCTGGTCAGAGGTTGACTTGGATGGAGTAGATCTGGGAGGGGCTTGTGCCTCTACACCTGTAACAGCTGGGTCCTGCATCCTCAGCTGCTGTTGCTGGCTTGGGTGCTTGCTACAGGAGAACAGACTTCCATCATTTCTACAGCCTACTTACTCATACATTCTACCTACTATAGCACCTACAGCTTCTGGGGCTTGCTAGAAACCATGGTGGTGGACCCAAGACTCACCCCGGACCTACCCAGTTGCAAGCTGTATTTTAAGAAGGGTTTATGTTCTTGTCAAGAGGTTTGTTTTATAGATTTATTCATTTTGTTTTATGTGCATGGGTGTCTGCACGTATGTCTGTACACCGTGTGCATGCAGTGCACTTGGAGGTCAGAAGAGGGCGTCAGATCCCCTGAAACTGGATTTATGAACAGATGGCGCTGGGAAGTGAACCTGGGTCCTCTAGAAGAGCAGTGAGTGCTCTTAACAGCTGATCTGAATCTCCAACCCCACGTGAAGGGTTTTAAGTACCACCAGGTTCTAGAAGCCTTGTCTTTAAGGGAGACTGCCTGCTTTGGAACCACATGGTACAACAGGCTGCCTCAGCCTAACAAAGTCTTACAGGTTCGTGCAGGTTCGGGGTATTTCCTTTGCAGTGACAGAGGCATGTGAGTCTACGTGTGACTCAATGTGTAGTGGCTGCTTTGCTCTCTGTGAGCAGTGGCGCTCGCTCAGGTCCAGGCTTCAAGGAGGATCAGTCTGGCACCTCATTCTGTGAGGGAAGAGAGCCAGGGAGCATCTGGAACACAGCAAGCAAGGGTTGGAGGATGGCTCCGAGTGGGGGAAAGATGCTGGACACAGGCCTGAAGACACAGGTAAGTCATCCATACTACTAGGTGTCTGGGGAACCTCGCAACCCCTGACCAGCCTTTGTTCTGAAGCACAGGGAACTGCAGCTTGCTTTCCTCTGTAAACAAAGTGCTGCCCTCTGAGGTGGCAGTGCCTCTCTCTGGATAAGGATAGAGTTTTTTCTCTCTCCAGCTCCTCTCTAATGCTTCTTTTTTTTTTTTTTGTTGTTGTGTTTAGCTTTTCTGTCAAACCATAATCAATAACAGACAGAAAATACGTGGAAAATTAGAGTGGAGTGGCCAATTATTTCAACATTCTCTTTCCCCTTATCTTCATGACAATTCCCCTTATCTTCATGACAATTCCCCTTATCTTCATGACAAGTGTGTGTGTGTGTGTGTGTGTGTGTGTGTGTGTTGACTTGACTGACCTGCCCATCAGGGAGTCGTTTCCTAGTTTTCTTCCACAGCTTTCCAGAGAGAAAGAGAATGAAATCCAAGAAGCCGTGGTTGGGCCCGCCTTGAGGTGGGAGTACAGGACGGCCATCACCCAGCCGCTGACAGACAAGCTGTGCAGACTGTGGGAATGACTGCTCAGCCACAGGACAGCGCTGGGCATTCCTGTGTCACTATATGGCCAGGAGGGCTGGTTGCTGCTGTCCAGGCAGTCGAAAGATCGCCTTTACAGTAGGCTAGCAGGTTAGAAAATGTGTCCAGGCTCTGAGTTACACAAAACCCCTGTTCTCTGTGTGTATGGGATGACGGTGGTGGTGGAGGGGTATGTGTGGTGGACATGTGTGGATGCATGTGTGTCTGTGAGAGGGTAGTTGGTAGTGCATGTGTGTGATGGCAAATGGGGGTGCATACGGACAGCGCATGCGTATGTGTGCATTTGTATAAGTGGAGGCCAGAGGTAAATTTCAGGCATTGGTCCTCAAGAGCTGTCTGGTTTCCTGAGACAGGGTGTCTCTATATAGCCCTCTGTGTTGAAACTCATTATGTAGATCAGGCTGGAATCAAACTTACAGAGATCCTCTTGCATCTGCCTTCTGAGTACTGGTATTAAAGGCGTGTACCACTACACCCAACAAAATGTATAGCCCAGACTGACCTCAAACTTGTCATCCTGCTGCTGCTGCCTCCTTAGGCAAATCCTCCTGCCATGTGCCACCACAATGAGCCACATTGTTTTTGAGACAGAATCTCTCTTTGGGATTTATGATCACAAATTCAGCTAGGCTGGTTGGTCAGTGAGCTCCAGGGATCCTGTATCCATCTCTCTGCAGGGCTGTGTTATAAGTATAGGCTGCCATGCCCAGCATTTATATAGGGGCTCTGGGGATCAAACTCAGACCCTCATGATTTTATGGCAAGCCAAGCGCCGAGATGACTGAACCGTTTCTGCAGCCTCTCACAAAACATGGAGCATGCTTTATGCTCTGCAGCCCCATCTCAAGGACCATCACATTAGTTCACGATCAGGATGCCCAGACCGAGTGATAGAACCCTCAGGATGGAGCTGGAGGACTCTGGTTTTCTGTGTTCCTCTTTGTGAGTAGCAGGAGACTATTTTTTCCTAAGATCCTTCTCCTTTGCTGTTTAAAAATGCATAAACAGTCACACGTGCTTCTTCTAAAATATCTTAGCTTTTACTGTTAGCATTTTTAACACCACAGTCAAGCACTGTCAGGATTTTGCCCCACTGCAAAAGAAACAAAAACAAAAAAGAAAATGGAGGAAATGCTAACAAAGGGAGTGTTTGATCAAAATAGCAGCATTCAGAAAAAAAAAATTAATCCCGAGAAAAATATAAGCAGGAAAACAACCATTAAATCTTCGCTGGTATCTGATTTGACAATTCAGTGGAAAAAAGTGAGATCGAAATTTTGATGTCAATAAGTTGTCCTCATCCTCTTTTGAGAGTTAAGGGCCCCTACTCTGCAGATTCAGTGTTATTTTCCCCTCGTCTCTTCCAGAGAGGTGAGGTCAGTTCTCTGCAGGTGGATGGATGCTGTCCCTCCTGTGAGGCCTCAGCTCCTGCTACTTAGAAGTGACTTCTGAACCAAGGCCACATCTCCATCTACCCTTTCATTTGGGGGCTGGGCTGACCAGAAGAAGTACGCTGCTGAGAGAGTCTGGTAATGTCTCTCAGGCAGAGGATCACCCCACAATTTAGCAATTCAGGGGGACTCTTTCAGAACTTGGCAGACAGTTGCATTTTGCTCTCCCTGTCCTGGGAGCCAGTCTTGAGCCAAGGCTTCCAAGGCTGCGGGATTTCAGGTGACTGATATCAGAAGCCCCTGTGCTGGCCTCAGGGGCCAGAGGATTTTACCCATTTTTTTTTCCTATTGGAAGATGGTATGACAATATTCTGTAAGCACCTGTAAAGGAACCATGGAATCTATAAGAACCATGAAAGGGCTGGAGAGATGGCCCAGTGGTTAAGAGCACTGACTGCTCTTCCAAAGGACCCGGGTTCAATTCCCAGCACCCACATGACAGCTCACAACTGTCTGAGATCCAGTTGCATGGGATCTGACACCTTCATACCAATGCATATAAAATAAAGTTGAATAAACCATTAAAATATTTGGGGCTGGTGAGATGGCTCAGCGGTTAAGAGCATTGCCTGCTCTTCTGAAGGTCCTGAGTTCAATTCCCAGCAACCACATGGTGGCTCACAACCATCTGTAATGAGATCTGGTGCCTTCTTCTGGCCTGCAGGCATATATGCAGACAGAATATTGTATAATAAATAAATAAATAAATAAATAATTTTTTTTAAAAAAAGAACCATGAAAGGTCCTGCTGTACAAGATTCCTCATCTTCTGAAATGTTAAGAAAAAGATCCAAGTCCCCCCTTTATGATGCTCGTTGGCACGATGCCATGAGCTGAGGGGGCACTGAAACCACAAGGTCGTCCATGGCATTTGAGACTTCAAGACTAATATATGCTAGGAAGAAAGGAAGGAAGGAAAGAAAGAAAGAAGGAAGAAACTTTCTCTTGAGGTTTGGGGTGCTCATTTTGTTTTCTTTTAATCCCCCTCCCACCCTAGGCAGACTTTTAAGAAATTATTTCTTCTACCCTAGGTCTCTGGGCTATCCAGACTCTGGTACAACTAGCCAAAAAAAAAAAAAGAAAGAAAGAAAAAAAAAAGAAAAAAAGTCAATGAAATGATTCCTACTGCTATTCTGCTACATTCAGATTAGTGCCTTATCCAGTCATCATCAGAGAGGCTTCCTCTGGCAACAGATGAGAGCAGGTGCAGAGACAGACAGACATCATTCAAAGAGACAGTTTAAATTGGAAGTTTCTCTAGGGTCCCTCCCCTTGGAGCTTGGGGAACCCAGCAGAAGAGGGGTGGAAAGATCATATGAGTCAGAGGGCGTGGAGAATTCCAGGAGAACACAGATAAGCAGGGATCACACGGAGTCAGGGACACTGAAGCAGCAAGCATGGGGCCGACATAGGTCTGCACCAGGTTCTCTGTAATATGTCATGGCTGTTGACTTAGTGTTTTTGTGGGACTCCTAAGACTGGGAACAGATCTATCTATGACTCTTTTGCCTGCTCTTGGGACTCTTTCCTTCCTATTGGGTTCCCTTGTCCAGCCTCAACATGAGGGTTCTTTTCTTATGTTATTTATTGTATCTTGTTTTATCGTGTTTGGTTGTTGTCTCTTGGAGGCCTGTTCTTTTCTGAAGGGAAATGGAGGGGGAGTGGATCTGGGGAAGAAGGGAACTGGGATGGGGGTGGGGAGAAGTGGAGGGAGGGGAAACGGTGGTTGGGATGTATTGTATCAGAGAAGAATCTATTTTTAAAAGCAAAATATTCTGAAAAGGGAACTTACTATTTGACTCTGTGTATGTATGTCCCCACGATCATCTGTGTGCACCTGTGTGCATGCATGTGGAGGCCAGAGGCCAACGTGGGGTGGCTTCCTCAGTCAATCTCTATACTAGTTTTTGGAGACAGGGTTTCTTACTGAACTTAGAACTAAGTGATTTGGCTAGACTGACCATTATGAGAACTCCAGGACTTCCTGTCTTCCTCTCCCCAGCACTGAGACTAAGGTATGCTCTGCCACCCTGAGCTTTGCCCATGGGTTCTGGCGACAGCACTTTGCCAAGCAAAGCGCTGGAGAAACTGGAGAAACACCATATACCATGTGCCTACTGTATGCTCTGTCTGCCTACTGTGTACCCCGTATACACCATGTGCCTACTATATGCTCTGTCTGCCTACTGTATACTCCATATACCCCGTGTGCCTACTGTATGCTCTGTCTGCCTACTGTGTATGCTGCTCTCCAAACCTGGCCTCTCAGGCTTGCTATACATTGCCACACTCTTGGCAAATGCCTCTGCAGTTTGTGGGTGGGAGCTTTACCATATGAAGGCAGAGTGTCGTGTTAGCACAGGCTGAGCTCAAGGAGCTGAGGGTTGTAAAGTGGACACCGACTGCAAGCCAGCCCCTCACTGTTTTTACCATGTGTTCTTTCAGGGCTAAGCTTTGGGCAAAGGCTGGAGTGTGATGCAAGGCTTTCTGGTACAGCGGTGGGGGTTCAGCGCCTCAGAAGGGAAGCTCTTTGTTGCATGCCATTGTCTGATTTTTAAAGAGCATCTTTGGTTCTAGGAAGTAAGCATTGCAGACCTTCACCTCAGCCTGTCTTAGGTGATTCAAGGCCCTTTGAAGCTCACTTGGAGCCCTGTGGATAGCTCGTGTCTGGAGGGTTATAGTCCACAGGAAACCTATGTTGGTACCTGTAACTTGGGGTAGGGGTTATACCTTGTGAATCAGCCCATTCCTCTGAGCCAACACATGGCTTCCTTTAAAGCATAGGGGAAGTGTGACTAGGTGAGGTGTGAATAGGGAAAGTGTGACAAGGTGAGGTGTGAATAGGGGGAGTGTGACTAGGTGAAGTGTGAACCTGTGCATCCAGGTTTGTAAGGAAAGCAGCTCCTTAAGAGTCTTGTGTGGTTGCACTTCCTTTTTGTCTCCGAGGCTCCCTTGCCCATGTCATAGTTAGAATGGTTAATGAAAATTTCCTTCTCATTTGTTTTCATGCCCAGCATCTCATTCCAAGAGTTTTCACAATAGAAACTGTGGCTGAGCATGAGGGGGTCATGGCTCTAGGTGAATTGTACCTGAGATGGCTGGACATTTTCCAAACTATTTGCATTTTGCTACATTTTTCCCTCAAGAAGAGAGAGATAAGCCCACGGCGAGCTGCCGCTTGGGAAGGTGAAGGAGAGACTGGGGCAGACAGAAGGAATCTGCTGACTTCATCAAGCTCTCCTTCCACCCCGTGGTGTGACCAGTTCACACTGCGGTGAATGTCCACAGTCCTGGTCATACTCGGCAAGACCGTAAGCCTGTCTCTGAAGCTGAGGACTGGCCCTCAGGAGCCCCAGACTTCCTCCTGCCAGAATTCAGGTGTGGGCTGAGATGAGCAAGGAGAGATGAGGAAGCCTGCATTTCAGGGGGTGCCGAGTGGATAGGACGGCTCTCTTAATGCCGGGGAGGGGTGTGGATTCTGGAGCAACCCGACTCTTGGTGAGTCACTAAGACCTAGCTTCCTTCTGCCCTTCTACAAAGCATGTTACTTAGATGAAGTAGAGAGGGGGTAGGAGTCCTTCCAGGACCTGCCCCCAGGTGCCCAGTGACTAGGAAGGCTGTTGGAAAGCTACCAGGACTGAAAGTCCCCCAGTCAACCCCTAAATGACCTTGGGAAGGTAAATGGCACTGCTATTTTCTTCCTTGCTTCACCAAGAGGGTTTTAGACTTTTAGACTCTCTAATTATTTTTAAACTTCCCTTCACCTAAGACCTCTGGGGATGTTCAATACAAATGCTATATTGTTTCTACACACACTCCTCCTTCCCTAATTTCTGAATCCATAATTCTAGGGTGCATGCTGAAGCAGCTGCAGGTCCCCTTAGCATCACAGGGAGGCTAGCCTCTAACTTATGAGCCTGTCACATGTGGGTGCTGGGACTATAGATGCCAACCAACAGGCCAGGCAAGGCTAATATCTGTTGCTCCTGGGCTACAGCATGAAAATGAGCCTTTAAATAAAAATACATGCTGGGCTCTGCAAGCCACAGAGGGCCACCCTAGCATGAAGACTGCTTTTAATATTATAATGAGGAATGATTGTTTCTTTATTGCCCATTGTTTCCTTTAAAAAATGTTTCTAGTTAAACATTTTTTAAATTAACGAATTGTCTATAGATGTATATGTGCATGCATGTGTGTGTGTGCATGCATGTGTGTGCATGTGTGTGTGCATGCATGTGTGTGCATGTGTGTGTGCATGTGTGTGTGCATGCATGTGTATGTGTGTGTGTGTGTGTGTGTGTGTGTGTGTGTGTGTGTATCCATGTGCCACAGCATATGTGAAGTCCTAAGGAGAGCATGCAGGAGACTGTTCTTTCCTTTTACCATTGTAGGTCCTGGGAACTGAACTCGGGTCGTCAGGCTTGAGGGTGAGCTCCTTTACCTGCTGAGCCACCTTGCCTGCTTTCCTATTATTTTTCTTAATGCAGCCATTAAGTTTGAGACAACCAGAGGAGACCATAAGTGAGAAGGGCTCTTTGTATTCTCAACTGCATAAATTACATCAGCTTGGGCCATTCCCAGGTGGTTTATTTATTCCTCCTTATGTTTTCTGAGCAATCAAATTATCACTTGTTCGCTTCAAACATAACAAATCATGCTGCCACATATGGGACAAGCCCAAGAAAGATTAATCTCTCCTCCAGTCTCCCTTCAGGGGTCTGTGACTTGTTAAGTCTGGAGTGGGGTGAGGGTCACAGGTCCATCCTGAGTTTTCTACACATTCTTCAGATGACCCAAGTGACCAACTAAGAGACCTTTCGGGTACCACCGTCATTCAATCTCAGGTAAGACCTTGACTGTGGGTGGCAATGAAGGTCACTGGTTGTACCTTTGCCAACCTAGCGTGTGCAAGGATCCTGGCTTAGAGCCGCACAGTTGTGGGAAAACGAAATTAAATTTAACTCATCTTTTCATATAAGATCCATTAAAAAAAAAATCTGTGCAAAATTCCCGAGATGACTCACGGGGAGTCTGCTGTAGTGAAGTCAACAAAAGCCACTCTGTGCTGATGGAGTCACAGGCAGGAGGGAGGACCCCACCCATAGGGAGGTTCAGAGGAACTTCTCCTTCCTCTCCCCTGCTCCATGAGTGCTGGGACAGGGAGGAAGAGACGTGGGACAGGCCCCAGTCATCAGTCCCGGAAAGCAGGCTGATGGAAGGCGCTGTGAGAGCCCCCAGACTCTTGGCTTCTCATGTGCAGAAGTTACCGCGGGCTGATAACACAGCCTCAGATTGCTCCAAGGAAGCCCAGAAAGTCGACTGACCCTCCAGTGACTATTGCTGGTGACATCCTCAGTAGACTGTGAAGTCTAGAACAACCAGGATTTGCAGAGTCACATTCTGTCCCATGGCACCTTCATAGCCTTTCTCTTGCTGCCTGTGTGAGGCTGTGTGCTCTGCAAACCCTGAGAATAAATCTGGGGTTCCCTTCACCACAGGAACACCGACTGTAGCAGCAAGCTCAGAGTACCTGGGAGAGCTTGACGGAGACTCTAGAAGGTGTTGCCACTCAGAAACTTTTACTACTGATGCTGAAGGCTCATGCACATGTGGGTTCATTAGTACACACTTGTGTGTATGAATGCGTTTTAAGGCATCTGTGTATGTACCTGTGTGTTCCATTTTAAAGAGTTCACACCACTTTGTAACTATCTTTTCCTGTCAACCTACCATCAACACATTTTCAGTGTAACTTCCTTGTATTATTTTGAAGCATTTAAGAAATGTACCACAGAACTATGTTTTGCACATGAACCCTCTGAAGACCCCTCGTCCCCAAATGCTTAAGTGTGTATTTCTAACAAACAAGGAGAATCTATAGTGTTATCCTGAGACCGCCAACGTCAGGAAATTGATACGAATTCCTTGGCTCCCATATTCCAGTGGGTTTCAACAACTGTCTCAACAGTGTTCCCTGTAGCAAAATAATCTGCCCCGGAATCGTGTCTCACTCTGGCACCGTGTCACTCAGACCAGAGGTTTCCATGGTCACCATCCACCTCCAGTGACCCTGACTCTTCCTGTGGATGTGTGGTCATATGTGTGCACAAGCAAGACATGCACATATGGAGCTCAGAGCTGGTGTCGGGCATCTTCCTCAACCCCTCCACTGTAGCTTTTGAGGAAGGGTCCCTTCCTCACCGAACCTAGCTCACTGATTCATCTAGAGAGCCACTGCCTCTGTCCCCACTGCTAGCACGCAGGTGCCCACTGCTCTGCCTGGCTCTACATAGGTGCTGGGGATCTGAATGTGGGCTTCACATTCATGTGACAACCATTTTACCAGCTGGGCATTTCCCCAGCACTGGTCTTGGCTTCTCTGTGGATGACAGGCCAAGCGCTTATTGCGTGCTGTGCCCCTCACTTTGAATTTGTCTCCTGACTCCTCCAGATTGGATTCCAGCTAGGCATCTTCTTCACCAGGGACCTACAGAAATGCAGCTCTTCGCAGCCTCATGGGTGACAAAATTTAATCTTGTCCCCATTCCTTGTGACACACCTCTGATGGTCAAGGTGGAACCTCCAGGCTTGTATACTGCCATTGGTCCCACTCCCCCACCCCACCTGGAATTAGGATATATCTGATGGCAGGTCTTTGTGGCTACACGAATGTCCCATTTCCCACCAAACCATGCACTCACCTGCCTGCTTGTATTTGTGGTCTTCTGGTGTCTGAGTTTATTCGTTGGCTATAATCCATTGCTACCATGGTTTGCTTAGAGTTTCAGATGGTTCCAGCTTGGTCAGAGGAGCCCGTTAGCTTAGTTTCGGTTTATACAGCACATTTCCATCCCCGAGCATGCTCTGTGCCCAGCTTGCACATCTTCTTTCTTAGCCCAGGAAGTGTTTCTCCAAAGCACTGGTCCAATTTTGTGGGATGGGTAATCAGAAGCTAAGACATGGAAGGTAAGTGTGCTTCTTGCTACTGGTATTGATGCCTATGAGAACTCTCTGTGCACAGTCTAGGGAGAATAATGATGCCCTTCTGCCCATCTCTCCATCCAAACTAAAGTTAGCCTGCTGTTCTCCAATTCCAGGCCATCATTGCTGTTTTTCTTTTGACATCTACACTCTGTTTCTTGGAAGTAAAGAAGTGTGCTCAACTCTGTGGTCAGTCTCCTGTCTTTGTCACCACCGGGGGGCTTGTGAACACCCTTCTCACCTTCTGGATGCAACCTTGACCTTGGGTTTCTTCCCCTATGCAAATGCCCTTCTCACTGTTGGGCTTCAGCCTCCTGGTGTGTCATGCCTAGTGGATTCCTTGCTAGCCTATGTTGGCACCAACAATGCAGTGGCGCGCGCACACACACACACACACACACACACACACCCCAACCCTGCACACCGCCTTGGGTATGTGCTTCCTACAGCTTTGCCGTCTGATTTATCTGAGAATGTGTTTTTGTTGATGTATCTCCATCTCTTAAACATGGCCTCCATCATCGGGGGCTTTTTTTCTTTCTCTGTCAACACAAGCCTTGGCAAAAAAGGGTTATATTAATTAGGGCTCTCCAGAGGAACAGAACCAACAGGAGATGGACCTCGACAAGGATTAACTCTAGATCTTGGAGGACACGATTGTGGAAGCTGAAAAGTCTGATGATGTGCCATCTGTGAGCTGGAGCTTGGAAAACCACTGGGTAGGTAGAAGGAGATAAGATTAGGAGCTGATGGGCCAGAGTCCCATCTGAGTCTTCAGGCCTGAGGACCAGAATATGGAGGGCAGTGGAACACGGGGAGTGGTGGCAGTGGGACACAGAGGACAATAGCACCTGGAGGGCAGAAGAAGATCAGACTTCTGGCTCAGCAGCCAGACAAGAGTAAATCCAACCTTTCTCCAGTATCTCTTCCTGTTCGGGTCCTCAAGGGCCTGCCTGTCTCACTGGGAGGGGACCTCTGCTTTACTCAGTCCAGGAATCCTGAGTCTCATCTGGCTAAGCCCAAGAACTGAACGCCCTGTGTCCTTCTCAAGTTCATTCAGAGGATGAAGCCCCACAGGGTTCAGTCAACAACCTCTGATTGAAGGAAGGTAAGCTAAAGCCATTAGCTCAGCGTATAGACTTCTGTTCTTATCGGCAGGGCGCCTTCGAGAGTGACACAGACCATTTGGCATCTGTTGTACCACTTAACACTTCTTGTGACACTCATTCATGCTTTCCACTGATAGATCAGACCCGCTCCCTGCCAGACACAGGTAGGACACAGGAGAAGAATATGGCCACATAGCAGGCCAGTAAAACAGAAGGAGAAGTGATCTGTGTCACTTCCAGGAAAATATTGGAGGAGCCATTTGCATTTTTCTCTGAAGACCATGGTAAATATATTCTGAAATATCCTGAGGGATAATAAACATACCTGTTGACAGAGGTTTTTGTCCCACCCAATCCTGCAGCTCTTCAGTCCCAAAGAAACACACAGATGTCTTCATAAATTATAAACTGGTTGTCCTAATAACTCAGGCTTCTTATTAACTGTTTCTTACATTTTAAATTAGCCCATAATTTTTGTCTGTTAGCCATGTGGCTTGGTACCTTTATCAGCGAGGCAGTCACATCTTGCTTCCTCTGTATCTGGTTGACGACTGCAGACTGAGATTTTCTCTTCCCAGGATTCTCCTGTTCTGGTTGTCCCACCTATACTTCCTGCCTGGCTGCTGGCCAATTAGCATTTTATTCAAATAAAAGTGACAAATCTTTACAAAGTACAAAACCATTGTCCCACAGCACATACCCTCCTTGCTGACTTGTGTTGAGATTCCTTTCTGTAAAGCAGGAGATGTCTGAGTTTTTATTAATTGTGCTACAATTCTGAGCCAAAAATAAACACTTGATGCGATCAGCAGAGGGACCCCGTTTTGTTACTGCTACTGCTGGTGTTGTGTCCAGGCCCTAACCCGACCAGGTGACACATGACATCAAATGGGGATGACGTATTATTTCAGAGTAACACTTCATTCTCTTCGGCCACAGGAAACAAGTTGTAGAGGAGCAGGGTAACGCGCACTGTGGTCTTTCTAGAGAGAGGAACAAAGGACCAGGTGTGAACGGGTTGTGAATTTTCTTCAGACACATAAGGAATCCTTACATAAAGCACACTAAGACCCATGTTCCACACAGTGGGTGACAGGCTACATGACTCACCAAGCCTCAGTGCCTTCGCTAATTTCCGTGATTGCCAAAATGAGGAAGGATGTTCAGTTCATTAAAGTCCCTCTTTAAAAGGTGACCTGTGCTTCTTCAACAGCTTTGTCTCCGTGCTGTGTCTTGGTGATTAATGCCTGAATCTTTGTTCATGTGACTTGGACAAGGCCAAAGGTCACACCCGTGGATACTCACTTACAGGCCAGTTCCTTTGGGTAGGCAGATTCACTTATTTATCTATGGCTCAAGGTCTCACATTAGACTGTAGTCAAGTTGTCCGCCAAAGCCACAGTTTTGTCTGAAGCCTCCACCAAGGAGGAATCATTTTCCAAACCTGTGTGGCTGTGGCCAAATCCACCCCCTTGATGTATACCTGTGAACCAGAAGCCTCAGTTCTTCCCCAATGGTTGACATAAAGTTGGCTCCAGTTATGTGGAACTTCTCCACTACAGCGGCTTGCTTTGCCAACGTGTGCCAGCCACAGTAGATGTCCAGCAAGTAAAATGCTAGCTAAACATTACTTTTAAATCATATTCTAGTCATTAGGAGCAAGTCACTTGGTGCAACTGTCACTGTAAGGATGCTATCACGCAAGAAAATGTAAGTAGCTGGGAGTCATGGTAAGGGTGGTCAATAAAGGAAAACTCACTGGTGAATGAGGTAAACTAAGAACACAAACACTGTAAGAAAATAGTCTCCCAAGGTAAACTGTCACAAGGGACATCGATCCAAGGGTGATGACAACTGGACTCAAAAAAAATTGTACACAGAGTTACCTAGTCTTAACACCAAGTCACTAGGGAAAATAAAAAATATCTTAGCTGTTAGCAGGACAAGCTTGGACAATACAGCTTACATGTTTATTACTAATGAAATCTCACTGACCAGGACCTCATTCAGAAAGAGAGATTTTATTAATTAAGTATTTGGCGTGAAAGACATCAGATTTGTAGGTTGTGAATGGCCCATGAATTTTCAGTAGGTTCTTGCTAATGCAAGTCAAGTCTTCCTTTCTTCCTTTTTTCCTTTCTTCCTTCTTTCCTTCCTTCCTTCCTTCCTTTCTTCCTTCTTTCCTTTCTTCCTTTTTTCCTTCATTGAGACAGGTATTAAATTCTAGTTCAGGTTGGCCTGGAACTTGCTATGTAGCCCTGGACAGCCTCAACCTTGGGGCAACCCTTGTGCCTTAGACTTCTGCCTCCTGAGCATCGTGATTACAGGTGTGAGCCACCACACAGAATGGTCTTTTTGTTTTGATGGAAGCTAAAAACTCTGAGCTTCGGGGAAGGGGGACCCAGGAGATTCACTTTGCCTTATGAGGCTCCACCTGATAAAATCACCAGGGAACTCTTGCATGGATCACTGGATGACTCAGTGGATATGGAATCTTCCAGTGGAGCTAAGGAGTAGGATGTGGAAGGAAGATCGTCAGGGTAGACATTCACAGGGAGGATATAATAGGAAATTGGGTATTGTTATTGTTATTACAGATTCTTTCACTAAACAAACAAGCATTTACCATCCACAGAGAGCCAGGGATACAGAGGAACATGGCAGAGTGAACAAAGGCCTCAGGGACTGAAGGAGATGAAGGAAGTATTCCACAGGCACTGACAATCCAAGACCTGGCACAAGAATTGGCAGAAGTGTTATTAAGGAGCCGTACAATTCTGTGTGCACATGTGGTGTGTGTGTGTGTGCACACATATTTGCATGTACATGTGTGTGTGCACATAAGTACATGCATGTGCATGCACGCTACTGGAGGGATGATTTGGGTTATTTGTTGAGCACCCAATGCAGCCCGTCGGAATTACATTGTGGGGTTCACGGCAGGGTCATCTGTAAGGACTGCCCAGTGTGACTTTGGATCCTCCCTCACACTCCGCCCACCATTAGCGGTACTGTTTCCCAAACAGCAGGTGGCAAGTGAGGTAAGGAGAGTCCCTCTGTTTGCTTCTGCAGCCTCCAGTGTTTGCACAGCCCAGCGCTGACTTTTGTCCCCTCCTCTGGAAGATGGAAGTCATACATTTTTAATTGGAGTTTTTCTGCCAAAGAGCAAACTGGCTTGCCGCCCAACTTATGGGTGAAGATGTCGAGAGAAACCCTCACCTTCTGTCCTGCTGGCAGCTAATGAAAACAAACGGCTTTTCTCCCCCTCGCAGCTGCTTTCTCTCCTCCCTGGCCACTCTATTTAAAGCACCACTGGCTCCTTAACTCGCTTGAAACCAAGGGACCCAGATCTGGCTTAGCATTTTGTCTTCCTCTGGCTGGAGATCCTCAGATTGTCCAGTTTCTTGCCAGTCTGTTTCCCATCTCTGGTCTCCAGCAAATTAAACCGAAAAAGGTGTGTGTGTGTGTGTGTGTGTGTGTGTGTGTGTGTCTATGTGTGTGTATGGGAGTATGTGTGTATGTATATATGTGTGTATGTATGTATGTGTGTGTATGTGTGTGTGTGTGTGTGTGTGTGTGTCTCACATGCACACTGGGAGCATACTGGGAGAGGAAATGGTTTAGCTACCCCCAAAGAGTACATTTCCACTTTAAAGGCTGTGGGGCTAGATGAGTGGTAAGATTGCCTGCTGAGTAACCGTAATCACCTGAGTTCAAAATCCCTGGGGCAGCAATAGAGCTCAGCAAGAACAGGTGCTTGCTACCAAAAACCCAACATCCCGAGTTCGAGCCCTAGTTTCCACATGCAGGAGGAAAGGAAGGGATTCTAAAAAGCCCTTCAGGCATAGGTACCCGTAACTACAGCATTGTGACAGAGAGGGGACAGGAAGACTACAGGTATAGGCACCTGTAACCACAACCCTGACAGAGGGGGGCAGACTGGAGGATCACTGTGGTGACTCAACAAGGGAGTGAGGCAGAGAGATGGAGCAAGACAGTTACCATCCTTCTTTGTCCTCTATAAGTGTAACTCTCGCATCTCACATACTCTTACACACACACACACACAAGCACACACAATTCACACACACACACAAGCACACACACACACACACGTTTGAGGACAGTGACACAGCTCCACCACAGTAATAAGTCAGCATCATTTAAAGGCACAGCTGATAACATTTATTTCTAATTCTTTAAAGCCATCTCTAAAAGGAAATAGAGCCTGTAACCCGCGCAGCACCCCCACAGGGACAATCCCCCTTTGGCTCTGCTCAGTAATTCAATTGTGATGGGAAGGTTGTGCAGTCATAGCAAAAGAGAGACGGGAAGACAAAAAAAATAAAGCTGAAAAGAGAGAGAAAGCCTTCAGCAGCCGCCATCTATCTTGTGGAAAATGAAAAGTGCTTACCCGTGCCCAGATAGTAAATCCTGCCTGCTTTATTAAATAAATGTAGTATTTCACTCAAGAAAGGAGACCTTTGGAATGCTTGGGAAAGCTTGCTGGCTTTGAAATGGAATCAAGATTGATTTATGGGGAAGTTCTCCTGCGTGTCTGTTTTTCTTCCCTCTGACACAAGGAATGGTAACCGAGACACAGAATTCATTTTAAAAGACCAAGAGAAAGAGTTGGGTATTGGAAATTTGGGTGCTTTATTTATCTTACTTAAAAAAAAATATAGAAGTTCTGAGCGGCGCCTGGATAGGCATAGTGGTTATGCCAAGTTCATTGGCACACACTGGTGTGTGCTGCAGCCTGGCCTGACGCTGGCCACACAGCTGGTGTTCCGGAACCCTGATAACCGTTTCTGTGTAATTTCTGGCTCACACTTTTGACTTTCTTCGTTTTATGTTTTTGCCCGAAGCAAAGGCAATTGCCTTCATGAGTTAGGGTCACTTTAAGTGCAGAGGGTGGGAACCCAGCTTTAGACTGGCTTCATTGAAAAGAGGTTGGCTGAAGAACTGAAGAGTTCATAGGTTCAAGAGCCTCAGGTACAGCAGGGTCCAGGGCCTGAATGGCAGTGACAAGAGTCCAATGCCAACAATGTCTCCTGACCCTCATAGCATATTCCATAGCTTTGTTCCCCTTAGCTGGAGTCTCTTGGGGGTCTATCTTCGAATGATTTTAGGGTTCACGGTCTTGGTTTACACTTTTCTAACAGCCCAGGAGTTTTAGGGAGCCATTGCAGTTGGGTTAATTTAGCTCATTTGCAGGTAGCACTGGTTATTGTGACCAGTCCATGGTGAGTGGTTACAGACTCAGTGCAACTCCAGCCTCTTGCTGAGGCTGGAGAAGCGGCCCTTCCTTAGGAACGCCAGTCAGTGGTGATCTGCGAAGAGGCTGTGCTGCGGGAGAATGCTCTGGTAAACTGTAAAGATTTATCCCTTGGATTAGTTTAATAAAATACTGATTGGCCAGTAGCCAGGCAGGAAGCATAGGTGGGGCAACCAGACTAGGAGAATTCTGGGACGAGGAAAGGCAGAGAGACACAGTCACCAGCCCGATACAGAGGAAGCAAGATGAGAATGCCTTGCTGAGTAAAGGTACCAAGCCACATGGCTAAACATAGATAAGAATTATGGGTGAATTTAAGTGGTAAAAGCTAGTTAATAAGCCTGAGCTAATAGGCCAAACAGTTTATAATTATTATAAGTCTCTGTGTGTTTCTTTGCGACTGAATGGCTGTGGGACTGGGTGGGATAGAAATTTCCTTCTACAGGGGTTAACATGATAGCTATAAATTTTGGGCACTTCATTTCCATCCATTTTCTGTTTGCCATTTCTCCCTCTTCATGTCTAACAGTGACTGGCAGCTTGCTGTGATTGTGGCTCATTCCTGCAAGAAGTACAGCAGAACATTTTAGAAGCGGGTAATCTAATGGTCAATTTTTTTACATTCATATTTATTTATCTTTGTGTGTGTGTGTGTGTGTGTGTGTGTGTGTGTACTCATGATTGTATGTGGTGGTGTGTGTGGTCTCTGTGTGTGTACTCATGATTGTGATGTGTGTGGTGTGTGTGTACACATGCATGCTACAGTGTATAGAGGTCAAAGGACAACCTTCCAGAGGTTGATCCTGTCTTTCCACTGTGGTTTTCAGGGATCACACTCAGGTCATCAGACTTGGTAGAAAGTCCTCTTACCTGCTGAACCATCTTGCCGGTCCTCACCTAGTGATTTGATGTGTGAGAATACATTCAGTGGGTGATGAGCAAACTTGGCGTTCACACTTCTGGGCGGAGACCCCTGTTTCATCCTGTTAGTAACTTCTTAGGGGGGTGGTGGGTCTATTTGGGCTCATGATTTCTGAGCAACGTGGGGGAGTCATTGTGGTGTGTCTGTGCAGTCTCTGTCTGGCAGAGGCTTTTCTGTAACAGCTGTTCACGTCACTGCGGAGCAGGAAGCAAGAGCACGGGCAAGATAACCTTCAGAAGTCCCATCCCTTGTGACTTTCATCTGCCTGCCAGGCTATGCTTCCTAAAGGCTCTACAAATGTCAAAACAGTGCCAGAAGCCAGGGACCAGACCCTTGAAACCTGACCGAATGGGAGCCACGGAGGGAGGATGGTGGGAGAATGCTCTGACTGTCAGTCCTGGGGAGGGAAGTCATGCTCGGCAAGTAGGCAGCCCGGAGGGATTGCCTTGTGACCATCTCTGACCTTGTCCTGAACTCTTGTGTGCAGTACCTGCAGTTATCATAAAGCCTTATGGGTATGCATCGTTCTCATCTCCTCTCTCAGAAAACAGTACGGGGCTCTTGGGGCACAGATGAAGTTGGATTCACCCAGCCAGTTAAGGAGTAAGCCATGGATTCTTACTATTCTAAGCACTACTCTGTGGTCTCTCACAGGAACCAATCTTTCTTTTTTTCTTGATTTAAGTTTCTGAAGACTTCATACATGTATACGATGTATGTCTCTCTTCATCTCCCCTACCCCTCCCAACATACCTCTTTCAACTTCATGTCTTTAAAAGAAATAATCCACTAAGTTCAATTACCTCTGCTTATATCCACATGTATGTGGGATCACATACTGGGGCAAGGGCAACCTCCCAGTGGCTACCCCCATTAAGACAAGTGGCTCTCCCCCACTCAGGAGCCATTACAGAGTCCTTCTCATAGGAGATTTTAAAAATCCCTCTCTACATTTGTAATTAAAAATTAGCAGTATAAATAGAAGTTTATCCATCACAAATAGTCCAGCTCACACAGACGCATGCTCACACACAAAGCTGAGGATGAAGACACCGTCCAGTCTTGGCTTCTCCCCGAGGTACAGCAACACCCACGTGACTTGTGAGGGGTCTGGAAGGGCCTCTGGAACTTATTGTTGCTTTAAGAACCTGGTTGGGATTGGTCTGTGCCAGGCTCAGAAGCTGGTGCAAAGGCCAGACCTGTGTTTGGGAGCCTGGTTAGATAATTCACAGAGAACACGCTCAGCAGTTACAACAAATGCCACCTGATGGTAGGCTGGGCCCTCACTTGGTGCTGGCTGTGACGGTGGCCAGCAGAAACTACCTCTCCCAGGTGGCTGGTCAGATACACATTGCTTTTCTACCATTTTCCCAGCATTCCCTGAGTTCTTCTCTAACTACCTGTCAACCTGGCATGCTGGGTTCTCTGCCTCCACTCAGCCTTTTCTTGTGTAGTTGGTTCCCTATCCTTCAAAGACTCCCCAGGTTGGTCAGTGGCCTTGGAGTAGCCTGTATTAGAGAGATGTCCTCTGAAGGAAGCCCTCACCCCAACAAGCCTTTATGTTTGCCCCATGGCTATGTCATTGCCTCATTTGCTCACCAAGTACAGGTCCATGTGTCTTCCTCCTGCTCATCACTGTGCTGCATGGGTGATTGGAAAGGGTTTCGATTACCTATTAAACCTGACTTGGGATCATTAGTAACAAATAGTGTTTTCTCAGGGCAGACAGAGTTCAGAATTCAGAAGAGGCTGTGGCTATCGTTCTGGCCCTAAGAAGGGGGAACACTAGGCACAATTCTCTTCTCAGTGCAATGAAAGAACAAACCAGGATTCCTCATGTCACAGCTTGTGGTCTCTTCTGCCCCAGTTCTCTATGAGCTGCTGGCAGGAAGCTAGAAGGGGGAAGCCTCACTCTGGACTTGAACCCATACCTGCCATTCAGTACCACACAGGTTCCTGGACCCTGGATGACCAGTTTCTCAATGTGCTTGATGGCTGTGTCGTCTTCATAGAGTTGTGTGTTGGGGGAATCAAATGACATTAGGTATTTTGAGAAAGCACTCCTGCTAATCCAGTGCTTCAGAGGGAAGCACCAATGAGTCGTCATCAGATATACAGTGCGTGCTTTAGCTTGCTTCCTATTGCTGTGATAAAATGCACGACCAAAGTCAATGAGGGGAGGAAAGGAACTATTTCTTCATACAGCTCTCAGGTCTCCATCATGGAGGGAAGTGAGGGCAGGAACCCGGGGGCAGGCACTGAAGCAGAGACCATGGAGGAGTGCTGCTTACTGGCTTGCTCAGTCTTCTTTCTTATGCACCCAGGACCACTTTCTCAGAGATGGCGCCACCCACAGTGAACAGGGTCCTCTCACTTCAGCAATCAATCTGGAAAATGCAACACAGCCTTGCCTGTAGGTCAGTCTTATGGGAGCATTTTCTCAATTGATGTTCCTCTTCGCAGATGATCCTGGCCTGTGTCAAACTGACAAAAACAAACAAATAAAACAAACTAACCAAAACATCATGTATTCATTTAGAATCTGGTTCAGAGCAAGGTCAGTGGCATGCACTAATGATGCAGGTGACACAGGTGCCCACAGAAGCCATTTGCAGCCTCTCGTGTGGAGGGGCAAAAACAAGGTTTGTAGTTCAACTGTGCTGTGGGATAATGCTTTTGTACACTGTAAAAATTTGTCACTTGTATTGGTTTAAAATGCTGATTGGTCAGTAGCCCGGCAGGAAGTATAGATGGGGCAACCAGACTAGGAGAATTCTGTGAAGAGGAAAGGTAGAGATGCAGTCACAGAAAGATACAGAGGAAGCAAGATGAGAATACCTTATTGAGAAAAGGTACCAATCCACGTGGCTACCATGGACAATTATGGGTTAATGTAAGATATAAGAGTTAGTTAGTAATAAGCCTGAACTAATGGGCCGAACATTTTATAATTGATATAAGTTTCTGTGTGTTTCTTTGGGACTGAACAGCTCTGGGACCTGGTGGGACAGAAACTTCCATCTATAATAGCACCACCATCTGGGGATCAAGAATGGGTTCAAATACATGAACCTATGAGGGACAGTCTCAGGAAATCAGAGGTGTCAACTTTTTGAAATTGTGACATGATATTGCCACCTAATATCTCTCTCTCTCTCTCTCTCTCTCTCTGTGTGTGTGTGTGTGTAGTTGTCTTGATTACTAACTAATGTAGGAAGGTCCAGCCCACAGTGGGTGGTACCACCCCTAGGCAGGCAAGTCTGAGCTGTGTGAGAGTACTAGCTGAGCAGGAACCTGGAAGTGAGCCAGGGGGCAAACCAATAAGTTGCATTCCTCTTTGGTTTCTGCTTTAAGTTCCAATTGGAATTCCTGCCTTGACTTCTCTCCACAAAGAACTGTGACACGGATGGTTAGATTAACCCTTTCCTCCCAGTCAGTGTGTTGTATCACAGCAACAGAAAGTAACTTGGATGACATCTAAGACAGACAGAGTTTGGAAAAGTTATTAATGAATCAGAGAGAAAATAAAAGGCATTCCTGAGAGGTTTCCCAGTTTGGACCCTCATTTATGCCTGTGGTATTTCAACCTTTCTGTTCTGTTTATTTTTAAAAATTAAATTTTTGACTGAATTCAGTGCTTCATAGTGGGGCCATGCACTATGACTGACCCTTTGGAAGGGTGCTACAGGCTTTGATTTGCTCCTCATTCCCTGGAAGTTCCAATGATGATAATACAGAGCTCCTCTCTCTTCTGTAGGTCCCCCCAGATCTAGGCCCTTGGTTCAGACACCCCCAATGCAAACAGAGACATGCTATTTACCATCAGTGTATCCCACCCAGTAGGTAGAATGGCAGAAGCCTTGCTTACTGACCATGCTAAGCCAGACTGGCTGAGGCAGGACTAACCAGGGGAGGTCAGAGCTTGTTTGGAGGTGAGAGCTTGTTTGAACCCCATGCAAGGAGAACAGGAGAACAAACCCTTTCTGGGATTCCTGGGAGGCAACAGCCCAGCTTAGAATTCAGAAAGGCACATGCCCATCAATCTGATATGCCAGTAGAGGGATGAAGAGACCTGCCCACAGTTGCTCTCCACTCAACAGGGCAAAGAACTGGAGGGGAGTCAGTACACTGCCCCTTCCGGCACGTGTGTGTGTGTGTGTGTGTGTGTAAGGCTTGCTCCCTGCAGAGCTAGGATGCAGAAATGATGCAAACTCTTCATGCGAGAAAGATAGGAACAAAAGGAAGAATAAACTGGGGTCGCATACTGTGGAAAATAGAGGGCAGGATAAAGCAGGTTGTACCAATCCCCTCACCTCTCTCCCCCCTTTCTCCTCCCTCTCTGTTTCTGCATCTTTGGGTTAATATAGTAGAGAAAATATGAACAAAGGAAGGGAGGGGAGGGAGTCCCCTGGTTATTTGGTAGAAGAGTTCCCTGAGAAGGAGGAAGGGCTAAGGAGTGTGAAAAGGCCCTGAGGTAGGGGTGGAGCAATCTTGGATAGACTGGAGGGAGAACAGTAGTACTTGGGAGGGCGGGCAGGAACCACCAGCAGATCAGAGAACTACCTAAGACACAGGGAAGTAGACATGGTGGCATTCAACTGGCCACTGGGAAGACCTCAGCTGCCATTTAGAGGGAAGGGGAGTTACTGGTGGACTTTGGGGCTCAGTAGTGGTCAAGTTGAGAGTGAGTGTATGAAATTAATTCACTCTGACGTTTCGTCTATTGTGGCTACCTGCTGATTTGCTCTGGTGACTGACTCTTGTTCATTGACCAAAATGTACGTAGCATCTCTGTGTGAAAGCTGTGCTTGTGGATGAGGATGCAGTAACAAAAGCACTCCAGTTCTAGGCTCCTTCCGTCTGTAATTAGGGGATGGGGCAGAGGAAAATAAGCATGCTGTAAAAACAAACAGCAAACAGAGCCTGGTGATGTAGTAACCGGTGACATACCCTGGGAGAGGCTGAACTTTTGCGTGTTGCTGGTGGGAATGCAAGTGGGAAAGTCACTGCTGTAGAGCTTGGTGTCGCCTGCAAAGGCTAAGACACACAGCACTGTCACTAAACTAACTCAGAAATCCACTCCTACGCACGTTTACCAGTAACGGCAAGCATCCATGTAAATTAGCGTATGAGGAAGCTCATAGCAACGCTCTTTAGTCAATGGGCAGGAACATCCTGGTTGTCAGTGTTGATGAATGGGGAAGGGAAATGTGGTCTACTCCCTCAACGTGATGGATATGATACGCTGATGTGGACTGACCTGCAAAACTAGACAGAAGGGCTGCATGTTGCATGACTACACTGATGGGAAATGGCCAGAAGAGAGAACTCTACATGGACAGAACACAGGCCATCGCCTGGGGCTGGGCAGGAAGGGAATCAGTGAATCTGTTTGTCACTGGTGGGTGCTTGATTACCTTTGGGGAAGCGCTTGGGATCTAGGCAGAGGTAAGGCTTTCACAGAAATGAGAATCTGCTCGCTGACACTGTGTTATCTGCTTTCCATTTACTAATTTTGCATCGTGTGAATTTGACTTCATTTAAAATATGAATGTCCAGCATTGTATAGGGAATAAACCAGGTATCATGATAGCAAGAAGAATGGGATGGGGCGGAGATTTTCCCACATATGTAGGGGCTGAGAAGGAGCCTGGACTGTGCTGTTATATGAAGGAAGCTGGGTACATTCATTTGTAAACAAATGGAAATTTTCTGGACCAATGTACTAGAAATCTAATAGAGGTTGTTTTCCAGCCTGTGGGGAGGGACAGCAGAGATAAGGAACTGATCTAGGGTCAGAGGAGAATAACGCAGATTTTAGTTGTTCAATCTTTATTTTTAGAAGCTAGGTTATATGAAAAATATTAAGTACACATAAAAATCAAAGTATTATGAGTTCCCAAGTGTGGTTAGAGCTAGCTTTAGCAGTAGAAACCCATAGCCAGGTCTGCATTTTGCACGCCCTCACAAATATCCCCATTGCGTTTTCAAGAGAATTTTGCTTACACACATTCAAGCATTTTCCCCCTTAATAAAATATAAAAATTCTCTCCAAGGTATTTTAAACATGATAATTGTATCTCTAACAATAATTTTATTTCTTACCACACATATACTTTCAATGTTGTTGCCTCAATACATTATTTTAATAATTAATTGAAAAGTAAGGTAGGTTCTCCGTGGCCTTTGACTCTTTTCAACAAGTGGAATTTCCTGAGGGCTGGACACAAAGTTCTCTCATCCTTCGGTCCATCCTCCAGCTCCCATCAGTACTGAAGGCAAGGTCATAGGCTCGGCCTGCAGGGACCACAGAGCAGGGCATGGGGAAGCAGGCTGCACCAACATGCCCTTGCCCCCGCTCTTCTCTCTCCAACCTCCCTCTGTGTGCGTGTGTATGTGTGTGTGTGTGTGTGTGTGTGTGTGTATGTGTGTGTGTGTGTGTGTGCGCGTGTGAATCTTTAGTTAATATAGGGGAGGAAATATCTACACAGGCTTGAAGGAGGGTAGATGAGGGAGTCCCTGGCTCTCCCACCGTTGCTTGTTGACTCTCCGACCCTGACCAGCATCCACCTGTTAGGATTCTACTTTTCCCCACACCCTGTGGCCACAGTGAGTATCTAGCTCGTGGGGTTTACAGTGAGGGTAGGTGAAATTTTGTAGGCGAGGTTCCAGCCATCCGTGTGGTGACAAGTGACAATATATTCTTGATAGATCCCATTTTTGTTCTTATTATTTTCTTTGGTGGTGATGTACAGAAGGGAACGAACAGCTATCTCTTTGGCTTTACTTTAGAAGTGTTCCGTATGTAACGGCGTGGTTGCAAATATGGATTTGGAGCCCATGGCCCTTCACTAGCTGGGAAGATGTTTTCCAAAAACCATAGTTCATAGAATGTGCTCAGCTCATCAGTGGACCGCCATTGCCATGACTATCTACCAGAGATCAGTTTTGTGTCTGGAAAGAACACACGCGCCCTAGTTCAGGATGGAAGAGCATCTAGTTCCCCGGAGATGTCGAGGTTCACTTCCCACAAATAGCACTGTCAGAGTGAAAAATAGGGATGCACCTCTCTCTTGACTGGAATCCATGCTTGAACTCAAAGCAGCGAGAGAGAAGAGAGGGACAGCCTGACTCACACAGCCTCCACGCCAGCTTCCTCACAAAGAGGGTCAGCTCGGGCTGCAACTAAAGGAACTCTCCCCAAACCATTCCTACTTTTACAAAGAAAGGAGTTTAGGGTCTAAGGATGGAACTTCAGGAAACTGTTTGTATTTCCTCCTCTTTTCAAATATCATTCCATTCGTGTTACAACTTTGAGGGTGCCTCTGCATTGGGGAATGATAGCAGCACGGATGCCCAGAGATGTCCTCAAACAAAAAAGCCAGAGAGAACACGAAAGACACCAGTGCTCTGCCTGGTGCAGCGTACGTATGCAGGCACCGTGAGTTGGGCTCTTATGCCGTTCTTGTAATTACTGTTGACTTCGTCACTGATACCTTGGTCACCAAGACACATGGTGAAGACTAGGGGTGGGTGTGGAGGGAGAGGGCTTGCTTTCAGCTGGAGTGCTCATGGCAAGGCTCCGGGACTGCAGTTGAGGAGTAGGATGTCAAGTGGCTCTTGGGTCTATGCAATATTCGAACCTGTGGTAAAGAGAAAGCCAAAGAAGTCAGTCTGAGCAGCAGCCTTGTGGGGAGTGTGTCAGAAGTCTGTCTTGGCTGGAGTGCCGATTGCACAAGGCAGGTATTGAAGTGGGAGTTGTGGGTCATGGCTGAGCCATGGAGAATCTTGAATTCAAAATGGAGAAACACTGGGTTGTGTTCCCGGGTCAGTGGTTGATAATCTTTTTTCTGTGATGACATGTCTGATGGATGGTATTCATATACACAGCTGTCTCTGTGGGGACAGCCAGCACTTGGCATGATCCTGTGAAATTCCATCCTTTCTGTTCTATAGAAAGGTTCAGGCTGGAAGACAAGGGATTGATATGGCATTTCCACTGTGATGGATCTCACCTGGTTCTTTATGGTCAGGTTCCTCCTCTTCAAATGTGGCGTGTTCATCCTCTCCAAACGTGGAGACCATAATCACTGCATACAGATTATATTGTGGTTCTGGAGATGACCCCAGGGTTTGAGTCCTGACTTGGACACACCATCAAATCCTTCTTTGCCTCCATGCCCTAACGTTTCAAATAGGGACGGTCATACTTCCTACATCAGAAAGGAATTAAGAGAGTAAAATCAGGTATTGTATATTATACACTTGGCATGAATTATAAACACAGAAACTACCTAAGTTTGTAACTCACGAGGTTTTAGAACCCAGTGCTCTCAGCAAGGGGAGTCACTGAGCTTTGTGAGCAGGAAGATAGAAGGGGAAAGTGTGGGCAGATAGCACAGGATGGACAAGAGAGAAGGAGTTAGAGTCAGCCTGGCCAGAATTCAGACCCTGCCACTTCCTGGCTGTGTGGTCGTGGATAGGCAGACTGTATCATGAAGTCTCAAGTCCTAGACTTGACTACAAAATAAATGAGAAAATAACAGTGCCTGCCTCATGGGCTCATTGTAGGGGTGTTTGAGGTTGCCTATCACTGGGTGGCTGTGTTGACTGAGCTACTGACTCACCTGTAACCAATCGTAGCAAGGCTTGCAGCTGAAAAGTGCATACAGCTACAACCTGATGCTTCCTGTAGGTTCTAGGTTCTCTGCAAACCTGACATTTCCTGTAGGTTCTAGGTTCTCTGTGAAGCAGTGACTAAGACACCGTGGAGAGCTGGGTTTTCACATGAAGGTTCGTCTGGGGAAGGATTTGCTCCCAGGCGCTCAGGTTGTTGGAAGATCTTGTACCTGTTGGCTGTGAGCTGGTATGTACCCCCAACTCTTGCTGTACTGTCCTCAGTGTCCTCTTGAATAGGGCACTTGCTGTACAAGCCCAAGGACCTGAGTTTGAATCTTGGGCGCCCACGTAAACAAACAGAGGCATAGGCCTGAAATCATAGCACTGTTATGGGGGATGGGAGGCAAAGGTGGGAGAACCTCTTGGAAGTTCATGGGCCAGGGAGTGTGGAGGACACAGAAGGGCAGAAACAACTAGAGAGACTGCCTCAAAACAAGGGCAGAAGGGGAGAACTGACTCCTGAAAATTGTCCTTCAGTCTCCACACATGCACGCACACTCACGTTTATATCACAGACACTTTACACATACAACACATAGACACACACACACACACACACACACACACACACATACACTTACAAAAAACTAAACCCTGTCTGACTCACTTAACTGGGGAGATGCAATGTGGGTAGTCTGAGGTGTACCTTGATTCCAGGGTCATGAAGGTCCTACCTACATATTTTCTCTTGGGCCCGCTGTCACTATCTGCCTGGCTCAGTTAAAATTGCATTGTGTGTGTGTGTGTGTGTGTGTGTGTGTAGATCAGAGGGACAACTTGTGGGAATTGGTTCTTTCCTTGTAATGTGTGGGTGACAGGAATCGAACCCCTGTCATCAGGCTTGGTGGGAAGCCCCTTGTCCACTGAGTCATCGTGTAGGCCTCGCTGGCTTTAGCAGAGCTGTTTGGCACTAACCATCCCCATGCAAGTCTCACCTGATAAATACTTGTCACCTGCTCATCTCAGACCCTTCCAGAGAGGCCTAGGACAATGCTCGGAATACTCGTCATCCATAGGGTGGGGCTGACTCCTAAGTCGTGCCCCTCAGGTGGGTTTACAGAGTGGAAGAAAATGACAAGGAGGACCAGAGCTAATAGGCGCTGGGCGTGTGAAGCAGTGGATGCTCACTGGAGCGGAATATATCGCAAATTTAATTATGTGATGATTTATGAATCCCCCTTTATTATATTTGTCTTTGCCACCGAGACTCCTGGTTCCATAAAGGGCAGGATGTGTGCCTGTCTGACTCACTTATAGATCCCCAGGATACTATGCAGGCTGGGGCAGGAGCAGAGATCAATAAGCAGTTCTTGAATGAATAAATGAAGCTTTTAGTTTGTCGGGGAAAGATGAAGGTAAAACGGGATGAAACTCCGTGAGTTAACTTGAACTATAAAGGGCAAGGAAAGCAGAAACTATATCTACGATCATGGGAGCGCTGTGCTGTTTACATATGAATTGGACTCTGGAAAGCCTGGCAGAGAGTATGTCAGGAGCTGAGAGATGGCTCAGTGGGTAAGAGTGCTTACGTCATAGGTTTTAGGAGCGGAGTGTTGATCCCATTGCTGTGTCACAGGAGGACATGTGGCAAACACCTGTAAGACAAGCTTGCTGGAGGAGGTGAGAAAAGGAGATCGCTGCCTCTTGCTGACTTGCAGCACAGCCAAGAAAATGTGAGCCTGCATTCAGGAGAGACTCTGCTCCAAACAAATAGGTGGACAGAGAGAGCAAGGAGGACAGCAACGCACACTTGTGCACACACACTCACTCACGCTGTGTAACTGAGCAAATATTTAAGTTTTTAACACCAAAACAAAAAAAAAAATAGAATTTCCCACATCTTAGCTTCATCATGGTCTTTAAGATAAATGAAAGTTGTGACCTATGATAAGGTTTGAGCATTTACAGACACACACCACGCACACATAACACATTACACACACACACATACACAGACATACATACGCCTACACTCTCACACACCTATACACATTTACAGACACACACCATGCACACATCACACACACACACACACACCCAGACATACATACGCCTACACTCTCACACACCTATACACATTTACAGACACACACCACGCACACATCACACACACACACACACACACCCAGACATACATACGCCTACACTCTCACACACCTATACACATTTACACACATATACATACATACATACATACATACACATACTCTCACACACATGCACACACACACAGAGTGTTATATGACAGATGATATAGAGCATACTGGAGAGCCACTGGGAGAAAACACAGACTTTACTTCTCATCTGCCCCTTTCAGCCTATTCTTGTTTATCACGTGATGTGCCAATATTAAACACTTTAAGAAGAACAAGTGAGAAGCCATTATCACTGGCACAAGAGCTGAGCTGTCAGCAAAATTCTATATCTGGCCGCTTCAAGGGCAGGGGCCACAGAGGTATAGGAAGAGCTAAGACTGGGAGGAAGATGGTCTGTCCTCAGCACCGGGAAGGTTACTGTATGCGGGAGCCTTCAAAATCAGAGTGCCTGGGCAGATCTCTCCACAGCTGGGAAATAAGGCAGAGAACCACGAAGCATCTGCATGATGTCCCGGGTGCTCTCTGCAGTTTCCCAATGCGATTGAGGCTCTCTTAGGATAGGATACAGACCATTTTCAATAGAGGTTTTAGAAATAATCCCCAGAGAAATTATAGACAGTATTATACTCTTTGTAAAAGAACAGTCTACCTTATACACACACAGACATACACACACACTCACACATACAGAGACATATATACACCTACATACACTTATACCTACATATACACACACTCTCTCTCACACACATACACTTTCACATACACACACACATACATATATACTAACACATACACGAAGACATATACACCTACACACACACATATACACACACTTACACAGACATACATGCATTCTCACACAGACACACACACACACATACACAGAGACACACATACACTTACACACAGGGTTTTATGCCCCCTCGAGGATGAGTGACATGCATGTGTTTAATGCTGAACACCCTGTATTTAGCCTGTTATTGTCGTAAGTGATATGGGGCATGGCTACCAGAGCTAAAATGCTAAATTATGAAAATAAGTATCTTAATTTTATTTTCTTCCTGGCACTTACTCATTATATAGCCTGGCCAGGCCTCAGATTGATAATCTTCCTACCTCAGCCTCTTGTGTGCTGTGATTGCAGGTGGGGACCACAGCCTGATGTTCCAGATGATGTTATATTCCTGCCTAGGTCTCTTTGCCCAGAGGCCATTTCTACATGCCTTTACTATTTTCTTTATAATTTAAAATTTTGAATTTATGTAGAGTAACATGTCTCACTGTGGCACTCACATTCATATGCATTTTGTACTTGGCCACCACCTTCTGCGCTTCTCCCTGTCACCTTCTGGCCCATCCCCTTCCTTTCCTCAAGTAGTCTCTCCTGATGTCATGTCAACTGTATTCCACTAACCTACCCTGATATCTTTCCCCCTTTCTGTTACTTTCAGCTTTCATGCCCTGATCCTCGAGACATACATGTAAATCTAAATCTACACTCTACTGGGCAGTGTTTATCTTTCTGAGTCTTGCGTGTTTCCACTCCACAGTGACTTCTTGTTCCGTCCATTTTCCTGCAAATGACATGGCATGCTTCTCTTTGGGGATAAACTCCCATTGTGTCTGTGGACCACATCTTCATCCATTCATCTGTGGATGGATTCCTGGCTGGTTCCACCCTCTCTGTGGACCACATCTTCATCCATTGTAACCCCGCCGGCAGGGTCAGCTATTCAGGGTCCTCTGAAGGGGTGCTAACCTGCAAGACATGAGCTGGAGAGAGGAAGGAAACCAGCAAGATTCTATTGTCAAGGTCTCCATTTATTGGGGTGAAAGTTACAGCTTATATACCCTTGAATGGGGTGGAGGTAGGTAGGCAGGAACTCTGCCGGGGTAACTGAAGGTCATTAGCCAGCACCTGGAGTAAAGCCGAAGCATGTGATCCATTAACATTGGAGTAAGGGGCGGTTCAGTTAACAGATGTGATCCATTAGCATTGGGAGTAAGGGGTGGGTTCCATTAACAGATAGCTCTCAAGATAGTTGGGATGAGGGTGGGATCCTGTAAACATCCTTAGGGCAATGACCTCTGCTATCCCTGTAAGGATGATGGTCCCTGACAAATCTATCCTTTAGGAAAATGGCCCCTGACAAATCTATCCCTTAGGAAAATGGTCCCTGACAATCCATCCATCTGTGGATGGATCCCTGGCTGGTTCCACTCTCTCCGTGGACCACATCTTCATTCATCCATCTGTGGATGGATCCCTGGTTGGTTCCACCCTCTAAGTGACAGATAAGGATGCTGTGGTGGAGTCACTCATTTTATTCAACCTTGTTTCCATGACTAGGATCCAGATCTCATTCCTGGTCCAGTGCATCTTTCAATTTTCAACCTTGCATTTAGATTATGAAATCCTCCAGAAACCATTCAAGAAAGCCCCGGGGCACTCTGGGACAGAGCTCTGCTCAACTGTATGGTCATGGGGACACCGAGGATCCATGATGCTTTCTGATCTTGCTTTTTCACACTCTACAGGGGACTGCAATCAGTCAACAGCATCGGACAGAAACTCACAGCCTGAGGTGAGGGGATCCCAACAGATCTCAGCGCAGGCTCATAGATCCCAATATTTCCCTCCAGATCCCCCATTCTTAGGAACCAGAAGAAATCCCAGCAAGTGGGAGTCACCAGTTGAGAATGACAGTGGTAGGCAGACAGATCTGAGTCTCTGGCTCTGGGATCTGGCACCGTTGTTTAACAGTGGTTTCTATACCACTGAATGCACACCCAGCTCTCATGGAGCAAAGAAGAAGCCCACGTGAAGCTCTCAACCCTACAAGAATCATATCCCTTTATTTTTTTGTCATCAAGTGTTTTAAATTTGAATTTCATATTCAGTACACATTTTACATAGTCATTCATTCATTTTGGAAGAGAATCCTTGACTGAGATTTGCATAACATTTGCCTGGTCACTTCCACACCTGTCAATCACTGCAAAGGAACACTCACAAGTCAAGTCAATTTAATTCTCTGAACCTGGCGGAGTACTTCTTAGTTTTCTTTTAAACTCAAGAAAAAAAAAAGGTAGGAATAGCAAGACCAAGGCAAGTCTGAAATGATGCCTGAGGTCTTACTTGTATCCCCTGTCTTTCTTACGAGTAGAGGAATAGGAGGTGTTTGTGGAGCCTGGGTTGGGTAAGTGGCCAGCCTAATCTATACACAGAGCATACAGGGGCCCAAACTATGAAAGTCCATCTCTGTTATTCTCTTCTGGAGTAGAATATCAGGGGGCCACTTAGAAGATGATGAACTGACATTTTAACTTGATAGTTGGGGAGGCAGGAAGTGTCAAGGCAAATTTCTGATTATACACTACTTTATTAAAATCTAAAGAACCAGGTTCAGAATCCTGCCCTTAGACATGCTCCTTTACTGACTTAGCCAAGATTGCCAGTAGGTGCTGTGACAGTTTTCCCTTGGCGTACTTCTGTGCTGTTAGTCAACCTCACTCAAACTAGAGGCACCCGGGAAGGAGGAGCCTCAGTTGAGGAATTGACTCTTTCAGATTTTGCTTATGGGCATGTCTGTGGGGACATTTTATTGATTAATGATTGATGTAGGAGAACTCTGCCTACTCTGGGCAGGGCTTTCCCTGTGTAGGTGGTCCTGGGCTGTATAAAATGGCAGAATCAACAAGCCATAAAATCATGCCAGTAAGCAGCATTCTTCTATGGCCTCTGCTTCAGTTTCCTACTCCCAGCTTCCTGCCTTGGGTGTCCATTGTATGATAAACTGGGGTCTGAAGTCAAATAAATCCTTTCCTCTCCAAGTTGCTTTTGGGTCATGGTGTTTATCGCTGCAACAGAAAACAACCACAATGCCTATTTTACTTGCTATTCCTTCTTCTTTCTCTCAGGTATCAATCAAGACCTGGCTTCTTCCCCAGTGCAGATGTGACACCCTCTCCCTGGCCGCCCCATGCTTTCCTGACTGGTGTAACCTCTGTGTAGTTCAGGTATGATCACTGCCAGCTCTGCCATCCGTGCAGGTGTCGGGGAGGGAGGGTCGATGCCTCGGCTCCCTCTGTCCTTCATGCTGCTTTGGTGATGAGGTGAGGCTGGGACCAATCTCTGAGTGGATCCATATGCAAGAGAGAGGGGACCACACAGACCAGAGGTGCTCTCAGAACCTTTGCAGTCCATGACTTTATCTGCGTACCCATCTGCGTCTGTTATCAGCATGTTACCTTTCCTGCAGAGTGTCAGCTGGATGATAGCCACAGGATATATGCCCGTGTTGTTCTCTGCAGCACACAGAGTGGCTCCTGACACACAGTAGGTGCTTTCAATTATTAGGGGCTGGGGAGATGGCTCAGTAGGTGATGTGCTTACCGGGGGAACCTGAGGTTTGATCTTCAAGTCAAAAGCTGAGCGTCCAGCACTCTCTGGGTAGGTGGGCAGGGCCAGGCAGATCCCTGGGGCTCACTATATACCCAGCCTTGCCCAGTGTAAGTCTGTCTCATAACAGGAGGTGGCCAGTTCTTGGGAATGACACCTGAGGCTGACCTCTGGCCTCCTCGGGTGTGTGCTTGCATCTGTACAATCCAACCACAAAATCCAAAGCAATGGCTCTTGACTTTACGGCCTTTTTCCCCCCTCCTTATTTAGTTTAGTTTTTATTTGTAGCTTAGCTATTCAGCTCTTGAGATAAATTCACAAGGATCCTGGGATTTATTTGCTGCATTATGGTGTTCATCCCACTTCACTTTCATTTAGAGATATGAAAATTGGCTGCGGCTTTTCTTCAATTCTCCTCTCAAGGCCGCTCTCCTCTCCCTGCATCAGATTGAATGGAAACGCTAAGAAAGGGATGAAAATATCTCCGGGTTATTTTATTAGGATAGAAGCAACATAAAAGCTCCACACCTCTATGTAACTTAGATAAACCTGAAACTCTATCTCAGAGCCTCATGTGGAAAATCACGTCTCCTGAGGGCGTCCTCTTAAGTTTCAGTTTGAGGAGAACGTCATTGCTTGGCAATAATTATTTCCCAGTTTTTGATGCCTGGCCTGGTTTACTTTTCCAAATATAAAGAATTTATTCATGGCTTTTCATTTTTATTAGTTATTTTTAGACAGGGTCTTATTGTTTCAAGATAACCTCAAACTCGCTCTGCAGCCAATAATGACCTTAGACTTCTGATTCTCCTGCCTCTACCTTTCCAGCACTGGGATTATAGGTGTGCACCTCCAAATCTTTGATGCTTTTGTGTTTGCATAGTTTATAACGACTTACATTCATGGACATGCTGTAGAATGTCTATTGGTGTGTGTGAGGGGGGGAAAGGGGGAAGAGGTGGGGAGGTCTTCCATTTTTACCACTGGCTCCTCTGAGCTGCAGATCACTAGACTGGAGTGTGGATGGAGATGGAGCTGGTGGGGAAGGACACTCCTAACATTGAAGATAATGTGCAACCCTGCCAGCCTCACTGCCCAGTAAGTTGGTGTCTGAGGAAGGAGAATGTAGTGCCAAAGCCCAGCTGCTTGGAGACTTAAGATTGCCTCCCCAAACCAGGTTCTGAGCCCATGTGATCTAAATCCCCCTAGACTGATTATTTTGGTGTCATCTACGATTTGGGGCTAATTTAATTAGCTGCTGTGTGGAACCCCAGGAAAGGCAGTAAGAAATCCACTGAAGTCCTCACTGTTAAATAAAATCCACTGACAAATGACTGGCTGCCGAGGGCTTAGACAAACCTGGGTCTCCAGCCAAGACCCCTCCGCCCCCACAGCAATCGTTCCTCATGTCTAGCTGCCATAAGAACTTCCATCTTCACTGTTGGGGCATCTCCTCCCTATCTACGGCTCGAAGACACCCACATTGATTTTATTTTAAGGTTTTATTTCAAAACAGTGTTTTTGCAGCAGTCAGAACCGTCATGCGTTCATATGTGGCTGCTCTTATTTGATTCGATCAATGACATCGATTTCCCTTTAAAATGCAAAGATTGCACAGTTTCAGCTTAATTGCGGATCGGGTTTCAAGGGCTGTCTCTTGGAGGCAGTTGTTTTAGTTTTCTTCTAATAAATCAGCCGTTATTGGTGAGCATGGGCTGGGCTTGACCTTCCTTTGTTAACATTTCCTCCCTTTATGTAGGGCACTGCAGCCTCTGACATCCCCCTGCCCCCCCCACTCCCAGCAGGCTGTGCACAGTCAGCAAAAGGAGGCATGTCAGCATTTAATATCCCGATTAGGTCTTTGATTGAGTCCTAACTGAGGAAGTGAACAGGGTAAGCTAATCTGGCCTGGGGAATATTTTCCAAAATGTGTGCTTTTGGAAACTTTGAGGTTGTGTGTGTGGTGTGTGTGTGTGTGTGTGTGTGTGTTGTGTGCATGTGTGCATGTGTGTGTGCATGCATGCGTGTGCGAGTGTGCATGTGTGGTGTGGTATACAAGACTATGCTGGGGCCAAACTCAAGCTCTGTCTACCTTGGAGTTTTAAGACAAAGCCTCTCACTGGCCTGGCCTGGAGTTCATCTTGTAACATAGGCTGGTTGACTATTAAGCTCCAAGTATCTGCCCATCTCCACCATCCCTAGTGTGGGGATTACAACCTACCCGTTCCTGATACATGGATTCTGGGAATCTCGCTGTATTTTACCACTATGTTGCTTTGCTGGGGTCTGCGTGTTCTCTTACTTACAGATCCACTGATCTCACGTCAGACCCCAGTAAGGGTAAACAGCAGCTTTGAGGCACATTGGCTGTGTGGCTTCCGGCAAAGTGTTTTCATGTCTGTGACTTCTTTATCCCTGGGGAATCTTACTACCTCCTGGGGCTCTGCCAAGATTAACCAGAATGATGGGCATAGAGCAGATAGCTCAAGACGTGTCCTGCTTTATAGGGAAGTAGGGACCCTAGCCAGCATCATCAGTGCTGACTCCAGAGGCTCCTGGGGAAGGTAAGGGGAGGGTCACTCTTACATTTGTTTTCATGTTGTTCTATTCTTATTCTTCCTAAAATCTGAACTCGGGGGAAATATCGACAGTCTCTTCTCCCCTCCCAGCCCTCTTCCTCCCTTCCTTCCTTTCTTACATCTAAAAGGCTTTTCTTTCATACTGAATTCTTTTCCAGGCCTTGGGGATGTAGCTTGACCAAACACTCCACCATTCCTTGCCCATTTGAGGGTCTCAAAGGTTCACACTCCCTGCTGGGTGCCTGGGAAATAATTGTTGACACTCTAGCCTAGACTCTGCTGTGGGTCACATGGCAACCGCTGCAGAACACGTGTGCGTAGACAATAGGTAGACATATGTCAGGGGGAGGAGTGTCCCCAGTAAAAATAAGGCCATACTGGAAGCCAGAAGGTGTGGGAAACTGCCTTTTCATGGAGACTGTCTGGAAAAATCCATTATGGAAGCAACATTTCAACAGGGCCGGATTGTAGGGGGCCTAGGAGATGTAGGGTGGAGAGGGGTGGGGGTGGGGGCCTAGGCAGTGATTGCAGGCAGAAGAGGGGGTCTAGTCAATGCTGTTGCCGAAGGGGCGGTTAACTGGAAGCCCTGATCTGGAATAGACTTTGTTGTTTTAAAAGTGTCTGTGTGGGTGTCTGGAAGCCACAGGATAGTCTTGCAAGCTGGCCAGACAACAACACATAACAAATTGTGTAGCCAACCTTCCATGGAGGGATTATATAAAAGAGGGGCAGTGGGTGGGGGGGGGCGGGGGTTTGGCTGTGTGCTAGAGTTTGCTGGTCCCTCCGTTTCTTCTTCCCGCACCCTCCTTCTCTTCTTCCTCCTTATTCTGCATCTTGATTATGATTCTTTTTGGCGGGGGGGGGGGGAATGTGTAGACCTGGAAATTATTGTATTAAGTGAGGTAATCCAAACCAGAAAGATAAACCCTCTTTCACACCTGGATGCCAGCTTTAATGTTTAGGCATGTATGCCTATGGCTTTAAGTCACGGAACTAGAAAGTAATGGGGACCATCCGTGAAGGGGGTGGGGTGGGGAAGACAGGCTGAGCAAGTGAGAGAGGGTGGTGAATCCATGTGCCAGGAGAGCAGAAGGGGTGGTGTGGTAGGGTGTACAGGTGCTGGGGGAAGGGTTTGAGAGGAAGAGGAAGGAGATCAAAGACAACACAAACTGCCAGAGTGAAACCTAGTACTTTGTATAATAATTACAAAAAACCCCACCAAAAAATAAAATAAAACAAAAACAAAAACAAACACACACACAGACCAAAAAGCAACTCCACCCCCCAGGGTTGCCTCCTGGTTTCCTATGTTGTACTTTTAAAAGAGGCAGCTCAAAGAGAGTGCTGGCTGGCAGAACTGTCAGCAGGGTCAAGACAAGTGACTCCGGAGCCCTCTGCCCTGTCCACACTCAAGTTCATTTGGCTTCACCCACGGCTGCTTGCAGAACCTCTGCCCACATGCTCTCACGGGTGGAATTCCTTTTATCATGTGAAGGGCCATCTCAGGCTTGGAGAGAGACCTTTGCAAACACACTTGATAAACACATCCTCCCAAAACACACCCAGGAGTTCCAACCAAGAATGAATCGTGTTTGTGTAACACCGACGTAAAATGTTTGAGGAAAATAACTTTCCTGTTCAGACCAGGGTGTTAAACCATTACTGCTTGGGAGCATAGTGAGTTCCTGCGGCCCCTGGGGGAAGTGGGTTGAGTTACTGGTTTGTGGTCACCCAGACCCAGGGGCTCAAGTGACAGGCAGCTGTGCTCTCCTGTATCAGGCACAAACAAATCATGAGAACTCACCCTCCGTTTTCTTCATTGAGACGCAGAGAGGATGGGCGTCACGGGCATTCTGAAAGTGAAGATTTAACAAATGGGTGAGGTGATGGTTGGGATGTCCAAGGACCACCCAGGCAGCTCAGTTTTCCATCTCCCATGCTCCTGATTCAAGCAGGCCTGTCAAATGGTATGGGAGTAGGAACTTAATAAATGGTGACGAAGGAGAAGGGTGTTTGCTTGGTGAAATAATTATTAAGCCTCTGCCAGATGTAAGCCATTAGGAAGCCTAAAGGATGTTCAGATGTGATACAGTGCAGAACCTCCCCGGGGAGGTGGTGACAAAGGCCTAATTACCACACAAGCAATATGCCTATCATGGTGGTTCATTATAGTTGGATGGGTGACCCATCAAACACAAAATATGTAACTGGTAGGAAGAAGCCGCTATGGTGCTAGAGAGGTCCTATGAGTTACAGAGTCATTGTGCACCATTTCCCAGCGCTCAGTGCAGTGCAGAGACAGAAGGCAGGCATGGCAGAGAGGGGTGGGGTTTCTTCTAGCCCAGGGTAGCTCTTCTGAAGGAGTGGCTGAAGAACCAGAAAGCTGAGCTTGCGAGTATAACTGAGCAGGAAGTTTCAGATTGTTAGATGACAGTGGTAAGGATGACGTTGCTGGGGTAGACATAGAAGGGAAGAATGACACAAAGCAAAGCAGGGACATTGGAGTAGCCACGTGGCATTTGGTCCCAGCTGGATTTGAGTATGGGGAATGGAGAAAGCTGCTGGGGAGGTGACTGGAGGCAGAACCACTCTCTGTGCCTGGAAGGTACTTGGATGGGAGAGGGCTTGCCTGGCATGCCAGGGGCTGCTGGTTGTTGCCTAGAGTGGTCTGCGTAGAGGGGTAGGTTTTGCTTTCACTGTATGAAGTGTAATGGGTTACACCTAATGTTTCTGGAAACGGTGGTACTGCAGGACAGAATGACTCAGCTCCAAGGAGAGGAGAAGACAGGTAGAAACGGAGGCAGAACAAGCTAACTAACGTTAGCCTGCTTCAGTTTCCCCCAGGCATCTTGCTGCGCTGCCACCAATGTAAGCGTGGGGCGCCTTTAGCCGAAGTAGTCTTGAAGTTCTTGCTACAGAAGACTCTGAGATCTTCCAAGTGGCAGGGAGTCTCATGGAGTCCTTAGAACGGTGCCCAGAGTAGTGGGTGATGCTGCTGGTCCCATTCAGATGGGTCAAGGAAGACTTCAGATGCCACTCCAAGGAGATACCACTCCAAGAAGTTCACAGTGGGCCATGGGAGCTCCCAGAAGACCCAGGTTTGGCAACAGCTAGCTTGAGCAACCTCAGCAGGCCCTGTGTCTGAAACCTGGCCCTCAGATGATGCGGCCTGGGAATGGTCTGGCACAGGAGGCTCATGAGAATATGGATTTGGTTTCAGTTTTCTGCATTTGAAAATATGCCCAGAGGGGATTCCTCTCAGTTAGGGAGGGCTCTGGTGATGAGGAACGCAGGAGGCCAAGGCAAAGGGTTTTGCATAAGTCAAATATTTATAAAAATGACCAGTGTCTACTGAGAGTGTAGGAGTCAGATCAGTTTAATATCTTTACCCCATGAGCTCTATTTTGTACCATTATTGTCTATTTATAATCAGTGATTCTATTTATGTTTACTCAAAGTAGCATTGCTTTGTGAGTTAAATTTGGGTTTACAGACTGCAGAGAAATGGACAGGCATACAGACTACTGTAGCCCTATGGATGTGGATTTAGTGGGGGGCTGCGAATCAGAGAGGTGGGAGGCAAGTGTCCAGTCTGAGCTGAACGGGAGAATTTCATCACCAGCATTGCTAGTCCCATCCTGTCTCTCTGCTTTTGTCTTCATTTGATAGGCACGGGAGCCTCTGAGTGCCAAACCTTTGGCCAGTTCCTTGCAGAGAAAGGAGAGAGAACAGTACATTTAGGAGGTGCCGGCATTTCAGGGAGGTCCCAGCCAAGGCTATTTTAACAACCACTAGGCCCTCTCCTCTATTTGGGTGTGTTCCTACATCTCCAGTACCCTCCTGGAAGTTCCCACCTGTGTGTCCTTCTGGAACCTCTAAAGAGGCAGGTAGAGAAACAGATTCATTGCTGACTCCCCCGCCCCTTCCTTGAGCCAGGACCTCCTCCTGACTTGCTGGATAGCACTCTTAGCTTGCCGGCCACTGATTTGGAAAATTCTGACTCCCTCATCTCCATCACCTTCTAACTGAACCTAGTTTCATTCATCCTAAATGAATGTCTTACTAAATTGCCCCCGGAGGGTGTCTAGTATCTCCCCTCCCTCCTTCCCCATGGTGGCCATATTACCCTAGGCTTTCACCTGATCTGGTCCTCTGTCTATAGCCTTCTATTCTCCCTCCTCCCTTCATGCCTCTCCGATGTACGTCTTCAATCCAGATACATCTATGTGTTACCTTTTTCCTATCAATCCTGCAAAGAGCTGGATGGGAAGGGGAACCAATTATCCCTTTATAATTTCTGATAGCTTCATGGGCTGAAATAAGAAAACCATCTCAGTAAAGCAGAGTGACTGCATGCAGAGGCAACTCAAGCCCCATTCTCTCAAGCGTACTTCCCAATGGCTGTCTCTATTTTCCTGTGTAGAAAGTTTGGACTTTTGTTATTCTCACTGTGGCGATGAAACATCTACCAAGAAACAACTTTGGAGGAAGGGTTTCTTTTGGTTTGCAGTTTGAGGTGACACTATTCATCATGGAAGGCATGGTGGCTTTGGTTAGGTGCCCATGGCGGTGGAGACAGAGAAAGTTGATTAGTCACATTGCGTCTATCGCCAGGAAACAGAGAAGTAATAGGAAGTGGGGCTAAACTCTAAAACTTCAAGACCCACCCCTACTGACCTACTTTCTCTAGTGTGGCTCCACCTCCTTCAACTTCCACCAAATAGGACCACCAGCTGGTGCTCAGGTGTTCAAAGACATAAGCCTATGGGGGAGACATTTCCCACTGAGACCACAGGAGGAGTCACCCTCACCCTTCAGCACCCTTCCAGCACACTGAGAACAAATAGTGCTTTCTCTCTGGATCAAATTCACTTCCGTCTATGCATTTGGAATGTTCTGTCCATTCATCTGAGTTCTTATTAATCAAATGATGGTCTAGTATGGAAAAAAATAGTTCAGCTGTAAACTCAGAAGAGGTCAGGGATGTTAGAAAATTGCTTCCTCTTTTACCTGTATGTATGTATTTTTTAAGATAAAAAAGTTTGAGCAGCTAAATAGTTGCATCTTTGTTTTTTGCTTCTTCTGTGGCCTGCTTCCCTCCCCTCCCCCAGTTAATTTGCATTAGGATGCGTCTGTCAATCAAGCATGCCTGAGGTCTTGGGCCTTAGTAAAAAAGGTAGAAAGGCAAGCAGCATTTGTTTGCCACTGGCTGGTAAGACTTCTGAGGTTTGGTGGGGAGTACCAGCTGTCTCCCAAAGTCTCAGTTAGTCATTACTTAGAGAAAGAATTTAATGATCTCAAATTGACCAAGGCTGGAAAAGACAACCTGGAAGAAGAACCCTTTGGATAGGAGATAGAGAGAGTTAGAGTCTTTTTGACCTGAGGAAAGAGTTTCCTTCCTTCTCTGCAGTCTCGAGAAGAGTCAAGTGAGGCAGAAACTGAGTTAGGAGAGGTGTGGACACACAGGGCAGTCCTGGAGGCTGGGAGCTATGTCTCAGTCCAAGTTCAGGCTGACCTAGGAAGTAATGAGGGCTCTTGGGTGGCAAAGACCCTAAAGAGGGAATAAAATGCCTTGGTTTTGGTAGACCAGTAGACTCTTCCCTTTCTTTTGTTTATTTGAAGTGATCTCATGCAGCCCAGGTCTCAGTTTCTTCATGCAGTCAAGGATGATCTTGAACTTATGACTCCCTTGTCTCCATCTGCCAAGTGCTGGGTTTATAGACATGGACCTCCACTCCTAGGGAGGGATTTTTCCTTTTTAACAATACTTCAGTGCCATAAACTCCACAGTGGAAGTGGTTCTGAGTAATTTCTACGAAATTCTGCTCTTAGTGTAGCAGATGTCCACAAAACTAGTCATAAACTTTCCAGAGCTTACTATGTCTACTTCTGTAACTTAGGTCATGCCACTGCTTTCAAATCAGAGTATCAAGCCATTTGCTTGAATTACTCATGAGAAGTCCATCTGGTCAACCCATCATAACTAAAGGGCATGATTTAATACTTAAACCAGCCTGCAAATACCTTGGCTTATGGTATTTGCTTTTGTTTACTCTATTGATTTTTTTCTCTTTCATAAAAGTTTCTTCAAGGTCAAGTGAATGGTATTCAAGGTCAAGTGGATGGTGTTCAATTCTGTACCTTTTACAAAGCACTCCTCCTGTCCCATTAAAATGCTAAATGTCATCATGGAAATTCATAAATACATTTCTGATCTGTTCTACAATGTTCTTACATCTTACCCGAGCATCAGGTGGTGAGATCATCTGGGTCAACAGCTATAACCAAGACCCAGAAATTTCCATGCTCTTTAAATGCATGAGTCATGGATTTTGTGCTTGTGATATGTCATTCCAAGATAATGAAGCTTTTCTCTAGTGGGAGGGGCCTCATTAAGAGGGTGTAGATGCTGAAGCCAGGATTGGTAGGAGATTGAAAGGGGCCAAATAATATGAATACTCCAGGAGAATGAGACTCTGGCAGGAAAAGGGTGAAAAGCAGGAAACTCTTGTGATTGCCATATGCTGCTGAGTGGTGCAGGGATTTGAACATGGTTTGGGGTTACATTGGTCCTGATCTTACAGGGCATGAGGGGATTTAACCTGACTAAAGCAAGATGACATCAAAGGCTTAAATCTACAAGTGGCACTTCAGTGGGTAGGAAGCAAGGATAGAAGGGGAAATTGATGAGGAGGTCCTACCCTGGACCAGGTGAGAGGTGATTGTGGCAGCTGGGGGACAGTGTAGATAAAAGAAGAGGTAGATTGGAGAAAATGTCAGGGGTCATACCAATAGGATCTGTGAGTACAAGGAATTGTAGAGATAATAGGGAGACACCAGTCAAGAATAACTCTCACGCTGCCATTTTAGGACATTGGTGTCATTTACTGAGCTTGGGGAAATGGCAGAAAAGGGTTGGGAGAGAGAGAGAAAAAAAACAAAGATTCATGGGTACATTCTGAGATAGGCAGACTTCACCACAGTGAGGAGGCTGCAAGGGAAACACTCTGAGATGGGCAGGCTTCACCACAGTGAGGAGGCTGCATGGGAGCACTCTGAGATAGGCAGGCTTCACCACAGTGAGGAGGCTGCATGGGAGCACTCTGAGATGGGCAGGTGTCACCACAGTGAGGAGGCTGCATGGGAACACTCTGCGATCAACAGGCTTCATTATAGGAAGAATGCTGCAGGTGCAGGTGTCATCGGAACCCATAAAAGAGAATCTGATCTAAAGAGGGAGCTTTTGCTGTCAATCTATGGCACCTAAGGCCATGAGCAGGGCAAGACCATCCAGGAGACAGAAGCCATTTCTACTGAGGGTCTGTGTATGTGGGTTCAAATTTACCTATGTGGGTACAAGCTGACCTGTGCTCAGGGATCTGGAACCAGGGCTTGGAAGAGGGGTGAGGTCGCATGTGATTACCACAAGGGATTAGGAGGAGATAATGGAACTGGAAAATATTAAGCTAAGAGAAACAAGCCAGCCTCAAAGGCACACATCACATCGCTTCCCCAGTTGATTTAAAAAAATGTTATTATATTAAATATATTATAAACATAGAGCATGAAGGTAGAAGAGACAGCCATTGGGAAAGAATGGGAACTAGGGGGATAAGTGAGGGTTTAATGGGGTGGTCAGAGCAGAGTAGAAAGTCTGCATACACAAAGCTGAAATAAACGATTTTGCTTGCTTGTTACAAATGAAAAGGAGAGTGGAGGGGATGGCTCATTGGGTAAAGCACTTTCTGAGTAAGCATGAGGACCTGAGTTCAGAGCTCTAGAACTCACATAAAACAGCAACTGCGGCCGTGGGTGTCTGTAACCCCACTAGTGGGTGGGTGGGTGGGTGATGGGGACAGATGGCTGCTGGGAGCTACTGGCCAGCCAATCTAGCAAAGACGGTGAGCTCCTTGCTTAGTGAGAGACCCCGTCTAAACAAATATGGAGAGTAACAGAGCGAGCCACCTAAAGTTGACCTCTGACTTCCACACATGCATCAAGAGGCAATGGGCACACATGTGTCCACACATGCTTGCACCACTCAGATAAATACACATTTTTAAAAACCTGAAAAAAATAAAAAGTGAACTATACTTTGAAAAAAATAAAGGAGGCAACTTATGGGAGTGGAGCCAACACTAAGAACACAGAAAATGGGTGATCTGGGGGACATACAGCTGTCCACATGGCATGAGCCCCGAAAACTCCTGTGTGGGTGTCATGCTGTCTCATTCAAGGTAGTTCCAGCATGGAGGTCATGCTTCAAGGGTTTGATGTAGACTGTGGATTCCATCCGGGCGAAGGTGTTACCCATAAAACAACAGCGCTCATCAGTGTCATTGTGAAGAGTTGTTTATAAAGAGAAAAGGAAGTTGATGATAATTTCTTCACAAGACACAATAATTCTGGCAGGCATTATTTGTGCAAGAGGAGATCATTCAACAGAGTGAGGGTGTTTTGAGGAAAGATAATTGCACTGTGTGGGGGACACCACCAGCTAAAAATGCAGTAAGATAAAAAAAGTAAAAATTATATCAGCAAAAAAAAAATAATTCAGTCTATCAACCTGTTTCTTCTCCTTTGTTTTATGCTGTGGGTAAATCTTGGGCTTCTTTCTCTCTTTGCTGCTGTTTGCCTTAGCGCGGTGCACGATGCACAGGCTACTCTTAGCCACCTTCAGTGCTTCCCAGTTGTCAGTGTTTAGTTGCACAAGTAATTCATGACCAGCGTTTGGGTTTTATTGTTAAAAAATTAAAACAGAAGTGTGTGCAGCTGCTCTTTCTACTCCACACTCCATTTAGGGCTTAGACCAGAGGTGGTGCTTTGTGTGTCCCCACAAAGCTTGTGTATGTGTGTATCTATGTGTGTGTGTGTGTTTGTGTGTGGTGGTGTGTGTGTGTGCTTCATGTTCCTCTGTGTCTGCAAGTGTATGGAGGTCAACCTTCTGCGTTTCCCTTAGTTGCTGTCTACCTCGTTTATTTTTTTCAGACTTCAAAAACTATTTTAAATTGTCTAGGGACCTGCAGAGGCCAGAGGCATTGGGGTGCCTGGAGTTACAGGCAGTTGTGAGCCACTAGATATGGGTACTGGAAACCAAACTTGGGTTCCAACTCTTATTCGCTGAGTCATCTCTAGCACCCACCAGACTTCTAGAGACAGGGTCTGTCACTTGGACCCAGAGTCATCCAGGCTAGCTTGCCATTGAGCCCTGGGGTCCTCTGGTCTCTGCCTCCTCAGCTCCTCGGCATGGTGATTATAGGCACATGCCACCATACTAGTGTTTTTATGTGGGTTCTGGGGACCAAACTCTGGTTCTCGTATTTGTAAGGCAAGCACTTTTCCTGCTAAGTCATCTCCCAGCTCCCCCAAGACATTTTAAAAGCACATATTCTTGTAGCTTTTGGAGGGAGACAGAGAGGTATATGGTGTGTATCCTTCTACACATGTTGCTGTCACTTGAGTGTTCTGCTTAAAGTGTGTCCCCCAGATCCTGCTGCGTCAGAGCACACTGAGCTGCGGGACACTCTTTCCCTGTTCCTCGCAGCAGTCTGGTTTTACAGAAGTAAGTGACTTTGTCGCTCTGTGTTGATGGGTTTCCTAGTCTTTAACCACTCTAGCCAGGCTGCCTGGACCATCTCTCAGCGTCTCCTATCTTCCACACGGGCTTCCTAAGAGAATATTCTGCTCTGTTTTGTGTATTTTTTTTTCCCCTCGGATGAGTCTTATTTCTGTGCACTGATTCATTCTTTCTGCTTCTGCTTCTTCTCAGTTATAGGATTTCAAACTATGTAGTTCTGGCTGCCCTCAGACTCATGGTCCTACTGCCCGAGTCTCCTTTGTGCTGGGATTATGGGTTCAATCCTAACAAAGCATTTGCCAGACTTCACTATTGGCTCAGGCTATAGTGTCAGAAGTGCTTACATTTATTATGTCATTGAATACACCTGTCATTTGTAAGGGGGGGTCTGCTGTCGTGGTAATGTCACAGAGAAAGACCAGATGCTCCTCAAGGTCACACAGTTGTCTCAAGAATAAATGGTAACACAGTGGTCAGGCAGGTGACCAGCATTGGCCCAGCATACTGTTCTGCCTTCCCATGTGGTTCGGGGAGCACTGCCTAGAGCTATGGAGAGGGAGAACTCTGAACTCATGGGCCCTAGATTATGTTTGAAGGGTCCTGTTCTTCCTTGAGTAGCAGGAGACACTGTTAAGTTACTTAATTCCACCAGCTTCAGCCGCCCCATCTGGAAAGTGAAGCCATGTATACATACTGTAGTATGTTGGTCGGAAGACATATGACTTCCGTGTTACTACAGGGTTCCGGCAACACAACTGAGCTTTGAATGGGTGGAAACGGTCGACTCGGACATGTCAGAGTGCAACTCCTCACAGGGATTAGATTCGTATTGATGACTGAAAACAGAACCTGGGGACTGACCCCCACCCCCATACCTGGGCTGGAGCAGACACAGTGGGCCCCAGGTGGAAGCTGGATGTGCTGAAACACCCTGGCCCAATAGGTACCACTATGAGGCGATGGGTGATGGAGAGGTGGGGCAGTGGCAGAGCAGAGCAGTGCGTGTCATGTGGAGGGAGGTGGATCTGGAGACCCGGTAAGTATGCTGGGTGTGAGAAAGGGCAGATGCCGATGGTGATCATGTGGATGCCCACGGACCAGTGGGGTGACGTGCAGCAGCCTGGAGCTTAAGTGGATGCAGACTCAGTCTCTGAATAGTTGCCCAGTTTTGGTGTCACCCTAACTTTGGTCAATGACAGAGGTCTGAGACAAGGAAAGGTCTACTTTCTATATTGGACCTTCTGGAAGGACCACAATGGCCTGTGATGCTGTGTGGCCCTGATGTGATATCCAAGGCCTGTGTTATCACCTAACAACACACAGATGTTCATGACCCATACCAGGGCCTGAATCCATGTTGATGTCCATGGGCTGTGCTGTCATTGGGAATCACGCTGCTTTGAGTGGCCTGGGCTGCCACATGGGTCCACTATGACATCTGGCCAGCACTGCCATCAGGGGCCATGTCTGGAGCCTTGTCTGGGTCCATGACCCAACAACAACTTGGAGCCCTGTTTATGGTCTGTGCTATTGCCAGAAACCGTGTGGTAGTCCATGATCCATGCTCCCAAGGACCATAAATAGCAAAGAAGGTCCTTTGGTGGTGATATTGATGGCAGCAGATGACAGCTGAGAAAGGGGGACATGGAAGACTTCTGTGACAATCCTTACTTCTATCCCAACCCCCGTTACAAAAAAAAGTAACAGCCTAAACAAGAAGCCCTGGAAGAGAACTCTTTAAAGCTGCTATAGGACTCTGGAGTGCTGCTCTCCACAGGAGATGATGCCCAGCAGAAATGCAAGTGGGAAGGCTGATGGCAGGGGTGTGGGGTGGAAAGGACTCGGTTCTGTTTTAGGGGCAGGCCACTGAGAGCTTGACCATGCCCCAGTAAGTAGAAAGATAACACAAACTGAACTTGAATGTTGTCATTGTTGGGGGCAGGGATCACAAGTGTTGGAGGGTAGACAGGGAAGGCCTGGGAACTGAATGTATGATGTGAAATCCCCAAAGAATCAATAATAATATTATATTGAAAAATAAAAGACTGGAACCCGGAGAGACAGTCTTTCTGAGCCCAGATGCCTAGCCAGAAGGTCACAGTCTTCTGTATATATTCCTCCTCCCCTGCTCCCCCACTGCTGATGCTACAGATAATTCTCCACGTTTCTGCTAGATTTTTATAGAGCCATTCTAAATTAGAGACATCTGCATTATTTTGAATCTTTTCAGAAAATAGGAATTCGATCCCCTTTCAAAGATCTTGAACTAATTTGCCCAATTAAAAATGGGTTTTGGGGGTCAGAGAGATGGCGCAACAGTTAAAGGTATGTGTTGAAGATCAGAATTCAGGGCCCAGCACCCAGGTAGGATGGCTTACAAGTGTCTGTGACTCCAGTTCCAGGAGATCTGACGCCCTCTTCTGGCCTCTGAGTGCACTGCACACTCATACACAGAGATATACGCATAAATAATAATAAAAATAAGATACATTTTAAACGCAGTGTCTGAGTAGGGATGGGTTTTGGAGTTTTTCATTATCAGTAGTTAGTACCAATTAAAATAACCAATAGCTATTATTTAATGCTTCTATGTGTCATAAACCATGCTAACGCTCTCTGTAAAGTGCAAGGTAGGTGTCTGGGTTGCCAGGTCCGACAGCCCCACCTAAACTGGGGCAAGAACAAAAGGGAACCACTGACTTTTCAGTATGCTTGACTGTCGGCATGGCCGTGTCCAGCTCACACACTGTCTTAGGGACTCAGCCTCAGCCTCTTCAGGGTTTGGTCTCAGCTCCTCTGCTTGGCCTCTCTCAGGAAGCACTTCCCTCCTGTGGTGGTATGGAAGCCACTCACTAGGGGCTGGCGCTGGATGCTTTTGAGAATTTAAAGGGAGTAACTCAAACCCTGAAAACTTTTCCTGAAAGCGAACACAAAATACTCAAGTTGAGCATTAGTCAGCCAGCCTGATTGGCCTCGCTAGGGAAAACCGTCTGTCTTTAACCTTATCCCGCACCCAGGGATAAGTTGCATTCCGTGACCACGCCTGGACCCATCATTCATACTTGAAGCCAGAGATGGGAAACCTGACCCCGCTGGAATCACACTGCGTCTAGACGTGAAGAATGGAATACAGAATGGAAGTTCTCGACCCTCCTCATGGTGCAGCCTTTAACACAGCTATTAAAATGACTTCATTGCTATTTCATAACTGTGATTTTCCTACTGTTAAGTCCTGATATGGAGGATCGCCGATATATGACCCTCAAAGGGGTCAAGACCGCAGGTTGAGAACCACCGCTGTAGGGACAAGCAGGGGAAATTGAAAATGCCCCCAGGTGAGGGAGGGTTTGGATTTGGTCCTCAGGGTAATTCCATAAAGCAGTACTATTGCTGCAGGTTAGATGCAGGGTGGGCGCTTTGCATGGTTATTGCTCCTGGCGAGCCCCTAAATGATCTGGGCTTTGTGCCTGGATTTGGTCTCTCTTGTAAGCAGCTCTGCCTACTGTACCCCAGCTCCAGCATCCCATCCTGCAGGTACCCCTGAGGCACCAAGCATGATGGGTGTTACGGACACAGAGAGCTCTGGGACTGGGTAGACCCATCAGTGTCAATTGGATCACACAGGTCCTCTGAATGACACTCAGGGATGTGGCGAGGCAGGTCGGCTCGTGGACCTATTAAGGGAAAATCTTTACTAAACCAATCCACAGGGACTGAAGAGCTATTGGTCTATCCAGGGCCATCAAGTGGCCTTCCGCTCACAGGGAAGGCGACAGGCTTTATACATCACGAGCGGCTGGCCTGACATGCTCTCACAGCTGGAATATGGACAAAGTGTTGTTTACTTTGCTCAGTGCACAATTAGTGGGAATCAAAATGTCTCCAGATGCACTCAGTGTAGTAAATTATTAGGTAATTAACCTTAATGCTCCCTGCTCGGAAGCGCCAACTCACTTTGGCTTGGAAGCCGGTGAGAGCGTTTTTAGTCAGGCATTTGGAATATATGGCCATACTGAAAGCAAATGCCACGCACAATCCTGGAGAAGGGGGGAGGGGCTTCGAAAGGACCCCATTCTGAGGGGGTGAAGGAAAAGTTGGACTCACTGTTGGAGGTAAAATACAGATTTACAGCATCAGGGGCTGGCCTGAGAAAATGAGGGAAAGGGGCGCTTCCTTGAAGAATCTCAGACTCCGGCTTTCTCTCTCCAGAAGCGGGTCGGAGCCCTTATCGCGTCATGCTTGGGCTGTTTTAGTAGAGAGCCGTGAAATGGTTTCTTTCTGTTTGTCCTCTCCCATCCTTTCTACCGCATTAATCTTTTGAAGCAGGAAACTCACAATGCCACCCAGCTCGTAAGTAACCAGCAGACCCACCCTGCTGACAGGCAGCCGGTACCTCTCAGTTCGACTCTTCCAGCTTTCAGACTGTCACCCCCGCTATGGGTGCCGCTTGGAGCACCCGCTTTCTGCCCTGTACGTGTCTCGGCCCAGGGCCTAGAAGATGAACATGGTAAAGAACTGAGGGTCTGTGGCTTTTAAAGCTGATGGTGTTCATCAATTGAGAAGGTGGCATTTGTGTAAGATTTCCATAACCAGAGCAAGTATGCGATATGGATCATAGAAAACAAAAGAGGTCCAATCCAGACATGGTAGATATTTCTGGATGGATCAAAGCTTTTATTCCAGGCATTCTGACCCCATGGTCTCAATTCACATAGTGTCAAGTCTGTCCGAGATAATATTGTCTATTTTCTGAAAAATATGCCTCCCGGAGTTCCATTTCTATGTGTTCATCAGTTATTTGGGTAAAAGGAAGAGAAAGGTGTCATACGGAGACTTCCTCCCAGTTGGAATGCTCCTTCTGGGAAAGAAGGCAGAGGCTCATGATTCAGGAAGGAAACAGACTTCCCTGTCTGGGCCCCTCCTCCAGGTTAAAGAAGCAGGAAACACCTGCTGGGGAGGAGACTGATTCCCTACACTATGGAGAGAGGTACAGAGAGCTCTAGGGTGGAGTTCTAGCGCTCATGACACATCACTTGTGTTGGGGTGGGCTTTCCAGTGATGTGTCTGATTTCCAGCCATCCCTGCTTGTATAGGTTCCTTTCCTATTCCTGTGATAAACACCATGTGATAAGACACCACAATTAAAGCAACTTTTAGAAGAAAGTGTTCAATTGGGCTTGTGGTTTCAGAAGGTTAAAGTAAAGGCATGGCAGCTAAGAGCTCACATCTTCATCCTCAAGCAGGTAGCAGAGAGGGATGCAGGGCACAGTGTGAGGCTCTGAAACCCCAAAGCCTCCTCCAGTGGCACACCTCTTCCAACAAGGCCACACCTTCTAATTCTTCCCAAACAGTTCCATCAATTGGAGACCAAATATTCAAACATATGAGTCTGTGGGGCCATTTTCATTCAAACCACCCCATTACTGTAAGTAATGTCTCATCCATCCTGACTTAAGCAACCCCAATAAACTCATTGGTTCACCAATTCAGGCTTCAGGTCAATCGTTTGTGGCTGGAATTTTCTTTGGGCCACCAACCAGCTCCCAAATAAGGACACTCATTGATTATGAATGTTCAGCATTAGTTTAGGATTGTCCCACTAGCTCTTTTAACTTAAATTAACCTCTTTCTATTCATCTACATTTTGCCCTGGGATTTTTTTTTTGCCTTTCAGTCCTTCTGTATGTCCTACTTTCCTGCTTCCTCCATGTCTGGCTGGCCCCTGGCATCTCCCTGGTCATGTCTTTTTCTTTCTTCTTCTCTCTTACTTACTCTCCCTGCCTGGAAGTTCGATCTGTAGCTTCTCCCTTGCTATTGGTTGTTCAGCTTTTTATTAGATGATGTGGGGGTGTTCTTCTGTATATATGTTGCTTTTATTGGTTAATGAAAAAGCTGCTTTGGCTTATGGCAGGGGAGAATATAGCCAGGCCAGAATGGATACATATAGAGAGAGAGCAGGTGGAGTCAGAGAGATGCCATGCAGCTGCAGAAGGAGAAAGATACTGGAAAAGTTTACCGGTAGGCCACAGCCTCATGGTGATACACAGATTAATAGAAATGGGTTAACTTAAGACAGAAGAATTAGTTAATAAGAAGCATGAGCTAATAGGTCAAACAGTGTTGTAATTAATATAGTTTTTGTCTGATTATTCAGGTCTGGGCAGCCTGGAAATGACAAGCAGCCTCAGTCTACAATTAGACCAATCATGTGCCTTAGGCAGGCAAGGTAAAACAGCAACACATCTTTACATAGTTAAACAAACGCAACACATGTTTATGTAGTTAAGCAAATATTCTGCAACATTTCTCCCTTTTGGTCTGAATAAAAAGAAAGGCTTTAACTTTAACATAGTAAGATTATATGCAATAAGTAAGAATTACATTTACAACATTCAGTCCATTTGCATTTGGCAAATTCAGAGAACATATTCCATCATTTATCCTAACTTGGTGAGTCCAAAGTTGTGTACCTAACTTGCTTTTTATCCTAACTTGCATTATCAACCCAAAATTATCTTATTAGACTTCAAAACATTTTCTTAGATAAAAATTTTAAGCTTTTTTATTTCTCAAACTGATAAACTTTACATCTCTTATGTAAATTTTTTTCTGTATTTTGTAACAAGGAAAACCATAACTATACTACCTTGCCTTCAACTCCATCAGAATTGAAGAATATAATATTAGCTGAATAAACAGAAAGTACAAAGCAAGCAACTTCCAAATTATAGAAATGACAGGAGCAGCTGGACAGTCACTTAAGGTTCATCTACAACATTGGGACATCTATCTTTGGCCAATGGGCCTAGAATATCTGACAGACTTTTCTGTGAAGTAGGAAGCTGAAGGACTGTCACATTGTGTCTTGGCAAAGTTCAGCAGTCCTTTTCCTCTGTGTCCTGATTGTTCAGTTTGTCCAGCATACCATCAACAGTCGAGACAAGGGAAATTTCTTGCCCAAGATGGCTAGCTTTGCAACAATAAAAGCAAACAACAAATGGAGGTCCTTTGATGCTCATCACCCTTTTATGAAGTAGATTTCCAGGAGCAGATGTATCTCACTGTCATGAAAAGCCTCAGATTATTAAACATCTTAAATGCCATATTCTGTGGTCTCTAAAACATTTGAAGATCATTTATCTATCTAAAATATGTTTAATCTTGAACACATACCTAACATGACTACAAGTTTGATTGTTATAGGTGACTAACTACCAACCTGCATTTTTAAATTATCCTAAACAGTTTGTAATAATAACTTTCAAGGACTATAACTTTATATTACATTTTAAAATGTGCTGCATAAGTACAATATAAGTACAATAGCTTAAGCAAGAATAGAAACATATATATGATATAGCAAAATAACTTTAAATTTGTACAATGTACAAAAACTCATACCACTGTAAAATATTTGAGATGAACAGTTGTCTTTTTTATCCTGTATTACTATATCCCCACTAAATGATGACAAACATCAATAGCCCACTGAATGACCATAAACCACCTACCCTACCTCTTGAAAATGTGGGCATTGTGTTCTCTAGACTGCTTCCTGTTGTCTGGGGGTGATGGCATCTTTAGAGGACCCTGAGAAAATTGAGATAATGGTCAAGTCCTGAGAAAGCTAGCGGTAACATTTGTTGTTTAGTCTCTGTGTACTGGGAAAGAAAGGCTTATTTGAAGTCCTGGCTAGGATAGTCTGTGAGGCTGGACTATCTCAGCCAGCAGCCTTGAAGTTGCTCTGAACACAGAACTCCGAGGAAACTGTAACAGAGGTGATCATCTGGACCACCTGTTTTCACTGGTGTCTGATCACCTTGCTCTGAAATCATACAAACTTTCAAAGAGTGCATACGTATCTGCATTAACTCAAGTATGGACTGTGCATTGTACATAAGCCAACCAAAGATGATCCTTTTTGTTTTATGTTTGAGCAGGTAAAAGACATCGGTCAATTTGATAAGTTTGCCGGGACTGTATAGCCAGACCTCTATTTATGCTGTATGAAAGGATGCCATATATGAAGTCATGAGGATTCTGCAGCTAGCAAGATTTATCATGTTTCATCCAATCTCAGAGCTGTTCCCATGTCAAGGGATCAGCATGTGTCACCTGTCTTGTTCTCTAGGTTTATTTCTTTATGTCAATAGCCAAGATATTCAGGGGTCTCCCCCAATCAAATTCTGGTCTTTACACATTTTGAAAGAATCCACAGCTTTTCATTTCCTGTGGTAACAAAAGCATTACCTCTCTTTCAATACAATGCATTTTCTGAATTCCCTTTTAAAGTTATGGCATTTCAAAGTATCCAGGCTGGCTTAACTCAGCAATTCCTTGTACAATCCCATGTCTCTCAGCAGCTGTCATTCACTCATCAGCACTCAAATTCAAAGTCAACAAAACACCAAATAGGATCCAGACTCCCTGTGTATTTCCCATCCTTATCTGGCTTATTTATTTTATATTGCTTTACTCTTTCTTTAAATATTTTACTTAATTATTTTTAAACTATTTACTTTTTCTTATCACTGTCTATACCCATTTTCTTTTCTTTCTTAAGCACCTATGCTTACTGCAGCTTCCTTAAAAGCTTATTTATTTATTTATTTATCTATTTATTTATTTATTTATTATTTATTTGTCTGGAGCTGCTTTATTGTGCACCTGTAGCTTTCTCTGACCACGTGAACCAAACCTTAAACTGCTAAGCAGCAGCTTGGCCCTTCACTGTGTGGCTGTGGTGGTTGGCTCTGCGCCTTCCACCCCTTCCTCAGATCTGTGAGAGGTGAGCATTACACCTGGGGCTTGGCTGAGACCTGAGTTTAACTGGGAGCTGAATTTTAACTGTCCCTGTTCTAGGATGTTGGTACCTATACTGTGGCAGACATTTTTACTTAGTTTGCTGTTTCTGCTCAGCATGCTGGCTGCTCTGCTGCACAGCAGTGCCTCTTAAAGGAGCCGTATCGATTTCTTTTTTCTTTTTCTTTTTTAAAAGGATTTCTCAGACCTGATGTGGAAATTTGTGCCCCGCATTGGGTGCAATTTGTAGTTGAAATTTTATTTGGGCTGCCAACCAGCTCCCAAAAAGCACAGATACTTATTAATTATGAATGTTTGGCCTTAGCTTAGGCTTGTCTCTCTAGCTCTTTTAACTTAATCTAACCTGTTTCTATTCACCTATGTTTTTCTTTTGGGCTTTTTACCTGTCTTTCACACTGTATGTCTACTTTCTGCTTCCTCCATGCCTATCTGGCTAACTCCTGGTGTCTTCCTGGTTGTCTGTTTTTCTTTCTGCCTTGCTCCTACTTATGCTCCCTGCCCAGAAGTCCCACTTGTACCTCCTCCCTTGCTATTGGCCACTCAGCTTTTTATTAGACCAATCAAGTGCTTAGGCAGGCAAGGTGAAACAGCAACACACCTTTACGTAATTAAACACAACACATCTTTACATAAACAAATATTCTGCAGCACAAACAAATACACTTTACATAATTAAACAAATATTCTGCAGCATGAATAAATACAACACATCTTTACATAATTAAACAAATATTTCACAATAATCATCACTTTGGTCTGCTGTGGTTTCCCATTCTGGAGTGAGCAGACAAGTGTATGTCTCGTCTCTAGTGGGAAAGTCTCACAATGCAAAGGAATATTCTCTGATTTCATTATAGCAAACTTGAATTATTACCCTTATCACTGTACATGATTGTCTGATTGAGTGAAAAGGCTACAGATAAAGGAACAATTTGGAAAACACAAATGAATAAAAACAAGACTTGTAGACTGGGGTGCTGGCTGCAAATGCCATAAATACTAGAGAAATCCAAGCTTGCATTAATAGCTTTTGATAGTGAGCGTGGTAGAGTTGCTTATAATCCCAATATATAGGAGTAAGAATCAGGAGGATTTCTGTGAGTTCAAGGCAAGCTTGGGCTACAGAGTGAAGCTTTGTTTCAACAAAACAAAACAAAGTTCTTGATTTTCAACATTTTAGCCAATGGACACAGTACATCTATGAGCATATATGTCTCTGTTCTCATTAAGTACGTACTATCTACATTTTTAGTGCTTCCAGTCTGTGAGCAGAGTCTACAAGAGGACCTGGCTGCCCAGCATCTCACCAATTAATTGTATTTTGTTGATTTCTGTTGCCTATCTGTTGGTGCTGATGGTTCCCCTGCTCTAGGGATGGGGGTTTCAAGAAAGTCGCTCATCAGCCTTTGAATGTCAAGCATTCTTCCTTTGTAAATTTTAACTTATAAACACTTCCGATACATCCACGTTTGATACTGACCCTAGTGGTGCTGTGGTAGCTCTCTGAGACATCTACACCAAGACAGATAGAGAAGCCCATGGCAGACCAGGGACAAGAGCATGAGAGTCCTTAGGCTGATGGCCAAAACCCTGGGTACAGACTGTAACCAGACTCAGAGCCTGCAGCTGAGACCCTGAGTGAGTGGCCAAAAATATAGCAGTTTGGAGAAGTTAGGGAAGAAGAGGGGGTCAAGGAAAAGCCTCATATCACAGCCCAAGGGTGTGATGAAAGCCAGGCTGAAGCAGCAGAATCGCCGATGACGTGAGGGGTTTGAGACACATCCATATGGGCGGGGTTCCAGGAGCACAGTGCAAGAGGAAGCAGGAAAAGAAACATCTTTAGAAAATCCAAAGTCTCTTTCTGGATGGATCTGCTCACTGACTTTAAGAATACAGATGTTTGCAATTAAGCAAGCTGATGTCTTAATATTTCACAGCATCTATCTTTATCCTTTTAGAGAAATAAAGCTAGTTTGTAATTAGTCACTCCTGCCTCCTGATTTTCTGAACCTCCGATCTCTAGTGTAGGTACTGGCTAAGTTCTCTACAGAGCCAGGAGATAGGTATTTCAGGCTCTCTAGACCAAACAGTCCTCTTTCCATCACTCCACAGTGGTGTTCTCTCAGGAAAGCAGCTACTGATGAGTGACTGGGCACAGCTGTGTCAATAAAGCTTTATATAAAAATTGAGACTGAGCTTAGCTTTGACTTTGACCACAACCTGTAGTTTATTAATCCCTGGACTAGAATTTTTTTTTTCAAATAAAGTAATAGAATAGATTCCTCTTTCCACTCAAGAGTCGAGTTAAAAGAAGCAGACAACTTGGTCATCCAGGGTCTGGAACAAAGCTTCATTTCTGCAATACATTAGTTTAAATGAGCAATACATATATTTACTTTTGTTTTGATCAGCATGATTCTTTTCTACAACCCTACTTAATATTTATTTACTCATAAAATGTTGGCTGAGTCTGGTTCCTTGTCACAAATTCTCACTCTTACTTGTATGAGTCTCTCTCCTCTGTCACTCTGTGTGTGTGTGGGGGGGCAGATGTTAATATTGGGGTCACCATCAAGTGTTTTACTATCCCTCTATGCCTTACATTTAGAAGTAGGGACTGTCATTGCACCTGAGTCCCTGACCTGGTTAGGCTGATTGGTCAGCAGGCACCAGGAACCCTCCTGTCTCTGCCTCCCCAGTTCTGGGATCACAGGTGCCATCCTGCCATGTCTGGCTGTTTATGTGGTTTTTGGGGATCTGAATTCAGACCTTCACCTTTGCTGGCAAGCACTGAGCCGTCTCTCCAGCCCTTGTGCTTCATTCCTAGGGAATTCTGAGCACATTGAATTTTTCCTGCTTGTTTGGGGCACTTACATGACAGGTTAATCATACGCCTGAATGTAGATCAATGATTTTCTTGATAAAAATGGCAAGGAGGACCCAGGTTTGCTATCCATACTTGGCGGAGGACAGCGCCTCTCATTTGGTCCTTGGGCAAACCTATGCCCACAAATTTTGCATCTCATGAGTGACGGCAGTGGTCTCATGCTAGCAGAATGACATCACCCACCCAGCACCCCCAGAGGTTAGAGTGTCCTAGAGCTGATTAAAAGCAATCTTCCCGAGTGTTCTTCAAAGTGAATGAATATTCCAATGAGAGCCGCTGTTTGATCCCAGCCATTTTCTTTAAGTGGTGGCTTGATTTGCTGTTTTGATAAGTCTGATGAAGTGTGTTTGAACATCAGCAGAGGTTTAGCAGTCATCCTGACTTGTTTGCACAACGTCCTCAAATTGCAGGCATTATCCTCTTGTTAATATGACAGTTGCTGCTCAGGCGAAGGCATGTTGTGAGTTTGTTTTAGTTAAGGACGAAGCCAGAAACCAACCCCAGATTAATTAGTTGTTACAATTAAATCTCTTCTAGAGTCCTTTTCCATCAAATCAAGAGGCAGAGAAACCGGTTCAAGGCAGCTAGTGCCACACCTTTGATTAATTACACCTGCGTTCGGTAATTTACTGTGACAAATCTGTTGCTTTTTAATTAGTTTTTTTGAGAATCTCATACAATGTATTTTCATCATTGTTCCCTCTCCACTGACTCCGCCAAGATGCTCCCCACCCACCCAACTTTGTGTCCTTATTCTTTTTTTTTGTTTTTTTTTTTTTAAACCTATACAAATAGTCTTGGATGTGGAACCTTCTTTCTATTGAATTGTGCTAGACCTATCAGGGGCCACACCCTTAGAGAAAACTGACTTCTTCCTCAGCCAGAAGCACTCAGTGACCACAGCCTCCTCCGCTAGAGGTGGGACTTTGTGACTAGTGCTTCCATGCTGGGATTTTGTCTGACGTGAGCTCGTGCAGGTCCTGTGTGCACTGTCATTGTCGTGAGTTCATATGCACAGCTGCCTCATAGTGTAGCTCCAAAGTTGCATGAGGCTTCTTCATGCAGTCAAGAGATGTGACCAAGAAGATGTGCGAGGCTGCAGCCAGAGAGGCAGGGCCAGCCAGTCATTGTAAACTAAATGTACACACTAAAGTAATGGCAGTGGGGCTGGTGAGACACCTCAGCAGGTAAAGGTGTCTGCTACCGAGTCTGATGACCTGAGTTGTCCTGCACCAACACAGGATAGATACATAGTAAGAATATAAGCCATGAATCATTTGTTAAAACTAATATTAATATATATATTGTACTACATTTACGTTGAGTATATGTACTCAATGTTACGTATTATATATATAATTGTACATATAACTTCAAATTTTTATTAGCATATATTAATACAAAATTATGGGTTTTGTGATGACATTTGCATACATGTGTATAATGTACTCTGAACATATTTGTTCATTAACTTTTTTCCCTTCTCCTCCCTTTTGCTAGAACCCCTTCATCTTCTAAATGATACTGCTTTTCACCTTCATATTTTTCCTTTTTAAGACTAAAGTTTGTGTATGAGAGAGAGCAGAGTGTTTATCTTCTGGGCCTGTCTTATTTCCCTAAGCATGATAATCTCCAGCTCTGCTTTCCAGCAAATGATGTAGTTTTGCTTTTCTTCATGGCCGAGTACTACTCCATCGTGTAGAAATGGTACATTTCCCTGTCCGTTCACCCTTGGTGTACACCAAGGTAGGCTTGCTACATCAGAGTCATGGAAACTGTGAACAGTGAGCAGAGATGTGGCAGTTCAACAGCTGCGGTGTCACCAGGCAGTAGGACATTGTTAGCTCATTGTGGTCTCACAGGACCACTGCCACGCCTGCCGCCAGTTGACTGCCATGACTTTACATGGTACATGGCTGCACTTCTCTTGGTGGAAGGAAATTTAGGTTCCTTTCATTTCCAAGTGAGAAATGGAAAATAATTCCAGTTCCAACTTTCTCTTTGGAGCAAGGGGGAGACCATCTATTAAGGGTGCCACTCAAGGGTTTATATTTGGGTGCCTAGTTTGCTATTTTATTTATTGTGAGACAGCGTCCCTCTCTGTAGCCCAAGCTTACCTGGAGCTTAGTATGTGTCCCAGATGTCCCTCAGGCTCACACCAATCCTCTTGCCTCAGTCTTCTGGGTGGTGGAGTCACAGGTATGAGACCTCACATCCAGTTGGGAGTCCCTATTTTTATAATAGGACACGGAGCGTAAGGCCTTATGATGGTGGGTGGGAGGGGGTTAGGCTTTAGCAATTGAGGGATGTAGCATGGGACACAGTCTCATTAATTATTGGTGCCACCTTGAGTGCCTGTCAGTAGGCTGGTAAACTTGTGACCGTTTGTCTAGTTCTTTCCTGGTTTTAACACAGAAAGTGTTATGTTTAGGGACCCTTCCCAGTTTCAGAAAGTGCCACAGTTGGTCACCCTGTCTGGAATGAGGCTCAACCCCTAACTTATAGGACCCCAAAAGGACGGTGTATACTTTCCTGGCTGAGGATCATGGCTGCATAAGGTTGGTTAGCCAACCATCTACAGCATCGCCCTCAGCATCTACTCCACACTCCACCTGTGACGTCTAAACACAGGGTACGGATGGAGAGCTGGGATACATAGCATCAAGACAACCTGTAGCTGCTCTTCTGTCAAGAGATAGCAAAAAGAACAGAGAAAGAAGAGAAAATGGACTGAAGAGTGTGGTGGAGGTGCCCATTAATCTTTAAAAACTAAATCAATACTTTCCACAAACATGTACAGACCAGACGCTGTGGCTTTCTTCCCCCGTTTTTTAATAAAGATAGATTCTTTTCTCATACAATATAACCTGAGTACACTTTTCCCCTCCCTCTGCTCCTCCAAGCTCCTCACCACCTTCCCTGCCATCCAGATCCACTTCTTTCATGTCTCTCACTAGAAAGCAATAGGTTCCAGAGAGATCACAACAAGACATAACAAAATAAAACACAATACATAAAGCAGAGGCTCAAGACAAGGCACAGGAATCAGAGGCCCACATGTTCACACACTCAAGAGTCCCATAAGAATACTAAACTGAAAGCTATAATATATACAAGAGGATCTGGTGCAGACCCAGGGAGGCCCCGTGCTTGCTGCTTCAGTCTTTGTGAGCTCATACGCCCTTTGCTCAGTTGATATAGAGGATGTTGTTCTTCTGGTGTCCTCAACCCTCTTGGGCTTTACACTCTTTCTGCCTGTTCTTTGTGGAGATTCCCTGAGCTCTGAGGGGATGGATTTGATGCATACATCCTATTAAGAGCTGTATGTTTCAAGATCTCTCTCTCTCTCTCTCTCGCTCTCTCTCTCTCTCTCTCTCTCTCTCTCTCTCTCTCTCTGTGTGTGTGTGTGTGTGTGTGTGTAATGTCTGACTGTGAGTCTCTATTTGTTTCTATCTGCTTCGGGAGGAAGCTTCTCTGATGATGGCTGAATAAGGCACTGATCTATGAGTATCAGGGAAGTAATTTTATTGTTACTTATTTTTTTGATCAATAGTATTTGATTTTAGCCTTGGTCTGGCTATCTAGTCTCTGGTTCTAGGTCACCCAAGCAGTGTTGGATATGGGTTCCATCCTAAGGAGTTAGCTTTAAGTCAAATCAGACTTAAGATTGTTCCCACAAGCTTTGTGCCACCATTGCCCTGGCATATTTTGCAGGCAGGACAGATTATAGATGGAAGGTTTTGTGCCTAGGTTGGTGTTTATGTCTCTCTTTTGGTAGCCTGAAGAGTATATTCCTATACCAAAGACACTAGAACATGGTGGGCGGGGGAGGGAGGTGAAAGTTTTATGCGGGGTACCAGACCAACCTCTCCGTGTTCAATAAGTTGTATGGACGTTGTCTTCAGCAATGAGACCTTGCTGGCAGGTGTGGAGAGCAACCTGTTGTCATGGCAACAGGCTGAGTTGTTTGAGGATTTCTATGGGACTCCTTTGGCCAACAAATCAATTGGATATAAGCCAGTCCTGGTCACTGTGGCTTTCTTTACACATGAAGCAGTCTTGAGGGAGATGAAGGAGCCAGTCACAATAATCACACAGACAGAAAGGTGCGTTGGGGGCTGGAGAGATGGTTCAGTCAGTAAGAGAGCAGATGGCATGCTGCTCTTGAAAAGAGCCTGAGTTTTAGGCACAGCTCCCGTGTTGATTGGTGCACAACCTTCCTGAAACTCAGGCTCCAGAAGATCCAATGCTTCCAATGTATGTAGGCACCCATACAGACACATAATAAAAAAATAAAAAGAAATATCAAAAAGAAAGCTACCACAGAGGGAGGAGAATGGCTCAGTGGGTGATCTGGTCTGTCCAGGAGGCTCAGGGTGAGCTCCAGAAGGTGGAGGCAGGCTCCTGGAGGAAGGTGAGAGGAGGAGGAAGTCCTTCTCAGGGAGACTATTTGATCCAGTCAGGAGCTAAGAGAGAGAAAGAATAAAACAGGCTGCTGGGGAATCATGGGAGAGCAACCAGATGAGGGAATGGTGAGGTGAGCAGACCAGGGGACGAAGTTAAGCTGACCTTAAGAGAGGGGATGGAGGATGACTCTTGGCTCTGACTCTGATCTCCAGAACTCATGTATAAAGGCTGAAAGGGATGCTGTGTGCTTGTAATCCCAGTACTGGGGGGCAGATCCACGGGGAATCATAACTGATCTTGGGGTGGATCCCTGAGGCTCGCTGACCAGCCAGCCTGGCCTACTCCGTGAGCTTCAGGCCAGTGGAGAGAAGCTCCGCTTGCTATTTCTTTGATACTGTGTGGATTGAATTTGCGTATTCTGTAGGCAGGAATTTAGCGGTAATCTAAGCTGTGATACATAGCAGTAAAAACATGTGTTGTGTTTCTGGTACCATTCGCAAGCATATGTTGAATGTAATAATGGTGAATAATGGGAACAAAGAGAGACAGTTTCTTTAGCGGTGTGGGGTCCCTGATAGGTTTTTCATGCACCTGTAAAATATGCCATCACACAAGCTCCTGTAAAACGACCCCCATAAAATCCACTGGTTCATAAAACAAAATAAACAGAAAAGGAGGAAGGAGAGGTAATGGGGCTTAGGGGGAGTGTGGGGAAGCAATAGTGGGAAAACGGGTGTGAATATGATCAAAGGAATTAAACTCCTTCTTGAAAATATTTATGAAACTTATGTATGGCTGATACATGTCAATGAAGACTTGAAAACACACACACATGTAAATGAGGAGAGCATTTCTGAACTCTGAAGCAGGATGAGAGGAGCTGGAAGAGGAGAGGGGAGCAGCGTGACCTGCCTGTTTATCCAGGGAAGTGTTTGCCGCTCAGACATCTCTTTATGTCTCCAGAAGCAATATTACCTCTATTTAGAATTTCACAGGCCTGCCCACGCCAACACAGTCAGTCCTTCACCCCTTCCACAAGGGGTGGCTGTAAACTAGTAGCCACTCAGAGATTAGCATCAGACTGCTACCACAGACATTGGTTTTTTAGAGAAGAAAAACATATGATCTCATTCAACCAATGAGATTCTGACTTGAGAGACCTGCCAGTCATTGGTGGAATAAGGCACTGGGTTTCCTCGGCTTGGAGGACACAGGTTCTGTGAGAGGAAAAAAGTGACCTCAAAGAAAAGCATGGTGGGTCTGAATCTCAGGTGATACCATTTCAGGTCTGGGTCCAGTCATCCTTGAAGGTAGCCACACACATACATTTTCTTTAGGATTATGAATCAGTTAGTATCTCATTTTCCATTATACAGCAGAGGACAGGTCCCATCCCCTAGAAACTATTTGCATTCTAAGTAGAACAGAGTTTCTAGAAATTTCTGTGACTGTCACTGCTGGCTGTATTTTTTCCACATACCCACAATTAATAACCTCATTTTGAAACTTTCTCAGCCCTTGTCTGTAGTTTAATTTTCTATTAGGTGATCATTCAATATTCTCTACAGTGCTAAATCTTCCAAACTTTCAAACTTATATGCTCACAAACTCATTTTTAATGGCCACCTGGCTCTCTATTTAAAATCATGTATTATGGTAATTAGTAATCGGAAAGAGATAATTTTAGTTAATTTTAAATTTAAGAATCCATCATGCAAAACGGATCAGATCAGAGCGGAGCCACCAACAAAGGGATGAATCCGAGTGTGAGAGAGGAGCTGCAACACAAGGCTGGAAATGAGACTCTGCGAGCTTCTCGGGGAATAATCATTGTGTAGATTTTTTACTTGTAATTATAATTTAATTATGAACCCACTTTTGCAACATTTTAAAAGTACATAGTTAGCATTTAAGTACTTTCCACATAATTATCTGTTATTGAACCTGCTCATTATGGGCTGGCTGCATAAATTACCATGCTTTGTGTAAAAATATTTTCCACTTCAGATTTGACTTGAAATAAAAGTAAGTCCCATTATCTTGATGTTAATAGTGGATCCCCAATATGCCAGACACTTTGAGCCCTGCCTTTCCTGATAGAGTCTAGATGAAGTCAGGCTTATTTTGCTTGCTTTCCTTCCTAGGAATCGACTTCTTTCTCTTTTGTTTTTCTTGAGCTAGTCCCTAGGGAATACAGATAAATCCTGCCACAGATACATCTAGACCCTTCAATAAGATGCTGAAAATCTTACCATGGGGTCGGGGAGAAGATGACTCAGATGGTAAAAATGCTTGATGTGCCAATTCTGCAGACCCAAGTCTCATCCCAAGAACCCACGTAAAAAGCCAGATTAGTAGCACATAGTTGTTACCCCAAAATGGGTGATTGTTGGGGCTCTGTGATCAGATACTCCTACTGAAATCTTGAAGTCCCTAGGCCAAGGACGAGACAGTGTCTCACAAAAAGGTCTTGTGCAATTGACTATATTAGGTTGTGAGAAAAGATTTGCAGTATTGATTTACTGCAGGATTGATCTCTTAATATCTGTTTCTCATTCAGTTCTCTGCCCTCACCCAACTGCACGTGAATCCACTTGAGTTGCCAGCAGTGCAACCACTTTACTGGTGATGAGATTGCACACAGGGACCATTGCTGAGCTTTGACACCTTGCACATGGTCGCAAGGCTGGGGGATGGTGAGCCAGGACTTAAACAAAGCAGTGAGAGTCAGGAGCTTGCACATACACAGCTGAGGCCAGGGTGAGGATGCTGGGCCCACTGTGGGGACTCAGCAGATGACCAAGTCACAGTGGTTGAATTATCCAGTTTTTCACATGGTGTTTTAGTTCTTGTATCCTACAAAAGAATGATAAGCCAGTGTTAGGGAATACCTAGGCTATTATGCTTTTTTTGACTGTGGCCAAATTAGCTTTGGTTAGTTTTTTTTTTTTTTTCTTTTTTCTTTTTTTGGTTTTTCAAGACAGGGTTTCTCTGCAGCTTTTTTAGAACCTGTCCTGGAACTAGCTCTTGTAGACCAGGCTGGCCTCGAACTCAGAGATCGGCCTGCCTCTGCCTCCCGAGTGCTGGGATTAAAGGCGTGCACCACCACCGCCCGGCTTTTGGTTAGTTTTTTTTTTTTTCTTTCTTTTTTTTCTTTTTTCTTTTTTTTTTGTCAGCTCAACAGAAGCTAGGGTAATCTGAGAGAAGAGGACCTTAACATGAGAAATGCTGCACAAATGGACTATGGTCAGTCTATGTGGCCATTTTCTTGATTAGCAATTAATGTGCCAGGACCCAGCCTGAGAGTGGTGCCACCCCTGGCAAGATTGGCTTGGGCTGTCTAAGCGGGATGAGTTCGTTATGGGGAACAAGCCAGAAAGCAGAACTCCTTCATAGTTTCTTTTCTCCCTCCCTCTTTCTTTCTTTCTTTCTTTCTTTCTTTCTTTCTTTCTTTCTTTCTTTCTTTCTTTCTTTCTTCCTTTTCCAGACAGGTTTTCGCTGTAGCTTTGGAGCCTGTCCTGGAATTAGCTCTCGTAGACCAGGCTGACCTCAAACTCACAGAGATCCGCCTGCTCTGCCTCCCAAGTACTGGGATGAAAGGCATGAGTCACCATTGCTGGGATCCCCTCTATAGTTTCGGCTTCAGTTCCCACTTCCTGGTTTTTGCCTTGCATTCCTGCCCTGACTTCCTTGGATGATGGCCTGTAAACTGTAAGTTTCAGTAACCCTTTTCCTCCCAGGTTGCTTTTGGTCATATGTTTACCAAAGCAATAGGAACCCAAAGAAGAGGTGAAGTTTAATTTGGCTCATTGTTTGAGTGATGAAGTCCATCATGATGGCAAGGGGCTCTGCGGTGTCAGGCATAAATGGCAGCTTCTTGCTCAAATCTCAGTAGATCAGGAAGCACAGCCTGGAGAGGAAGTGGGCTAGCATGTTCTCTGTGACCCACATCCCTCTAGTGAGGCTCCCTTTCCTAAATAACAGCCACCAAACAAGGCTAACACCTTGGTATCAGTGTTTAGATACACAAGCCTGTGAAGGACATTTTACATGTCAATCATGATACTTTGCATTTGACTTGATGACTCTGCTTTTCGGGGCAAACTAGGTAGTACCAGGGCCATTTCTGGCATGTTGGGCTGATGTTGGCACCTGTACCCATATGCACTGAATCCCTGTTTAGGTAGAACACGTGGAGATGCATTCAGGTGATGTTCGTTGTTAAATTACATCCACTCAGGTCTACAGATCAGGTATAGCCCAGTGCTACCATCCCATCTGAGTACCATGTTAGATATTTCAAATGCACGTTGAGTTTTAGAAGAAAGGGTTGGCACCTTTAGCCCTGTTGAGGCCTGTGTGATCTGTGCTGTTTCTCTGACTGCCATTAGGGTCCCTGGGAAATGAAAGGAAATAAGCACCAACATTTCTCAGGAGCATGTTTGTTCCAGGCTGCCTACCAAGTGTGACGTCACAGAGAGCAGACGCCCAAGGGTTCAGTTTGTTCTTGTTTTGCAGGCGAGAACTCCTGGGCCCAGCTAACTCACCACACTCAGGAGTGGAGCTGCCATTTCACTGTGGGGGATCCAGATGGGGCCATGTGATCCCCCGACCTCCCCCAATCAGCCCTACTGAGGAAGAGGAACATTAGGGATATGGTGGAGAGGAGGGTTGTCTCGGTCCTCTCTTGCCTCAGTCACGCTGACCTGAATTTCTTGTTTACAAAAGACTTGTGGGAGTCTAAGGCTGGGAAGGATGCTAACCTGTTTTTTGCTGGGCTGCCATGGGAGAAAGTCATCAAGCGATGGTCACTTGCCATAGGAGCTATGGCTGTATCAATGAGGAGATGGTTTTAACTCCACAGTGATTCACATCAACATCTACAGCGGTTGGTCTTGTATCCGTGGGGAAGTTCGTGTCCACCTGGAGACATGACATAACACTAAGCTGTCCTGGTCAGGCTTCTATCTTTCTATCATGCCTGGCTCCTGTCCCCAACTCAGGCTCAGTTGTCCTGAACTGTGTGACTCTTTTGGGACAGAGAATTGGAAAGAGGGATAGCGACATACACAGTCACAGTCGCTCACGACTAGAGGACTCCCTTACTTCCTCATCTTCAGACACAGCTAACGTAGGCACAAGCCATGTGCAAGCGGTGCTGGCTACACCGTCTCTCTAACGGCACCGGTTCCCAGTGAAGCCTTGCAGTGTTACAGCTGACTTATTGGACTTTTATGTATTTATTTTCAGTGTTCTGGGTATAAATATGCAAGTGCTGACATGGGCTGCATTTTTCAATTTTATGGCCAAGCGGAGTCCGTAGCAGCCTGAGGAATGAAGCTTTCAGAGGTGGGAAGAGTCGGGCTGAGATTTCTCTCTTTTCCCCCAGTGACTCAAAGAAAGAGAAAAGTTTTAGACAAGAGAGAATAGAAATTATCCAGTGCCTTCAAATATATGACTCCCCGGCTCTCCTGTCTGGGCAAATCAGAGCTTCTCATGACTGCCGATAAAGAGATAATTAAAATGTAGCAACTATCAGTGTGGACTGCTGCCGACCATTAAGTGCAGAACAGGCTTCTGATCCCCAGACACCGACTCTGGATTGTGAAACGTCATATCAATTACAAGAGACACTTTTACAGAGCTCCCTAAGAAATATTTACATAAAACTATATTTCTATACACTACAGAAAATAACCCAAATATAGATGTAATCAAAACTGTAAATAAGACTAAAGGTAAGCTGTAAGTGTGAAATATACAGCCGTAAAAATCTTAGCAAAACTTTAAATCAGTTTCATTGTGAATTATATTGGCCTTCCTATCTCTTGCCTCTTCCTCAGCCCCCCCCCCCACCCGCCCTCAGCCCTTCACCTCCTTCTTAATCCTTGTTCACTGCAGATGAGACATTGAGGGGCGGGGGTATGTGTCACAGTGACTTTATGCTTCTGTTTGTGGAGAAGGGCTTTAAATATGTATTTCTTACTTGGCGTTGCACTTTTCAGGCTCCTCATTCACCTGTGGGTCCTGTGAGTAACGGGGTGGATTCAGGTTTGGCTGTGGGCTGCCTATGGGCTGTCTTCTGTTTGAGGCCGGCTTCTGGTGCCAGCCTTTTGCTCTGTGGGAACAGGGCTGGCAGGCAGTGAAGAAGCTCACCCTTTAGGCTGTGCGGCAGAACGCTGAGTCTTAGGTAAGGGGTGGCTGGCGGGACCAGGACCAGAGCCACAGCAGCCTGAGGTGGTGGGCTGTGGCATCTCCATCGAAAGACTACTTGGGTTTTCTAGCATGTCATTCTACTCCCACCCTGAGCTTTCCTTGCCCGAGTAATGATACGGTCTAATAAAATGGTTGTTCTTTTAATGCCTTGAAGCCTTGAAACGCCAAGAACTTTTACACAGAGAATAAGTATATATTAATAAAATATTACTTTAGTGCCCTAGAAATTTACATCAGCAAAACCCACACAAGGCCCTAAATATTCTCTGTCTAGCTTCTGATTTGACTGAAAACAAAGAAGAGGGTAAATTCCAGGGTTAGGGTGCCCACCACTCACAGTAGAATAACGAAGCACTCGGAGCCGCCCTGTGTCTAATGCTCCCTGTTGTCTTTTCCAATGCCCTCAGGGCCAGCTGGAATTGACTTTTATACCCCATCCAAGAGCTAGTCCTTCCAGACAAGACTGTGCTACCGATTCGGGACAGTTTATTTGTTTGGAATGTTTTTAAATTGGGGCAACAGAGAACTGGAGCACAAAAATGCATGAACTTGTGATTTCCTTCACTTCTTTTCCAGCACACTTCTTTCCCCATTGCCTTGACGTCAGAACCACGCAGCAATCTTTACTGTGACTGTTGTACCAACAAAGATCTACTCATCCCAGATAGGGAGCACACACATCAAACTAAGACTATCACGTAGTCTAACATGCTGAACCAATGAGTTTTCCTTGGGTTACTTACGGGAGTGTGGATGAGGGGTCACTTACAGGAATAGAAATAGCTGAAAGACAGCTGCATCACTAAAACCCGGGTAGCAGCTCACAAAACTGGAAACCTGGAGCACCCTGCACTGCCTGCAAGCAGCTAAACAGGCTGGAGAGCGTCTCTTCCAGGCAGCTCAGCTGGTCTCTGTTTCTTCTGGCTGGTTCAGCTTGTATCTCTTTGTAGTCCTTATATATGCTTGGGGGAGAAAGGGGCCTAGTGCATCTGGTTAGTTTCAGGAACTTCCTGGGGCCTTTGAGTTGTTTACGTCCTGAGTTTTAATGGTTCCCTGGGAGACAGAGTGCTTTATGGAGGGGAAATTGCTGCACAGCACACCGTACTATGTGACTGATTCATTCAGCAGCTGAGTGCCTACAGTTCTGGTGATGAGAGGGTCATAAGGGACAGTGACAGTGCTCAGATTCATGGGTCTTTGAGTCAAACAGAGAACCATTAACAAAACGACTCCACAAATGCCTTTCTAGTAATGCATGTGCCTCATATTTGATAAACTCTAGTGAAGAAGGCCATGCACCCGGAGAGATGATCATAATGAGGAATGGTCATTTCATCACTGGGGTCACTCTTCAGGCAATTGACATTCATTGACAAGTGACAATAAAGAGGTGAAAGGTCATGAGAAAAGAAAAGCCCAGGCCAGTGTCATGGAGAGGGATGGGGAAGCTGGTAGATGAGGGGGGATGTCTGGGATCTTGGGTGTTCCTGGAGTAGAGAGAGATACATCAGGAGAGGATGAGGGAGGCCAGGGGACAGCAGGACAGAATGGATCCTGGAGAGCAGAGGAAGTCATCTGTGAGAGTTTGGTTTGACTGTAGAGTATTCACAGTGGACCAGTGAACTTCAGGAGGGTTATCCATCGGGAGAGGGAAGGGCTGGTTAAAGAGAAAGCAGGGACACAGGGGGCAGAGGGATGGCTCAGTCAGTAAAGTGCTTTGTAGATCTCAACTGCATCTCCAGTGTTCAGGTCACTCTGGTGCCAGAAGAGGTAAAAGGGTCCTTGGGGATTTCTGGCCAGCCAGTCTAGCCACACAGCTGATCTCCAGGTTCAGTGAGCATCTGTGCCTCAAAAAATAAGGTGTAGAGAAACTGAGGAAGACACCCACCTCAGTGTCTGGCCTCTTCATGCATACTTGCACACATGCACACGCACCTCCGTCCACGTGTGTGCATGTCCATGAACATACCCACACAGGGAGAATGGAGCAGGCAGTTCACAGAGCAGGCTTTGTGAGCAGCCCGCACATGGAGGCTGAGGCTTGAGCTGAGATCTAGTTAAAACCCCTGGGAATGGGGAAAGCATTTCATTTCAGGATGCCAGAAAGCCTCTGGACAGAACCTGCAGAGAGATCAACTGGCTTATGAACAGCCTCAGACAGTATGTTGGAGCAGATACGAGTGTTTTGTTGGGTTAGGCAATCAGTATGGGCTGCAAAAAATAGAGAAAGAAGAGAAATTCAGAGGCTTTTCAGCTTGATATACGAGAGTGAACAACAGAGCCTTAGAGAAGGCAGTCTGCACCCACAGGGAGAGGAAGAAGCAGCAGGAGAGCAGATATTGAGAGTAACACCATAGAGCCATCAGGATAGTCTCCCCGGACTAATGAGTCATTAATCTCCTTATACTGTAGACCAAATCACCCCCCACACACTCACACACATGATTATACACACATGCATGAATGTGCACACACAGAGAAATACACACACACACACACACAGAGAGAGAGAGAGAGAGAGAGAGAGAGAGAGAGAGAGATACACACACACCAAATCAGCTAAAATGAGTTCAACATACAGAGTAAATCTAACTTATCATGTAAACGAAAATCACACATGTGAAATGATTAGGGTAAAGCTGGATATAACAGCAGGCATGGCCAGACAGACCCAGGATTCTTCCCACTAGCTACACAGCCTGGTGGTGGACCCTTCTTTTACCAATAATGTGTGCTTCAATTTGCCTGGCTAATCTCAAAGCCAGATATGGACCTGGAGAAGGGAGTGACTTTTCTCTACTAAGAAATAGAATCCTGTAGTTAGAAGAGAAAATGCTCACTAGGAAGGTGAATTAGCAATAGAATATGACATACATTGTATCACTCTATGCTAACTGGGCAACATGCTAAACTTAAATGGAGGCTAGCTTCCATTTCAAGAGAGCCTTTCATTCAAGGGGAAGGAACTGTGCTCACAGCCTGGGCTGTGTACTAATTGCTTTTTCATTGCAACCAAATGCGGAGCAGAAACATCTTAAGGGCCTTATTTTGTGTCACAGTTCAAGGGTCCAGCCCAACGTGGTAGGTGGAGACATAGCAGCAGGAACAGGAGGTGGCTGCTCATGCTGCATCCACATCTGGGAAGCAGAGAGACGAACACTGGTGGTGAGCTCACTTTCTCTTATTTACCAGTTCAGGACTCCAGCCTACGGATGGCACCACCGACATTTAAGGTAGATCTTCCTAGTTTAATGAAACTATCCTTGAAATTTCCTCAAACACACACCCAGAGGTCCTTTCCTAAGTGACCCTAGCTGCTGTCACGTTGACAGCCAATTTAAATCATCCCAGGGCATGCACTAGCTCGTAAGTACTTCAAGGAGATGCTTGTTGATGGAGCTACCATCTGTTGTAGCCTGGGTGGGTAGAGCCTCTGCAAAGAAAGACTCTCCAAAGCCTACCTCTTCCTGGAGTTGGTCATGTTCTGGATCTGGGGTCATTTCATGTTCATAGCTGGTACTGATTTCTTATCTGTTGTCTCCTAAAATATCATTGAAGCTGCCATGAAAATGGGAGTGAAATCTTGTCTGGGAAGAGTCATTTCCCCCACTCTTTAGAGATTGGTGTGGCTTCTTGATCATAATTCAAGCGGGAAGTATCTTTGACAAAGATTCAAGAGGGATGTCTAGCTCGGAGCCCTTCATCTCTCATAAGTTATTTTTTTCTGAATCATTTCATCCTTCAAATTCTTTTTCAAATTTAATTTTATGTTCTTTTTATTTTATCTTGATTAAGCTTTGAAAGGACTTGCCCAGAAACTTCTCCTGCCTGGTAATTAATTTTAAGGTATTCTTTCCCAGTTCATAATAGCTTTTGTTATTGTATAATTAAAAACAAAATTAAAATATTTCTTCCCCCTCATTTCCTGAAGCCTGTAATCCAGCTCCTGTGCAGTGACTGGGCCACTGCAAGAGATGAGCAGTTCAGAATCTTTCTCCCTGTTGCAACTAAATTAAAACTCCAATAAGAAGAAACAAAGTAAATATTCAATCATTTCACAGACATGATGAAATCTTGTGACAAACGAATTCCTCCCACCCTTCAACACCCTGTAGTCTTTTCAGGGTTCCAGGACAAACTGTACCAGAATTAAACTGCTGTGGACCCTGGTGTGGGCGGCAGGTGCCCACCGAGGTGAATGCACTCATCTTCATTCAGGCGAAGGACGATGTAACGGCTTTGGGGTTCAGATCCTCTTGCCCGTCAACCTTAAGCTGTGCAGGAAGGCTTTGAAGGCAACACTCCATAGGTGCCTCACCCAGGATTTTTCAAGTCCATGTGAATTAATCAGACACTGACGGAAGTGCTGGTAAGGGGCTTTGCAGATGGGAATTCTTTTGCCCCTTTGGTTTATTGTGGCTCACACTCAGAGTGTGTGCTCTATCACGGCAGGGAAGGCATGGAGGCAGGAGTGAGAGGCAGCTGGCCATCTAGTTCTGGTTGCTTTGTGTTATTAGCATTTCCTTCTTGAGGCCTCATGGAAATTCTGAAACACAAATTCTGTTGTCCCCGTTTCACAAATGAGGAAATTTGAAGACCAAAGAAATCTGGGTACGGTGCCCAAGACTGAAGCGACAGTTGGTGGTGGAAGTGCAGCCTGAATTCTAGGACCTTGGTCCCACGACTCTAGATGTGCATTTCATGACCGTTGATGCACAGACATTTTGTTTTCTTGAGACGGGGATCTCACCTGTAGCTGTAGCTAGCCTGGAACTGACTAAATAAGTTAGGTTGGCCTTAAACCTGCAAAGATCTGCCAGCTTTTGCTTCCTGAGTGCTGGGAATAAAGACATTTGCCACCGTGCCCGGCCTTCAAATTTTAGTTCTAAGAAGGCTCTGATGATCCCGCCATGCTGACATGGCTTTTGCATTCCCTGTCTGTGCGTCTTCTTGACGGTCCTTCATTATCTCACCTGTTGTCACCCATTCCTTATCAGCTCATGTCTCTGTGATCACTTTGCCACTCAGGATTGTCCAAAGGGAAATGGGAAAGCAACAGTTTATTATTAATCACTTTTGCAGAACAAATATAATCATCCCCCCATACATTTGAATATAGTGCACACTGTGCATAAAATGCTTCAGTGGCTCTCATTTCCTAAGATTCTGCCCCCTGCCCTAAGTCTTGCCTGTGACTACAGCACCCTGCACAGTCTGGTTCATACCCACTGCACATGGTTCTTGTGGGCCAGGGTGACGGGACCTAGGGAATTCAGGTAGGATGGCTCCACCAATGGGTGTTTGTGTCTTCCTCAGACCATAACCCAAGTAGTTTGGTGTGTTGGCCCATGGCCCTGGGTCTTGCTGAACTGTCCTGGGTCCCTTCCAACCACCAATTCTCTTCTCTTGGGGGCAGTGTCAGGAGAAGAATCGTTACTTCTTTATAACCGGACAGACCTCGCTTCCTTCCATCCATTGGATGGGATGCATTCACGTGATAATCCCTAACTATAAAGGAAATTGAGAAATGCCATTCAGCTGTGTGCTACTAGCATAGAAAGGAAGGAGCCTTGTGGGCTGCCTGAAGTCTTTTGGAATGTATCTGCCTTCGCTCTTGTCTTCCCCTTACATGCTAGAGCTGTGTGCAGTGTCCCTGTGTCCTCAAAGGGTCTGTGGTCATTTCCACAAGGATGTGGTATTCACTTCCTGTGGGCGTGCATAAAGAATCTGTACTCCCAATCTAGTTATTTCTTGCTTTCTTTGGCTCTCATCTCAAGCACTCCTTCCCTAGTGTAGACATCATCATTCCCCCAGATCCACCCCATCCACCCAGTTCCTCCTTGTCACGTGTTCTTACAGAATCTGCCAAGTTCCTCCACTCAAGTCTGCAATTAGAAACCCCATAAGGGGCTGGATAGCAGCAGGGGACAGCATTTGCTGCTCTTGTGAAGGACCCAAGTTTAGTTTCCAGCACTCACACTGGGCAGCTGACAACTCCCAAACTCGGGCTCCTGTACAACTGGAGTTCTCTTCTAGCCTCCATAAGCACTGCACACACACATATAAAATACAATAAACTAAAAACATGTTTGTGTGACAGTTTCATTACTTGTCTACTTGCCGTCTAGACCATAAATGTCAGAACAGAAATGACCACCTTGCTTATGGTATATCTTCATCTTAAAGCACACAGTAAATACCCCTCACATTGTATTTGACAAGCATATGGTGCTTGACAAACATATAGCAATGAGGAAAATACACATACATGTTTCCATCAACAGATTTAAGCCATGATTTATCGATCATATTTTTGTTTTGTGACGGTTTTATAAGCTACATCACCGAGTTACTCAGGGACTTCATCTCAACACACTGACTATTCTTGACTCCATTTCTGTTTATTTATTCATCAAACGTACACTGAATCTATATTGGCCGCAATCCAGGGTCCTGAATATATGCAAAAGAAGCCACTTCCTTGCCTTCCATTCTGGGTAGCAAAGGAAATTGACTCATATTCAGCATCCTAGATAGCACCATTATTCTTGTCACAACAGAAATATGAATGGAAGGTGTTGTTTGGAGTCTGCATAGTAGAACAATTATGCTGGTTGGACCAATTCTTCACATGGTCTTTGTTGGCAGGCTGTGAGGAAGAATGGTGTTAGTTACTTTATATTGGCCAAGAGGTTTCTATTCTGCAGACATATGTTATCTCCTTTGCCTGGGCAGATACAGTGCCAGGACAGTGGAATAATGCTGATTTTGTCTCCCTGGGGGCTAACAGGAAGCTCAGGACAGTGACTACATTTGCCTAGATGCTCTTGGGAAGAAGTGGCTCCAGGAAGGGCTCCAAAGGTCAGGTTGACGAGGAGAGTTTCGTCTATTTAGTTTCTTCAGTCAGGGGTTTATTGCAGCCCAGGCTGACTTTGATGTTCTTATGAACTGAGGATGACTTTGAACTTCTCTTTCCACCACCACTTCTCAGGTGTAGGGAGGGTGGGCGTGTCCTACCGCACCAGGTTTTTGTGGTATGAGGGGTCAAACTCAGAGTGTTTGTTGTACATGTGAGCCAAGTACTCTCCCATGGGGTTGGGATGGTTTGCATGACAAACGTCCTCCAGAGGCTCATGAATTTGAAAACTTGATTCCCAGCTGGTGGCTGCTTGTGGAGGTAATGAAAATGTCGAGGGGTGCAGCCTTGTGGAGGAAGAAGCAGATCAGCAGAAATGGGCTTGGAGGGTTTGTAGCCCAACCCCATTTCCTGCACTCTCTGTTTCCTGTCTGCGGTTGAGATGTGAACTCTCAGCTGCTTCTGCTTTTATGCCTCCCCCCACCATTATGAAAATCTAGCTGCCTGGAACCATACCCCCCAAGCCCCTCTTCCTTATGCATTTTACCACATCAACAGTGAAGTAACTAATTCATATCTATACCCCTATCTTATTCCAAACAGTTACTTTGGATCCATGTGCATTTTGACACCATCAAACCAGCACACTTCACCTACTGTCATAGCAACTGGCTGTGGGGTGAGCGTCCAAACAGTGCTGTGTCTCCCCACTCAGGCTTCCTCAGTCTATCCATTTTAGTCATTTCCTTTATATACATGTTAGAGTTAAAACCATATACACACAGTAAGAAGAAGGGCTACAGTCTTAGTCACCGCTCTATTGCTGTGAAGAGACACCGTGGCCAAGGCGACTCTTATAAAAGAAGACCTCTAATTGGGGGCTGGCTTACAGTTTCAGAGGTTTAGTTCATTATCATCATTGCAAGGAGCATGAAGGCCTAGCAGGCATGGTGCTGGAGAAGTAGTTGAGAGCTGCATCCTGATCCGCAGGCAGAGAGGGAGACACTGGGCTTGGTAGGGGTTTTCAAAACCTCAAAGCCCATCCCCAGTGACACACTTTCTCCAACAAGGCCACACCTCATAATCCTATCAAATAGTGCCACTCCCTGATGACTAAACATTCAAATGTATGAGTTTCTGGGGGTTAACTCTCATTCAAACCACCATAAATATAAAAGGAAAGGGAAATTTCTCTACTGTTATCCCTAAGAGTCCCTGTTGTCCTTTTTAGGGGCAGGGCCAAACTCCCCTACACCTTCTTCAGAACCGTTGCCTGGAACCTGTGTGATGCTAAGTCTGAGCAAGGGTTTCCCATTCTTACACACCTGGTGCCTGTGCTTTCTGATTAGCATATCTTGGAGGACTCCTGTGTCATAACATGTGGCTTACTCATTCTTTTCTACAGCTGCAGAGAAGGAATCTGTGGGAGCCATTTATCGAATCTCATAGATGTGTGCACATCTATAATTAAGCCATATGTGAAATATTTATATGTAAAGTGCATGAACAATCTGCCCATAATATCTGTAAACAAATACCGACTACTTATTATCCATAAATCACCTCATTAAATCAAGAGTGGGAAAACTTCAGTCCAAGGGCCAAATTCAGCTTGGTTTTCTGAATACAGCTTCACTGGAACCCAATGATTGTTGGTTTGTGGAGCAGCAGAGAGAGGAGGTGGAGTTGAAACCGCATCCAGAAATGAGGCCATTTTCCATCCGACTCCAGTAGCAAGTGCTGCCTCCTCCTTCTTCTCTTCTTCTCCCTCCTTCCTCTCTCTTCTTTCTGCCTTTGGCCCTTCCTTCTGTCTTCCACCTGATCTCTTCATCTTCCTCCTTTCTAATTCTCCTCATTCTCCCACCTCTTCCTTCTTTGTGGTACTTACAGGGAGGGATCCCAGGGCCTCATGTCTACTAGGCAAGTACTCTATCTCCAAGCTACACATTTTGTTGAAAAGTTTTCCTGTTGAGCAATTTGAAATAAATTTAACTACTTTTTTCAACAAACCCTTATTCTTTATATCAGTGATTATCACTGATACATGTCTACATGATTTTATTTTATTAAAGCTGCTTTATAAGAATATCTTCTTAAAATTAACGTTTTTGTGTTCAGTTCCAAGTCCTCTGCCCTTCTCTGAATCACTCTGTAGTAGTGGTTTGAAATGGCCCCCATAGGGAGTACCACTATGAGGAGGTGTGGCTTGTTGGAGAAAGTATGTCAATGTGCTGGTAGGATTTGAGATCTCCTTTGCTGAAGCTATGCTCACTGTGGTATCCAGTTCACTTCCTGTTGCCTGAAAAATCAAGATTTAGAACTCTCAACTTTTTCTCCAGCATTATGTCTACCTTCATGCTACCTGCCATAACAATGAACTAAACCTCTAAAACTGTAAGCCAGTCCCAATTAAATGTTTTCCTTTGTAAGAGTTGCCAAGGTCATAGCATCTCTCCACAGTAATAGAACCCTGACTAAGACAACTGTCTTCTTTAGAAATGAGTACGCTTAGGAGGTTGTTACTGTGTGTGTAATAGCAATGCAGATGTATATTTGTTTATGTATTATTTCACTAATGTTTTTCATACTTATTTTATGAGAGTTAGAAAGTCAATTTAAGTTATTTTGTTTATTGTTATTGGGTTGGGAAGAACATGTACATGCCATTGTGGCTGTTTAGACAGCTGTACAGTCATTTTCTTCTTTGATGTGGGATGTCCTTCTGTATATGTGTTGCTCTTATTGGCTATTGAATAAAGCTGATTTGGCCTATAGCAGGGCAGAATATAGCCAGGCTGGAAGAGATATAGAGAGAGTAGGTGGAGTCAAAGAGATGCCATGTAGCTGCTGAAGGAGACAAATGCTGGAACTTTACCCAGTAAGCCACAGCCTCATGGTGATATACAGAATAATAGAAATGGATTTATTTAAGATGTAAGAGTTAGCTAATAAGAAACCCAAGCTTATAGGCCAAGTAGTATTGTAGTTAATATAGTTTCTGTGTGATTATTTGGGTCTGGGTGGCTGGGAGATGAATGAGCAGTCTCTGCCTACAAATGGTGTGCTAATATGGGGCAATTAGATCCACATAAAACCTGAGAGAGCTTGGGAAGAAGTTCTAGACACAAAAGAACAGAGTTAAGCCGGGCGGTGGTGGCGCACGCCTTTAATCCCAGCACTCGGGAGGCAGAGGCAGGCGGATCTCTGAGTTCGAGGCCAGCCTGGTCTACAAGAGCTAGCTCCAGGACAGGCTCTAGAAACTACAGGGAAACCCTGTCTCGAAAAAAAAAAAAAAAAAAAAAAAAAGAACAGAGTTAAGTATGGCTTCTTGGTAGCAGCATTTTCTTGGGTGGACTCTGTTTGCCATTGCCAGCCCTAGGGTCCAACTTCTTGAAAAAAAGTACATAACCCAGAATGGTAAGCCAGTGTCCCCAATTGTTCTGCCTTTTGGGTACGTAGAAGAAGACATTGATTGAGAAAACAATTATCTAAATGACGAATGAAAAGTCACCACCAATTGTAGGTCAGCCATTTACTAGATAAAACAAACAAACAAACAAGCAAACACAGCAAGACAAGCCTTTCAGCAGCTCTGCAGCCCCATCAGACTCACCATACCATATTGCTGGGAATGGGGAAGGTAGGGATTGGCAGTTCCTTCCTTCTTTTTCCCTCCCTCCCTCCCTCCCTCCCTCCCTCTCTCCCTCCCTCCCTCCCTCCCTTCCTTCTCTTTCCATTCCTAGTCTCTAGGTGAACTCCTCTTAGTCAGGTGGCATGCCTATTGGAGAGAGGCATCATTTGTGGCAACCAATACTCATAGTGCCCAGTCACAGCCTTTACTAATAATCATCTCCATGTCATATCCCTTTGAGGATAAGGTTTTTGAAATTCATATTTTCCACCAGTTTGGTAATTGTGTGTGTCATCCCTGGTGAGATGCCAACTGCAAGGATTCTTCTGCTGGTGCTTAGGGAGAGAGAATCCTAAGAGAAGCTCAGAGTAGGAGGAAACACTTCAGGGTCTAGGAGAAATAAAATGCACTCCATCTCTCTGGATGCTACAGAAGAGCCTGAGGCACCCCTGAGTAGTTGTGTGTCCTTTGGAGAGAGACCAGAATGGCTCGAGGAGCAAGACTGTTTCCTTCCCACAAAGGCTTCCCACAGAGCTGAGTGGCCTCGACTTGAATTACAATTGTGCATAGGTTCCTCGCCTGGCTTCTGAAGCGACTAGCGCATCTTCTGATGTGTGTGCATTTTCCCAGCTTGGATGTTTTGCTGGCAAATTGCACTGTTGGCAGTGGGCACAGTGCCGGCTTCAGCAGAGCTGGCAGGGAACAGGGTAATGTGCTCAGCACCCACAGAGCCCAAAGTCACTTGAAAGAGACAATGGCGATCTGTAGACATAGTTGGCAGACAGATAAAAGTTTCCTTCTTGGCCATGTTGGTGAAGTTCATGGAGCTGATTGTCTCAGCAAACATTTCGTCGACTTCAGGCTTAAAGATGAAAATGACTTTTCAAACCATTCAGAAAAAGGCGAGAAAAGATAGGATGAAGTAAGAGGAAGGGAGGAGCAAAAGAGAGGTGTATGCATTTGGACTGTCAACAGCCTATTGGCAACCTCAGAAATTCCCATGGTATGATCCAGAAGCTCTGTGGCTTCTTCATGACAGGGGGCATAATGCTGGCATTGAGAGCTTTTGCAAGGTTGCCCCCAGTTGCCAATCAAACCAGCAAGGTACTCAGCAAGTTCTCCCTGAGCATCTCTCTTCTCACAAATGTATGGGGTTGTTATCAGGTGTGGTGGCTCATGCATGATATCCCATAGAGTGGGAGGCAGAAGCAGGGGGATTGCTAGAAGTTGAAGGCCAGCCTGGGCAGCCTAGTGAGTTTTAAATAGTGAGAATCTGCCTTAGGAATAAAACAACAAAGCAAGAATCATTTTCTCCAATCATCCTTGGGTGTTTTGTATTAAGGTCCAGCTGTTGCTCTGTCTCCCAGAGGAGGATGCCACAGGCTAGTTAGCGTTTAATTCCTGGTGTCCGTTGTTTACACCAGCTATAATTTCACCATGTTCACTGTTGCTTCTAAAGGAGAGGAAGGAGCTGGGGAAATGTGGTTTGAATGAGAAGTGTCCTCCATAGGCTCATTGAACACTTTGTTCCCAGTTGGAGGCCTTGTTTGGGGAGGTTGCAGAATATTCAGGATATAGAACCTTTCTGGAGGAAGCACATGACTGGGGGCGGGCTTTGAGAGTGTATAGTCTTGCCCCACTTCCAGCCACCCTCTCTACTTCATGCATGTAGTTGAGATGTAATCCCTCAGCTTCCTTTCCCAACCTCCTGCTGTCATGCCCCAACCATTAGGTACCATCTACCACTCTGGAACCACGAGCCAGAGGAGTTGCTTTATGATAGTGTTTTTATCACAGCAACTGAGAAGCAGCCAATATAAGAGATGACTCAGCTGATAATGTGCTTACCATGGAAGCATGCGGATCTGAGTTCAAATTTCAAAACTCACATAAACACCCTGGCATAGTGTCACACACTTGTAACCCCAGCCCTGGGAGCTCATTGGCCAGCAGCCTGGCCTAATCAGTCGTCTCCAGGTCCTAGTGATAGACCTTGGCTCAAAATCAAGGTGGATGGCCTCTAAGGAACGGCCCCTGAGGCTGATCTCTGGCATCCTCATGCGTGGGCATACATCAACATGCACTTACACCTCCCTCTTCATGGTAGAAAGCGGCATCTGCCTTCATTCTGGATGACCGGGTTCACACTGACTCTACACTCACTGTTCAGTCTCGTCTAATTAATCAATCTTTATAAGCATGGATTGCTCATCATAAAGTGTGTACAGTTTCAGTTGTCCAACTTGAAGCAATCCTATGAGGTAGATATGATGACTCCCCCATTTCTACATGAGACACTGAGACACATAGAGATTAAGCAATGTATTCAAGAGTAGACACATCCTATAACATATATGTCCATACGCACATACATGTATAAGTAGAAGTTGTATGATTCTTAAGCTATTACAGCAAGACTTACTTGTGTAGTGACCTGGACCAGCAGGTCAGTCTTCAGGGACAGTGTCCTAAGTGGGAGGACCAGAAGATGAGAAGATAAAGAAGACAGAAAACTGGGGTTAGGAGGTCTTTCTTACACAAGTCATCTCTTATGCCAAGCAAGCTTATTAAGATGGACAGCATCTTACCCACTATTCCAGGGGAGAAATGGGACAGAGTCAGCAGAAACTATCATACAAGGAGACAAAGCCAGCAGGAGGCCAATCAAGTGATGTTGCATAAGGGGACTCAGAATATCTCAAGGGTGTCTGATAACTCCATACTCTTCATGGAGAAAGTCAACTGAAACCTGAACTCCTTCAAAAACCTGCCCCAGTCCCAGACTGGCCTTGACATGTCTACCCTTGGGCAGGGACACAGGACCAGGTTCCCTTTATTCTTTCATCAGGACCTTTTCATCAGGAAAGCCATGGACCAGCCTGGCTTATAACCCCAGCAGCACAGACACTGAGAGAAACAATAAATTGGACCTCCTGAAACTAAGAAGCTTCTGTAAAACAAAAGACACGGTCAACAAGACAAAATGGCAGCCTACAGAACGGGAAAAGATCTTCACTAACCTCACATCAGACTGATCTCCAAAATATACAAAGAACTCAAGAAATTTGACACCAAAAGAACACATAATCCAATAAAAAATGGAGTACAGACCTAAACAGAGAACTCTCAACAGAGGAATCTAAAATGGCTGAAAGACACTTAAGGAAATGCTCAACATCCTTAGTCATCAGAGAAATGCAAATCAAAACAACTCTGAGATTCCATCTTACACCTGTAAGAATGGCCAAGATCAAAAACACTGATGACAACTTACGCTGGAGAGGTTGTGGGGAAAAGGGAACACTTCTGCATTGCTGGTGGGAATGCAAGCTGGTACAGCCCCTTTGGATGTTAGTGTGGCGATTTCTCAGAAAATTAGGAAACAACTTTCCTCAAGACCCAGTAATACCACTTTTGGGTATATATCCAAAGGATGATCAATCGTGCCATAAGGACATGTGCTCAACTATGTTCATAGCAGCTTTGTTTGTCATAGCCAGACCTGGAAACAATCTAAATACCCCTGAATCGAAGAATGGATAAGGAAAATGTGGTACATTTATACAATAGAGTACTACACAGCAGAAAAAAATAACGACAGCTTGAATTTTACAGGAAAATGGATGGAACTAGAAAACATTATTGTGAGTGAGGTAACCCAGACCCAGAAAGGCAATTGTCACATGCACTCACTCATAGGTGGTTTTTAAACATAAGGCAAAGAAAGCCAGCCTACAAACCACAATCCCAGAGAACTTAGACAAACTAAGAGAGACTTACATAGATCTAGCTACATGGGAAGTATAAGGTAGAAAAAGACAAGATATCCTGAGTAAATTGGGAGCATGGGGACCTTGGGGGAGGATTGAAGAGGGGAGGGGAGAAGCAGGGAGGGGAGCAGAGAAAAATGTAGAGCTCAATAAATATCAATAAAAAATGCAGTGTGTCCATGATTTGCTCAGGGTGAAGCCATATCAGTGGCTCTTACACTTGATGTTGGCTTTGCAATTAAGTGTTTTTTAAATGATTCACTTTGAAAACATTTCAGACTTAGAAATAAAAATTGCCCAAAATGCCATGTTCCATTTATCGAATTCCCCACATGCTCACATTTTATGAAGTCTCACTCTTCTCGTGAAAAACACCCTGCCGTTATTGGTATAATACTATTGTCTAATCCAAGCTTTATTCAACTCTGACAGATTGCCCTCCGAATGTGCTTTTGTCTGAGTGCGATCCAGTTCATGCTGCATCTGTCCTCATTAACTTCTCATCTACAACTCTTTCCTGCATCCTTCTCTGCAGTCTTACTGCCAGAGTTTCACAGAACGGGTGTTAGTAATTCATCCAAATTTGACAGTTTCTATCAATAGGAATCCCTTCTCTCACTATTCTGAACGTCAGAGTCACAGGACTCAGACATCACTGGCTGGGCTTGCTGAGATGCTGTGGGAAAACCCATTCTATGTCTGTCTTATATTTCATGGCAGCTGCTCTGATCCTCTGGTTGGGTTCATAGGGACAACCTCTGCCCCTGTCTTTACTTGTGGGTCTTTTTTCTCAATCCTTTGTAGTAAGGAGTTTGCTTGTTTGTTCCCGGCCACTTAGCCCAGAAATAATCACACAGAAACTATATTATTTAAAACACTGCTTGGCCCATTGGCTCTAGCTTCTTATTGGCTAACTCTTACATATTAATTTAACCCATCTCCATTAATCTGTGTATCGCCACGTGGCTGCGGTTAAAGTTCCTGCGTCTGTCGCTGGCGGAAGCTCCATGGCTTCTCTCTTACTCTGATTCCTTTCTCCCAGGATTCAGTTTAGTCTTCCGTGCCTAATTCTATTCCCTGTGCAGGCCCAAGAGAGTTTTCTTTATTAACCAGTGATATTCATAGAAAAGAGAGGGGAATCCCACACCAATCCTTTTGTCTTCCGATTTTTTTCTCTTTCTTTTTTTAATTTTGACGTAGGGTCTTACTATAAAGCCCAGGCTGGCCTTAAGTCCTTATCTTCCTTACTCAGCCTCAGGCTGCTTGGATTACAAGCATGTACCAGCATGCTACAAGCATGTACCAGCATGCTAGCTTCATTGCTGTTCTTTGCTTTTGCTCCTGGTCTTTCATAATAAACACACGCTATTGGGTGTCAAGTTCACCCCAGTCCAACATGACCTCATCTTGAGATCCTTACTTCAGTAACAACCCATCATTCTAAATAATGTCTCCCACAGTTCAACCCACCTCAGTGATTTCAACGCTCTTGGGGGTTCACACCAGCTGTTTGTCAGAACATCAACTCTGGCAGAAATCATGTTTGCCTGATAGTTTCTCATCTGGGAATTCAAGTCATACATTTTGGGAAAACACCACACGTGTGATCTTGTGCCTCGAATTAGGAGGCACACGGTATCAGCTGGGTCTACTCCTAGGGTGTTCACTCTGACTACCTGGTGACGATGCTATCGCATGGCTTTCTGTGTGGCAACTCCTCATTATTCTTTGAGAGTTATGAGTACGTTTTGCCAGAGGTTTTGAGATGATGTAAATGCCTTGCTCTTCATTGCTCTCTGTTCTCTCAGTTTTATTAAGACTTTTTATTGGAATATAATCCATGGACCATAAAACCCACTCCCTAATGTGTACAAGTCAATGATATTAAAATTATATTCACAAAGTTTTGTGTGCTTATGGTCACTATCTAAGTCCATAACATTTTCATGACTCAAAGAAGTAACCCAAACCATTAGCTATTATTCTCTATTTCGCCTTCTCTCTGCTATCAGATAACCCCATCTCTTTTCTCTGGGTATCCGGTTCTGTTGCTCACTAATTTTAGCATCTATTGATCATCCTGCAACAGTTATTACAGTGGTGTTTGCTAAATCAGATATTTCTGAACCACACACTTTGAAAACAAGAAAACACAGTGATCTAAACAATGAGATCAAATTGCATCTGTTTTCAATGGCGGTGTGATCAAAGCATCCGACTGTAAACATGGCATGGCTGGGATTCAACCTAGGGTTAAATATTTGAGCACTTTCAGTCCTTGACGAAAATCTTACAATTTGTTTGCTCATGACTTTCATGGTATCAAACAACACTTGCCATTTGTTTCAGATGAAATCACTTCATCTGAAAGGTGTTTGATCACGAAAATTATCACAGTTGTCTATATAGCCCTTTCGTATTTCTTGCTGCAAAGAAAAATAAGTAGTGAACTTACTAAGATCAATTTTGTCATGGTAGTTGGCCATATTCTTTTATTCATTTATTAATTTTAATAAAAAATGTTAACTCAGAGTAGCATCCAGATAAACAAACACGAAGGGTCTTGTGGCTGAGAATGGGCTCAGGAGCGGTCGGGATCAAGAGCTCCAGGTGCTGCCATCACTGAGTTCAGGTCAACGGAAGCGTGAGCTTGAAGAGTGGCAGTGGCAAGGGGAGCATGGCCGTTACATCCCTGCTTGCCTTCACTAGGTACTGGGCAGGGAAGGGACATAGGGAGCCTCTGGTAGCCTTGAGGTCAGCCATTGTTTGACGAGCATCATCAGTGGATATGAATGAACGGTGCAGGACAAGCATGGGTACTCAGGCAGAGCTGTTTCAAGGACCGGATCTTGGGATCTGAAGTTTATAATATGTTGTGTGCTTTTGAAGGTGGAGACGGTGGACTTTGGCAGCAATTAACCTTAGCTATCTGTATATTATTTCATCCTAGCTATCTTGAGCTGCAGCACGCTTCACAGAGTCCCCTCTCAGAGATGCGTTAAGAGGTTTTTGTTGTTGTTGCTTGCACTCTGTTTAAGCTCACAGCTGCACAGTTGGAGATCCTTGGTCGGACTATTGCTTCTAAGACGCCAAATTACACAGGACCCGGGGAGGCTGGGCCTGCTGCTGTCTTGGGAGCCGCGCCTGTTCAGTGTCAGCAGCAACCACTTGAAAAACGCAGAACTTCAAAACGCCCTGAAATGCCTCTGCTTGCTAATATCTGTGCCTGCTTACTCTAGTCCCAGTGGAGTGCAGGGCCAACCCCAGCCCATCTGACAGACAAGCAGCAGAGAGAGCCAGAGGGGCCCCGGACAGATTAGTGTAATTTATGCAACAAAACCTTTTAATGTTCTGAGATAGAATCATAAATCTCTTTCAGTTATTCATATGCAAATGCTGAGGGACTCACACGCTCCTGTAATGGATGACAGTTCATAATGATCCTGCCCTATTCAAGTTTAATGGAAAAGAGATAAACACACGTGTTCTCGCGCTACGCAGGTTTCTATGGGTGATGGTAATACACAGGCAAAAGGTGTTGGTGGAAGACATGCATGCCCCTTAGAGTACAGGTGCCAAACAGCTCACCCTAAAGTCGCAGTAATGGAGTAATTACATACAGTCAGCAGCTCTCAATGATTTATGCCCTCGGCCTCCCTGGTTCCAACCATTCCGTGATTTCCCTGCTTGCCTTCATTAGACAGTGGACAGGGACAGGAGCCAACAATAACAGCTGCGCTTTACTCTTATTTTTCTTGACATCACATTACACATTTAAAACTACTCTCGCAGACTTTTATTCATTATTTCCTTCAACAGCCTTAATCATAAATTAGCTTTCATGTAATTGCCAGAACCGAGTGGCTTGTTCTGCGTCAGTGAGCTAGAGAAATACAACTCCAAAATGGCCATTTAGTTATTATTATTATTATTATTATTTTAAATGTTCGGACTGCAGTAGTTAAGAGCACTTACTGCTCTTGCAGAGAACCCAGCATCCCCACCAGGCAGCATAGAGCCGCATGTAACTGCAGCCCCCAAGGGACCTGATGCCTCCAGCCTGCATTGGCAGCTGCACTCACATGAACATACCTAAACACAGACATGCACACATATACATAATTCAAATATTACGAATATTTAAATTATTATTTATTTATTTGTATAGCGTCTTCGTCTGTGCCATGTGAGTAGAGGTGCTAGATGAAGCCGGTAGAAGCCAGATGACTGTGTTAGATCCCTTGGGACTGGAGTTATAGACAGTTGTTAACCACCATGTGAGTCCTGGAAACAGAATCTTGTTCTTCCAGAAGAGCAGCCAGTACTCTTAACCCCTGAGCCATCCTTCAGACCCTAACTATTTAGTTCTTGATTGCAGTTTTCTCTCTGTGGTGGGAGAGCAGTTGAGAGAGCACGGCTCAGGCTGCTGGTCCAGCTCAAGGTCCCGCTCCTTGGCCAGCTCCAGTTAGCCCTCAGGCTTTTGCTAAGGGAGGCAAGGGTCAACATCTCTAGGTGTGCCTACCTCTCAGAGTCTAGAGCTCACGAAGCCATAGGTTCCTCTGGGTGGAGTCACACACTCAGCTCTGAGGCAATCAGAGGGAACTGAATGTGGCTCTCTGATTGGATGACTGCCACACGTACACACCAGTAGTAGGCAAGGAACAAAATGTATCCTAACTGGTAAATTGATATGATGTGGCTCCTGCAGGAATGTCAGGGACTGTCATTAAAGATGAGGAAGAAAACGCTCGTCTGGAAAACCACAGTTGCCTGTTGTTCTAGTGGGGAGTGAGGAGAGGGGGACCCAAATTCACCATTTTCACAACACTGGACAGAATGCTATGGAAGTTGCCTGATCCCAAATGATCCACCCTCACACTTCCCAAACATACTTTCTTGCTCTCTGCTCGTATCCTCTATTCTTCTCTCCACCCTCTCTATGGTTTTAAAGATTATTTTTCAAGCAAATTGCACTTCTTAAGTGATGATTGATTTTCTTATTTTTATTAATTGTTTACTAACTAGGATAATTTGGACCACACAGAGGTACTCTAACTGAACACAAGCCTGTCCGTGAATGTCTGAGCAGCAGTGTGAGCAACAACTTCTGAAAAGAGTATTGAGCATCGAGAGGGGCTCACAGCACCCCACAACCTCTTGGGTACCCAGGAACCTGAGCTGGCACTGGATACTGTGAGCCCCCTGGAATCACTGTGTTAGAGTTCCCAGCTCTCCATTTCCTCAATCTCTTGAAGCTTCCTTCTTGCATAGTCCTGATAAAAAGCAGAAGAAGCAGGTTGAATGTCGTTGTGTAAGCGTTATTTGAAAGCGAGCCCGACTTGATTGTAATTATCTCAGCCTTCTCTCTCGGTGTTCTGAATAATCTAGTAAATTGTTGAAATGGATCATGCAGGCAGAACTCTCGGAGTGAAGATTTAAGCTGCTTGCAGCTTGTGACTGGAGAGAGAGCAAGGAGAGGCAACTGCTGTTCCATAGAACTTGCATTTTTCCTAGACACCAGAAAATTCCTCCAGCTCTATCTCGGAAATAGATACCAGCAACTAACCTCCCAGCTCTGAGGTCCAAGCACTTTAGATTTATTGCCCAAATTATTGCTGTAATTTCTCCACTATTCTACTGGGCTTTCTCTCCCCCGTTGCTACAATCTCCTTCAACCTCACAACTAGAATGTCATGTGCCCCAAGTGCCTGGAGAGCCATTGCCTCTGCTGTCATCTCTACGTCATCATCGCTCCCTGATGGACAGAGTGGCCTGCTAACTGGCCTCGTTATTGTACTTTAGTCCTTGACAATTCAATCACAGCAGCAGCTGAGTGGTGCCCCTTAGTAATTCCTCATATTAGCCATTTCTCCGTTGCAGTAACAGAATACCTGAAGTGATCCGTTTAGGAAGAAACAAGGTTTGCTTTGGTCTTCTTTTCGGAGGTTTCCGTTTACAGTGGTTGGCCTTATTACTCTGGGGCCTGTGCGGAGGAGTTAGAACCTGGCAGGAGTGTGTGGACTGAAACCTCTGACCTCATTGCCAGGGGATAAAAAGGTAGGAGTGGGGTGGGCTGGGAAGCTGTGCTTGGCAGGGAAAGGGCTTGCTTCACAAACATCAGGATCGGAATGCAGATTTACTGCACCCTGAAAAGAGCTGGGCTAGGCAGAACACAACTGGAACCCAAGAGCAGGTGACGAAGGTGGCAAAGACAGGAGGATGTTGGGAATGCCTGGCCAGCAAGTCTGGCGGAAAGGGCATCATTTTTGTGCCTGCCATGTCCTTTCCTTCGGTGCCTTCACCATAGACCTCCATGGCTTTCCCTTTCTTCCTGTTAGATCTTTACCCAGATGTCACTCCTTCTTCAGTGACAGCCATAGCTGACCACCATGCTCACTGCCTTTGACTACTGCTGGAAGTCAGCACAGTCCCAATTGATCGTCTTACAGTCCCACAGGCCAGATTCAGAATGTCTGCCGTTGGTTGACATCAAGGTGTGGGCACATCTGCCTTGTTTGTGGGTCCTCCTAGGGAGAATCATTTGCTTCGGTTTTCCAAGATTTTTATTTGTCTGTATCTGTGTGTGTATCTGTGTATATGTTGATGCATGTATGTCTGTATATGTGTTCACACGTATGTCTTCCTCTATAGCTCTCCATCTTATTTTTTGAGACAGGTCTCTCACTGAACCTGGAGCTCACCGATTTGTCTAGACTGACTGACCAGCAAGCCCCAGGGACCATGCTGTCCTTGCCTTCCAAGCTATGAGCCTAGAAATGTATATTCCTACTTTTTAAAAAGTGAATTCTAGGGGATTTGAACACAGATCCTCATATCTGTGGAGCAAATACTTTACTGAGTGGGCAATCTCTCTAGCTCCTGTCTTCTCAGTTTCCCTGGCTTGTTCACATTTTTCTGCTCATGGCCCCTTACAGTCCAAATAATCACAACTTTTCAACATAAGATTTTGATTTTAAACTCTGCTTTGCTTCCTCATTCAGGATCCTGTTGGATTTACCTATGTAATCCTGGGCCATCTTTCTTCTTCAGATGTTACCTCTATCATAACTCCAAGTCTCCTGGGTGATGTGGCATGACTTATTTAGACTTTTGAATCAGGACATGGCTATTTTAGGGGAGCCAGTGATCCCAGCTATCCTGTGTAATCGGCAAGCCTCTACCAACACATTCTGTCTTCTCCATGATTTTCATGTTACTTCTTTGTTGACTGCATCAGAGAACTCAGAGCATTAAGGGAAGGTCTTACAGTACCCTTTCCAAGCTTGTGTCTGTAATCTCAGGGCATGCATGGCTGCATGTGTCTGTAATCTCAGGGCATGTATGGCGGCATGTGTCTGCAATCTCAGGGCATGTGTTTCAATTTGTGTCTGTAGTCTCAGTATATGTGGCATCGTGTATTTATAAACTCAGTGCATGTATGGCAGCATGTGTCTGCAATCTCAGGGTATGTATGGCAGTATGTGTCTGTAATCTCAGGGTATGTATAGTAACATGTGTCTATAATATGAGTGCATGTATGGTAAGATAGGAGACAGATGCAGGAGAATCCCTGAAGCTCATGGGTCAGGTCGTCTGGTTTGTGCAGGAGCTAATGAGCGACTCTGTTCCAACCATGGCAGAACGTGAGGACTGAAAGCCAAGGTTGTCCTCTGACCTCCACATCTGTGCCCTGAGGCATGGGCACACACACACACACACACACACACACACACACACACACACACACACAGAGGGAGAAAGAGAGAAAGAAATAATAAATGATTCACATGTGTGCCATTCCCCACCCTAAGTACACAGCATAATGGGCCGTTTCACATGGTTTCTATTCTGAGCATCCAGAAATGCTGATGTGGTCCAGCACTTCAGTTGCCATTGCTCACCACATATGCTGCCTTTTTTTGCTTAATACAGACAACAATAGGGAGGAGAGAAGGCATCATCTACCTGCAAGAGTCGCTGTGCAGACCTGCTGAGCACAGCTTGACTTGAGGCTCTGCACACACCAGCCGGTGCTTGTCTCATTAGACTCTCCATCTGCGGTATGATTCCCGCACCTAGGAGTGAAGATAAATTTTAAAAGAGCAATTTATTATTAGCCTTTGAAGCTAAACCCCGGCTTGGTACTTAATCATTTTAATTAAAATTCATCTTATATCACTTTACTTTTGTTTTTGAAAGTGGCAGCGTTGTGCATATTTAAGGTATACATCATGACACATCGGTTACATTGTTCTCTCTTTGAGAGTTGTTTTTCATGTATAAGCTTTTATTGACACTCGTTTGTTGTATAGAGTAATCGATGTCATAAAGGCTAACCCTATAGACTCCACCAGAAAACCCTTAGAAGAAGGACATAAAATCAACATATAAAAATTAATGGAATTCCTATATACTTATAATAAATATGTTGAGGAAGAGATCAAGTAGTGTTCCATTCATGACAACTTCAGAGAAAAACCTGACACAAACCTAACCAAGGGGGTGAAAGTCCTCTGCAATGAAAAATACAAAATGCTGAAGAAGCTGACGAAGATTGCAGAAGATGGGGGGGGTCTCCCTTGCTCGTGGATTGACAGAGTTAATACTGGGAAGATGGTGATGGTGCCAGGTATGATCTAAGGAGTCAGCACTATCAAAACCCCAACAAAATTCTTCACAGAAATGGTAAAAGGAATCCTAAATTTCCCCTGGAATTATAAAACATCCTGTAGAGCTAAATGCAATCTGAACAGATATCACCGTGTTGGCGGCATCAAAGTACCTGGGCTCAAGACACGTTAGAGACAGAAACAAAAGCAGCATACATATCACATACTCAGACTTGTATAGCTCAATGGGAGATAACCGGGAACCTAGGAATAAACCCAACAACTACAGCCACTTTGTGCTCGGCACAGATGTGAGAACACCTTTTGAAGAAAACACAGCCTCTTCAGCCAGAGGAGAGCTGGGTATCTATGAATACAAGAGGAGTCTGGAAAGCTGGGTATCTATGAATACAAGAGGAGACTGGAGAGCTGGGTATCTATGAATACAAGAGGAGACTGGAGAGCTGGGTATCTATGAATACAAGAGGAGACTGGAGAGCTGGGTATCTATGAATACAAGAGTGAAACTAGATACCCAACTCTTTCTTTTCTTTTTAACATAAGTGAACTCAAAATGCATCAAAGATCTCACTGTAAGACCCAGAAGTCTGAAACTTGTAGAAGAAAATATAGGAAAAACTGCAGGATAGAGGAATGGGTAATGCCTATTGAGAATGAACCTGATAGCCCAGGAAACACGACTAAGAATTGAAAAGCTGGATTGCATAAAATTAAGTCTTCAGCATAGTGAAGGGGTCAATCCAATGAAAGGATACCCTGAAGAATGGATGGGAGGAACACTAGCTACACATTGGACAGAGGGCTAATATCTACTGCATACGAAGAGTTCAAAGGGCACCTGTAGTGATGAGGCAGCAGGCCTGCTTTTCATCCCGCCTGGATCCCACATGGCTAAAACCCGAAATAACAACACACAGACTGTATTCATTTAAACACTGCCTGGCCCATTAGTTTCAGCCTCTTATTAGCTAATTCTCACATCTCGCTTTAACCCATATTTAGTAATGTGTGTAGCACCACAAGGTGGTGTCTTACCAGCAAAGATTCAGCATGTCTGACCTGGTGGCTGGCTCCATGGCGACTGTCTCAGAAAGAGAGAGGCAAGGCATCTCACTAACTTCCCTTCTTCCCAGCATTCTGTTCTGTCTACTCCACCTATCTAAATCCTGCCCTATCAAAAAGCCAAGGCAGTTTCTTTATTAACCAATGAGAGTCCTCCATCAGGCAACCCAAAACAACAAACGATTCAGTCAATAAATGAACAGATGAAATGTTTTTAAGATGAAAGGCAAATGGCCAATACACATATGAAAACACATTTAATGATTCTTTTTTAAGATTTATTTATTTATTTAATTAATTTTTTTAAAAAAATTATTTATTATGTATACAATGTTCTGTCTGCATGTATGCCAGCATGCCAGAAGAGGGCACCAGATCTCATAGATAGTTGTGAGCCACCATGTGGTTGCTGGGAATTGAACTCAGGACCTCTGGAAGAACAGCCAGTGCTCTTAACCTCTGAGCCATCTCTCCAGCCCCACATTTAATGATTCTTATCCATCAGGGAAATAAAAATGTTAAAACACCATTGAGCTTCCAATTCACTTCCAACAGAACAGCTACCATTAAAACAAATAACAGATGATGTATGTGGAAGAGAGGGCGCCTTAAACATGGCTGCTGGGAACGTAATTAGTTTGGACACGATGGAAACCAGCATGGGGATTTCTCAAAAGTCTAAAGTAGACTATGACCTAGCTATACCACTTTTGGCATACACAAAAGACTCTAAAATCAGCATAGAGAAAGCTACCTGTACATCTGTGTTTACAATGCTCTTCACGATAGACAACCTAGGTCTCTATCCCTAAGAGTATGAGGTAAGAAATTATGATGAATATATAGGATGGAGTTTTATTCAGGCATAAAGAACAAAATTGCATCATTTGCAGTGATATGGATGCAGCTGGAAATTAGATTAAGCATAATAAGACTCAGAAAGTGAATTCACATGTTTCCTCTCATTGGCGGATCCTAAACTTTGTATAGATAGACAGTTGTGTGCGTATTCAGGACTTGGAAATAGAAGCAAGACTTTCTGCAGTAATGAATGAGTAAGGAAGAGGGTTGGGGGCTTGTTTATGACACGCTTGTATGGAAAAATATCCATAAAATGTGTGTATGTGTCTATGTTTTAAAAAGAACCAGATGTTTAATTTCAAAACCTCAGCTTATAGTCATGGCTAACACTGCTCCCGCCCCTGGGAAACTTATTGGCCTTGTTATTCCTGCTTCTGGATTGTGTGAATTTTCCCCCTGGGTACTCTAACCAAGCACACACATACACTCATGTTTCCCCTGGTGTATTCTTGGGCTTGGAAACTAACATATTTGAGTCTACTGGAATAGACCTTATCCTGCTGATGGCAATCAGCTCAGCTTCAGGAGGATCATGGGTATGGAGGCAAAGATGTAAACCCCCAGCTAGCTGTGATAGATCACAAAACACTTTGTGGTCAGCCATCTCCCCCAAACCACCTATGCCAAGAAAGCCTCTAAGTAGACTCAAAAGCAGCAAGAGGTCTGGAGATGTCTCATTCTAAATTGCAATGGTAACTCCACTGCACACCAAAGAGTAGTTGAAGTGGCACCCTGGCTGTTTGCCACACTGTGAATACATTTTCAGGAGCAGGGTGCATTTGGTAGGAATCCAAGAAGAGCCAGCTACTTTCTCATTGTGTTTATAAGGCATGCTCATAGTTGTTAGGTAACGGAGGCACTCTAGGGAGCCATTGGACATGGGTAATAAGCTTGTTTCTATGACATGGTGTGTCTCATGGGCATTCATGAGAACATAGCGGTACGGCAGGCTGGAAACAAGGAGGAGCTTTTCTCCTGGGTTCTAATGAGTAGAGGAGCATGCCTTTGAAGCTTTTTATCATGGGGAGAGATTTCTGCACATCTCTGTGGACCTCTGTCCTACCCTTTCTACCTAACTTCTATCCTAGGAAGTCCTTAGCTTACTGCTTGGCTAAATGTCAAAGCCTATCTACTGATTATTGATTCTGCATTCACCGTTATGGCTTTTCTAAGATGACTCACAGAGAAAAATACAATGCAAAGAGCCATGAATGCTGGAAATTTCATGGTGGGAAATCTTCTAGCCGACTCCTTTGTGTCTATATAGTAGAGATGAATGTAGGGGCTCAGATAAATGAGACTGTGGTCTCTCTCTGCTTCTCCAAATCATATTTTTTATCATAGAAATGTCATGGCTATGCTGCCAAGTAAGATGTTGTTATGAAAAAAAACAAGTATCTATTAAACATGTACTTACCTGTTTGTCTAATTGTTTTAATGAGCATTTTTGATGAGCATTTTAAATGCATTGAATGAGATTGGCTGGCAAACACTCATATATTTGAATTCTTGGTCCCCAGTTATAGTGGAACTGTTTAGGAAGGATTAGAAGGCGTGGTTTTGCTGGAAGAGATGTGTCCCTGGGGGGTTGCCTTGAGTTTTCAAAAGCCCATACCATTCCCAGCTAGTTTGTTCTCTCTCTCTCTCTCTCTCTCTCTCTCTCTCTCTCTCTCTCTCTCTCTCTCTCTCTCTCTCTCTCTCTCCTTCCCTCCCTCCCTCCCTCTCTCTCTCTCCCCTCCGTGTGTATGTGTGTGTGTGTGTGTGTGTGTGTGTGTTATGGTTACTGCCTTAAAATGTGAGTGCTCAGATGCTGCTTCAGTGCTGTGCTCTTCTGCCTGCCACCAAGCTCCCTGCCGTGATGACCATGGACTCCCCCTCTGAGTCTAAGCAAGCTCCCAATTAAATGCTTTTCCTTTTAATTGCCTTGGCCGTGGTGTCTCTTTACAACTAAAGAATAGTGACTAAGACACACATTATCTTATTTTACTTAGATAATAGTTTACTTTTTAATTTTTTTAAAGTTGTGTGTGCGCATTTGGTGTATATGTGTGCACACATGTATGTTGGTATGTGTATACATAGCGGTATCTGTAGAGGCCAGAAGAAGCTGGCAATCTCTACCACCTTCTGCCTTATTCTCTTGAGATAATGCCTCTCACTGAACTTGGGGTTGTTTCTTGACTAGGCTGACTAGTCAGTGAGGCCCAGCATGGAGGTAACAGGTACACTCTATCGTGCTGGCTTTTTATGTGGGTGCTAGAGTTCCAATCTAAGGGCCTCATGCCTGTGCAAGTTAATTCATTCACTGAGCCACTTTCCTGATGCCTGTTCAATAGCTCTAAGTCAGTTACCTTTGGTGGAATAGCTAATACAAGGCAAAAAAGCCAATAAATGGGGAGATAAAGTCTTAATCCTGGCTTACGTGATACCAATGCCTGTGACTTCAGACACCATGTTACGCTATCCACATGGCTGCATTTAATGACAGGTTGTCAGTCTTATATTGGGTCTCATAATTTACTTATGGTGGCTCAAAAATTCATTTTTTAAGCACTCAAATATCTGGCTCTGGAGACGAGTCACTATCCATTAAAATGACTGGCATGTTCCTGGCAATCCAAATTTTATGCTTCATCTCAGGGTTGTATAATTTTTAAGCTTTTAACTTTCCCATTCCAAAGAATTTTCTAGAAATAACCTTGTGATGCTAAGAAAGACAACAGTGATCTTGAACAAGAACAATATTTTCTATGCCTTTGACACCTGCTTCTTATACCTATGGAGATAAAATAAATAAATAAACAAATAAATAAATAATGCCATCCTTAATAGAGTTACCCATAGTTCTCCACGGTTCCCCCTCTGAGTATTCAAAACCAGTTTCCAGAATAAAGAATTGCCAAGTCATCACGAACAGAGGAGAACAGCTTTGCCGGCTCCGGATGAAGCTGCTAATTTGTCCATTTTTCATCCCATGATAACCCCAATTGTTTCATTAGCTCACAGGAGAAAATGCCAACTTGTTTCCTACTGAAACACAGGACCAGAATTAAATTATGTATTTTTATTCTGGGACCATATTAACCTCTTGTTTTAGGAATGTATTAGATGAAAAACATCTTTTGCCCACTCCCTCTCTCTCTAATATTGGAAAATAACAGGAGAGAGAAGGAAAAAAAAGAAAACAAGAAAAAAAACCCCAAGCAACCATGTGACCTCTCTAGTGAGCAACTAAACATTCGAGTCTTTTGCTGGTTTGCAAGCAAAACTTTATGGGTACAATTACATCTGAAGCACTTTCAGTTGTCAAGATCTGTCCAAATATTGTCATGAAGTAATTTCCCTTTCACCTGGATATTTTTATAATAATATCTAAAATGCTTTGTGTGTATTTTTGCCTGGGCTCTGTGATGGAAGGACATGTTTATTGCATTTTGCATGAACTGAGCCCCAAATCTGCAGACCTTATGAGGAAATAAAGGGCAGATATGTCATTATAATTGAATTTCAAAGTAGGTCACACACTCCCATTGGCGAAGCTTTAATACAATTCTAGTTCATAGGTGTGAGGAAGGGGGGGTTGTTATTAGTGAGTGTGTATATGTGTCTTAGTTAGGAAGTAAATCTTCCTCCTGATGTTGGCATAGGAGCCTTTTCATTCTCAAAACCATTTTAAGGCTGGCATCCACATACCAGGAAGTGAGGATAGAGTTCAGTTGGTAGAATGGTTGCCTGACATGCATGGAGCCCTAACTCTCACCACTAGTTCCACATAAATTGGACATGTTGGTACATGCCTGTAATCCAGTAATTAGGAAGAAAAAGAGGTCAGGGTTATCCTTAGCTATGTAGTGAGTTTTAGACCAGCCTTGGCTACACGAAACTTTGTCTCTATAAACAAACAAACAATAAAAAATAAACGAAGTTCTCAGACGTAGGATCTACATTCTTAATTACTGATAAAGCTTAGAGTTAAAATGTCCTCCTCCCTTCCACCAATGAGGACCTCAAGGGGTTTCATTCTAGACACCGTCTTGGCATTTGTTGGTGTCTATCTTGACAGCAACAGAACCACCAAGTCTCATGACTAAAGACAACCAAGACTTGAAAACAACCTCCCAAGCACTCATGACCTCTGTTATCTCCCCTTTTCTCTGCTTATTCTCACAAATCTCTTTTCTGATGCTCCCGTTTTTCCTCCCTGGAGATGTGAAAACAAGCAAGTGACCCCACAAACACAAAGGTGGGCCTCCCAAGACCTTGTTTCCTTAATCAAAAGTTCTCTAGGGCTTTGAGATTATCCACTGCTTCTCTGATAGCAAGAGCATAAAACAATCCCTTCTGGAAAGGCAGGCAGGTGACCAACATGGAGAAATTCTGGAACATTCTAAAAGAGGTAGTTTCGTTTGTTGACATGGTTGCTTCAGCTTCCTGTGTTGCTGTATTCACACCCAAATATAACATTTCTTTTATTTCTAAGGTGCTCACACTTAAATGATCAGCCGGATTTGGACTTGAGCTCATCCCCATCATCATATCTATTTTGAATTTAGGACTTTATAAAAAGATGACATGCAAGCATTGGATGACCCAAGGGCTGAGTTGATGTGAACAGTCTACTTTGCTCTCTTCAGTACAATGGTGCTCATATAAGTGCAGGTATGTATGGGCCCAAACACAAAAAGATGCTCATGCTAGCACAGGTAGGTTTGGGCCCAGCCTCTCAAAGGCCAGATTCTACAGATGCAGCCCCAAACTACAGAGTAGATATGTATGAAGAACAGAATTTAGCTCTTGGTCCTGGAGGCTAGGAGGTCTAAGAACATGGTATTGGCATCTGATCGTCTTCTAGGGAGGAACTTCTGGCCATCTACGCCAGTCAGCACTGTGTGCTGGGCCAGAAACTCCCTTCTTCTCTTTATGAGACTACTAATTCCACCATGGGGCCATCCTTAGCACCTCATCAAATCCTAATTAACTACCAAGGGACCCACTTCCAAATACCATTAACAGGTATTTAGGGACGATGTTTCCAGCATACAAACCTCGATGTAACAAATTCAAACTGTAGCACATGTATGCTTTATTCAACTTGTGACAATTGGTAGCATATTAATATGCTAATGAGCTTTTCATAGCTGGTTAAATTTAAGGAGGGGTATAATGTATATAGAGTCAGTCCTGGAACTTTATGTATACTTGTGGCTAATTGCATCTCTCTCTGTCACCATCTATGGTGTCCATATATCCATACAGTTATCTATTGTCCTATCATCTGTCATTTGCCTTCCACCTAATAATTTATGCTCCATCTGTCTACCTAGCATTTATCTGTCCATCTGTCTGTCTGTCATCCATCTGTCCATTCATACTTCTACTTATTATGTATCATCTATCAATATATCTATCTATTATTATCTATCGCTTTATGTTGGCTACTCTATTGCTGTTATAAAACACCTAAACCAAAAGCAATGTAAGAAGAAACTAGTCATAAGTCATAAATCTTTTCACTTATGATTCTATAGGATTCTATGATTCCTAGTCCATGCATAATGGCAGGGAAATTGGCAACAAGTGGCAGGGAGGTATGATGGCAGGAGCAGGAAGCTGAGAGATCATATCTTCAGCCACAGGTATGAATCAGAGAGTGAACTGGATGTGGATCCAACCTATGAACTCTCAAAGCCTGCCCCAGTGACACAGTTCTTTCAGCAGGACTGTACCACTTCTCCAAAAGTGCCAAATGGGGACCAAGTGTTCAAATATCTGACTCTATAGAGGACATTTCCCATTCAAACCTCTATTCGCTCTCTTCTTTCTTCCCTCCTTTTCCCCTCTGTGTGTATGTGATCTCTTCATCAACATTATCCATTTATCCACTTAACCATCTACTTATTTATGTGCCCATCCTTCCAATCACCTTTGTATGTATTTATGTATGTATCTTTCAATCATCTTTATATCTATCTATCTATCTATCTATCTATCTATCTATCTATTATCTATCTATCTATCATCTATCTTCTATACATCCGTGCATATACCCACCCATCTCACTCACTTTTTCGACACATAAACTAAAATCATGCCCAAGCTCTTGGTATGGCTTTGTCAGTAGAACCCAGAAGAGTGCCCAATATATCATAAATACAGCACAAATTCTTGGCAATTAAATACCCGTGTGGCTATACAATTATTTCATTACAAAAATTCTTAGTGTTTTCACTGAAATATTACCAAATTTTTTACTCATAAAAGGCTTTAAATTTCAGATTAACAATGCCACTATAGAGATATTGAATAGATATTGAATAATTAGATCATAAAACAACACCCTTACTCGAGGCCCTTTGTCTCCATCTCCCCATCTTTTACATAGACTATGGTAGTAAGAGATTTTTAACAAGTTTGTTACCTGGAGATGTCTATCTCAAGGACTCAGATTTCACCCTGAAACCCTCTTTTCTGCTTTGAAACCCTGTGTGGTTTTAGTGTTTCTTGGGTTTTTGTCCCACAGATGCTGGGAATGTTGCCTCTTGTCCCATCTGAGACTCTTTACTGATTACATAAAGAGGGACTGCTCATTCCTGAAATATAAAGTCATATCAGATCATCTCTCATCTGCTCGCAGCATCTGTCAAAGTTCTAGAATTTTCTGAAATTAACTGAAAATGAAAATACTATCAACAATATGGGACAAGGGAGATGGTTCAGGGAGAAAGTAATTGATTGCTAGGCACAAGAATCTGAGTTCAGATCCCTAGGACACATGTAAAAGTTGGACAAGGGACAGCACGGACAGGAGGATCACCCACTTGTTGGACAACGCTGTCTAATCAGTAAATTCTAGATTCAATGAGAGACCTTTTTTCAAAAGATCAGGTGGAGAAGCACTGAGGGAGACAACCTGATGTCAACCTCTGACCTCTGTACATATCCACATAAGTGTTCACACAGGTAGCACCCACAAGACCCCCATCACACACACACATACACACACACACACACACACACACACACACGCACGCACGCACGCACACACACACACATGCACAAAGAGATAAAATATGAACAAGTATGGAACTCTGGAAGAGGCCCTGCATGTGTTAAATATTTTGAATTTTTTAATCAGAAAGAGTACAGCTTAGACTAGATTAAATCTGTTTGTTTTGTGTATGTGTGTGTATGTGTGTGTCTCTGTGTGTCTGTGTGAGTCATGTGTCTGAATAGACCAGAGAGGGACTTGTCCCCTGGAGCTGGAGTTACAGGTAGCAATAAGCTACCCTATGGGTGCTGGGAAACAAATGGGCTCACTTAGCACTGAGTCGTCAGGTCCTACTGCGGTTTTAACTATTGAACAGTCCTGAAGACTCAGAAGACATGTTTCTTTAAGAAATAACTCGTTGGAAAAATGGGGAATGCCTAAATTAAAAAAAAAAAATGCTCACATTAACAAAGGTTTCCTTGAGTAGCATATTCCCAGAGGTAGGATAGTCCTCCCTTGGGAGAGTCAGCCTGGTGTGTGGTAGGTGTGACTGGGTTGCCTAACTGCTGATTAAATAAATGAATGAGGATAATGAACTTATGGGCTGTCAAATGTTTTTCACTAAAGTGCACACTTTCGTTAGCAAATGTGTACTTACAAGAAGTTGAAAATTTCCATTTCCAACACTAGCACTGGGATTTTAAAAAGTGATTGGGCATTCATAGCATTGGGTTTCATTATCATTTTTAAGCAAAGTGGCTTTTTCAGCTGATTGTGTATCTCCCTCTTCTCCCTGATCCCGCTTATCTCCCTGACCCCTTCTACTCATCCTATGTACCTCCTTTCTGCTTGCAAGTCTCATGTCTCCTATTGCACACCCCCACTCCTCAAGACCTTTAACCTCCTCTCTATCGCCTCTAGTTCATAACCCATTATCCAATACAATCACTTATATGCATAATGTAAACATTATAATCAGGATCCACAAATGACAGAGAATAAGTAGTTTTTGTGTTTCTGGGTCTGAGTGACCTTGCTTCATATAATGCTTTTGAGATTAATTCATTTTCCTGAAAATTTCATGATTTCACCTTTTGCTATCTCTGAACATAATAGGGACAGAAATATAATGCAAAAGGGTCTCCCATAGCCAAACCAAAGAGGGTGCTGATAAATAAGATGAACCCTTGTGGTTCCTCTGTCAATAGCATCAGGAAGTGGAATTCTTAGTGAAGACATCCCTTGGGGGAAACCGGTGAATATAACCAAGGAGAGTTGGAAAGAGGGGAAGGAAGAATGAAATCCAACAAAGGAGCCCAGAGTGTGAGACCACAGCCACTTGGAGGTGGTCCAAACTCTGCCCAGGAAGGTAAATTCCCTGAGGCTGCAACAAACCTGTTTCTCACTCTCAGTGCAAACAACGGGTAAGATTTCTAGGTCCTTATTCAAGGCTTTGCTAGTTTGTGTCTATTTCTCCACTTGGAAGCTTGAGTCCTCGTTTTAAACTCAGGTTTAAACTCAGCTGTTAACAGAAGGGAACTGGGACAATGGAGCCAAATCAGGAATTCCATCGTGATTCCAAGACAAAGATAGGAAAATTAAAATGAAGAATGGAAGAAAAAGTGTGACGAGTTCATTTCCAGGAAATCTAGGCAATAAGAATTAGAGAATAAGAATAAGAGAATGCTGGCGTAGTGAACCCAATATCAGATATGGTATGTATGGGATGGGTTTTTATTGTATGTATTTTTACACATATGTAAGAGAAACTTCACTAAGCTAAAAAATTTTAAAAATTTGCAAACCAAAGTGATCTCGTGGTGAATTTAATGAGAACAATACTTAGACCAAGAAGAAAATATTTAATTTTAAGGAGTTAAAACTCTATCAAGATTTTAGAATTCTATATAAAGAGGCCACCAGAACTAACCAATCAGCCCCTAGACACACCACTCCTCCCTGGAATTATCCTAATCTTGCTTAAAAGGAGCCTGTAAGCTTCTCTCTTGATTGCATATGTGACTGGTGGTCTTTTTGTGGGACTTCTTATGAAACCTAAGAGGGGAGGCTTTAGTTGGGATGTAAAATAAATACATGAATTAAAAAACCAAAATTAAAAAAAATATCCTTTTTTATATTTTTAGTGATGAACCTTGACCTAGATTCCTAGGTTCCTAGGTGAAGGCAGAAGATAGCAGGTTCATATACCATTCTGCCTGCACAGTGTATATGTGCTGTCAGGTGTGTGTGTGTGTGTGTGTGTGTGTGTGTGCGCGCGCGCACATGCTCACACACGCTTGTGATATGGGATATCCTTCTGTGTATGTGATGCTTTTATTGGATAATGAATAAAGAAGCTACTTCAGCCTATGGCAGGGCAGAATAGAGCCAGGCAGGAAATCTGAGCAGAGATATGGAGAGAGTGTAGGCAGAGTCAGACAGATGTCATGTAGCTGCCGAAGGAGAAGGACCCAACTCACTAGGCTGAGTGACCAGTTGAGTGCCATGGATCTACCGATCTTCACCTATCTACCACCACAGTTACTGGCAGGTAACCGACCTTTTATGTAGGTGTTGGGATCTGAACTCAGGTCCTCAGACTTGTGCATCAAGTGCTCTACCCACTGAACCATCATCCCCCAGCCCTCTGTCACCCACCTCTGTAAGGACCGTTTGTATCCTTTACACTGTCTGTTTCTGGGCATCTCGGCTCAGCCCCATGGAGTCATGCGAAGTGTGGTTACTGCTGGTAAGCTTGTCTAGCTGGAATACTGAAGAGAATCATTCGAAAACTCATTAAAAGAAATAGAAGACATTGGTATAAAAATGACGATGTGTAAATTGGCTGCACATGAATGGCTATCTTTCACATTCCAGTAATACAGGGACTTATAGTACATTTATTATGCTTGCATCATTGATAAAATCTCTCTACCAAAACTAAGAGGAATGTGTCTTAAAAATAGAGATAACATGAAACTTTCTGAAGTCCAGGAATGTTAAGCTGTGTCAGGGAAGGCATATTTCCAAATGGTAGATGTTAGTAGTTGAAAACGGGAAGGCTTCCTAAGTTAATGTGTAGCTTTAAAACAATTGCAAGTAAAATCTCAGGGGAATTCCCACTTCCCCAGTAGCTAGACGTGAAATCTAATATTCATTACAAAGAATAAATGACGCAGAAGTTTGGTTAAAGCTTCAGAGAAACCCAAGGCAGTGTAGTGAGGTAGCTGTGGGCTGTATTTTTGTCTGGCTCCTGGCCGTTTGTTAGCTTTACCCAAAATAATTACATGGAAACTATATTTTTTTAAATACTGTCTGGCTCATTATTTTTTGCCTCTTACTCACATCTTGATTAACCCATATCTAATAATCTGTGTAGCACCACAAAGTGGTGCCTTACCGGGAAGTTTTTAGCGTACATCCATCTTGGGCTGGAGCTTCATTGCGTCTGGCTTTTCTCTCTGAGGAGAGGCATGGCAGTCTGTCTAACTTAGGAGACTTTGATATCAGTGACTTAAGGGTATATAAAGTATTGTTTTCACAGTGTGGTCATCCACCAAGAATAAGTATGCAGGTCAGTGGAGGAGACAGCAGACAAACAGACCTGCCCATGAGACATATCGCATGATATAAGAGCCAACCCCAGTCTGGGCCACAGTGGGGTTCATTTATTAGCTATTCCCTTTCAAATATAACTTGTTTCTCTAGACACTGAAGAAACACAATTGGGGAGACAGCTCAGCAAACAGCTGAGCACAGAGGTGGACCTGTGATCTCGGTATTGGACCTGTGATCCCGGAGCTGACCTTGTGATTCTGGCGCTGCTGAGGCAGAGACAAGACCCTGGGCAGCCAGCCTAGTCTATTTTGTAAGTTCCTATTTGTGTAGAAATGACACTTATGGTTGTCCTCTAACCACCAAGGTAGAAAAATACATCCAAAAACTTCCAGGGTCCCAGGATGAAGAAAGGAAGGAAGGCAGAAAGGGGCCCAAGAAGAAGACTTCCGTGTTACTGTTCATTGTTCTGGTAGAAAGAAAGCACGAGTGACGTGTGGCTCAGCGGTCTAGCCAGCAGAGACAGAGGATCTGGAAGGCACAGAAAGAAGAGAGTCTAACAACAGGCGCACTCACCCTCTGGGCGGCCAAGTTGGTATATTTGCACCCACACCCCACATCTTCTGGTTAAAATGGAAAGGGCAGTAACAACGAGGAAACACAAATCCTGCTGCTCTTGATGGCACCGTTTTTCATTTATACCCGCATCCATCCTAAGGAAATGTTGCAGCATGGGTACATGATGTTTCATCAGGCTTTGGAGGTTGTACAAATAATGAATCCCAAGTGGGGCTGGAGAGATGGCTCAGTGGTTAAGAGCACTTGCTGCTCTTGCAGAAGATCCAGGTTCAATCTCCCCACATGATGGCTCACAACCATCCATAACTCTGGTTCCAGGGGTATCTGAGACCATTTTCTGGCTGTTGTTGGCATTGTACACACATGCTGTACATACACATCTACCGGCAATATACTCATACACCTTTAGTGAGCAAACAACCTGCTAGACAGGTCATGGCCCTGGGAGGTCACCCGCTATCTTTACTAAGTGAAATGGTCAATTCTGGTAAACCCACAGACAAATGCATCTTTCAACCCTAATCAGAGAAGCTTCTAAAACACAGAGACCCACAACTGGACAAGGTGGCCAAACAACTGAAGAATCCTAAGCCCTACATGGGCCATCTCTATCACCCCCTCCCTCTGAGGATCAGAGGTCACTGTGGAAGTCAGAGGCGGTGGATGGCTACATGGAGACAGTGTCTTTCCATTACAGCAGGGATGGCCCACAGGAGTTGATAGCCATTGAGACAGCGTTCACAGGACTTGTGCAAGCTCAAGCCAGACAAATGGTGTCATGGAGGGGGAGGTGGACACAAAGTCCTATCCTGAGTCTAAGAGCTATTGACAATTGAGAGCTGCTGGGACATGGAGAGTCACCTTTCTTTAAGAGTGCCGTTCCTGGTGAGTAAATCAGATGCAGTGGAAGGCCATATGTGCAGGAATATATGGGCAGCACGAACTGGACTTGATGGGTGTGTGTGTGCATGTGTGCAGGTGTGTATATATATATATATATATATATATATATATATATATATATATATATATATTTAAAAAATAGAAAAGGTGGGAGAGGAGATGCACATGATCAAAACACACTGTATGAAATTCTCAAAGAATTAAATAAAAATACTACAAAATACAAAAATACATGACGTTATTAAAAATATGATATAATTTATTATTTCAAAGGGCACAATACTTTGTATTTTGACCCAAGTCTCAAGTATATGAATTTATATAGAAAAGGGAATCAGCTGAGATATTCACATTGTATCAGAGCAGTCTTTTGGAAGTTGATATTCTTATGTAATTTCTATTTTAAATATTAAATATAATTTTAAATATTAAATATAAGTTGTCATGTTACAAAATATTATTTCAAACCTATTGGAGCCAACTTTCTGGAAGAGGGTGGTGTTGAGTCCCTTGTATGGACTTGCAATGCCTGCAGTCTCCATGAACATCCGGTGTATAAGTCAGGCTTGCATGTGGCTGATTCGCACACACACTCTGCTCTCTTTAAGCAGAACCCTTCATCAACCTTGCTAATAATGGTAAGAATTATAATCACAGCGTTTGTGCATTTGTAAATGTGTATGCTGAGATGTGTGGCGACTGCATTTTGATCTGTATCAAACCCGTCCGTCTGTTCTACACTCACCTCATAAGAAAGGCACACACCTGCACGCATGCCTGTTTGTGAACTTAACCCATGTAGAGCCAAAATATTTAGGTCAAGTTTGCTGGCAGGTGACCTTATTAAGGAATTCAGCCTGATGACAGTGTCGCTGAGAGCAGCCCGCACGCTCAGTGTCTTCGTGGCTCCGTTCTTACAGGTAGATTGGCCATTATCAGCTTTTACTTCATGAGAGATTCACCTGGAAACATAGACAAATATCTGGAGAGCAGACTCTGGGGAAAACCTGTTGACTAGATGGATGGATTAGTGAATGAATGGGTGAATAAGCTTTTAACTGCGGTGATGCTATTTTGGATGAGATTTGCACATAAAACAGTTTATGTGCATAGCACAGTACTGCTGACCACAGGCCTGGAGCTGTGCAGGTGATGCCTTTTGGGCAACCACGCTTTCATGTTCCCGAGTGACGGCTCTGCATCTCCCCTCCTCACCTCTGGTCTCTGACAAATAGCATCTATGTTTCTGAAAGTTTCTAGAGAATACTGTTTGAACTCATTTTTTTGTGTGTTATAAGACAAAGATGCAATCTCACCCCTTGACCTATCGTTCTCCAGGATTTTTTTTAAATATTTATTTATTTTATTATGTAAACAATATTCTATCTGTGTGTATGCCTGCAGGCCAGAAGAGGGCACCAGACCCCTTTACAGATGGTTGTGAGCCACCATGTGGTTGCTGGGAATTGAACTCAGGACCTTTGGTAGAGCAGGCAATGCTCTTAACCTCTGAGCCATCTCTCCAGCCCCGTTCTCCAGGATTTTTGCTAGCAATATTTTTCAAAAAATTGTTGAAGAACCCAGAACCTTACTGTGCCTCATTGTGTTTTCTTGACACACAGTTGAAGATCTGATGGATACAAATATGTGAGGCACTTAATTTATGAGCTCTCTCTTTTTTCTGTTAGCTACAGAACTAGGAACTTTTGTTTATTTTTTAAGATAAGGTCTATACACCTAAGGTTGACCATGAACACATGAGTCTCCTGTCTCATCCTCCCAAGTGCTAGAATTATGGGTATAGGCCTCTATGCACACATGCACACACGCACACACACACATATACACACACAAACACACACACACTTACACAAATACCATTTTGATTAGTTATTATAGTTCAGATCCTAAACTATTATAAAATCATATTATAAAATATGTTTCTAGGCCTTTGGTTATTTTATAGCAATTTGATGTATTTTTCTACTTCTACAAAAGTGATAATAGGACTTTGGCAGTAGCTATATGGAGCCTGTAAAACATTTTCTGGGCATTTTTAGGGTATTGTGTTCATGAAAACAAAATACCTTCCCAGTCATTGTATCTTCTTTAATCTATTTCCCCATTACTGTCTAGTTTTCTGTGAATGAGCATTTACCCCCTTGGTTAAAGTTCCTTTCTAAGCAGTGCACTCTTCCAGGACTGTTGCAAATGTGATTTCCCCCTTAACTTTATATCCCACTGTGTAGTCCTGCAGCAGGTTTTGTCTTTGATCTTGTGTTTTGATTTCTTGGGGGGTTTATTTGATAGCCAATGGTCAAGCACTGATAGCATGCTTGGATATAAACAAGTGGGAGAAAAATCATGTCGTGTGTATTTTCTTACAACAGAGGAAAACCCGAGACTCACAATAGGACCAGCACAACCTTGAACTGTGAACTCAGTGCTGAAAAAGGTGTTAAGTGAGACAGGCAGACTAAACGTGTGCAGGAGAGATGGTTCCACGGTGAAGAGCACTCGCTGCTCTGGCAGAGGCCCTGGGGTTTGCGTCTAGCACGCGTGTTTGCAGTTCACAGCTGCCTGTAACTCTATTTCCAAGGACTCTGACTTCTTCCACCTCCACAGGCACCTGTGCACACGCGATGCCCATGCATACACCCATGTGAACACACGTTCACATAAAAATAAGAGGAACGTAATCTCAGATGAGATACAAGTTAACCGTGTTCCTCAATGAAAAGCAAGAAACTAAACCAAAGTCAGCAGGAGAGGAACAACAACTGAGGGGATACAACTCAAATGGGGGAGTATAAGCAGAGTATGAAAAGAACCAGACTCTTTCCAGCTCCTTCTTACTTTGGGACCTACAGAGCAGGAGAGAGGACTCAAGAAAATAAAATCAGAGATGAGAAGACATTGAGCTGATTCCACAGAAATAAAACAGAAAGGCGTGGCTGGTAAGACGGCCCAGGGACAGGGTGTTTGCCTGAGCTGGATCCTCAGAACCCTTACGGAGGGAGGACAATCCTGAGCTCCGCCAGTGTCCTCTTACCCCTACAAGATGCCTACAATAAACAGACAAACAAATAAATATTTTTGATGTTATTTTTTTTTAATTGATTCTTTGGGAATTTCAAACACCATGCACCCAATTCTACTCATTTCCCAATCCTTCTGTGTCTGCCTTGCACCCTTGTAGGTTCCCCAAAAATAAAAATGAAAAATAATTGAAAAGAAGGAAAAAACAACAACAACAACAAAGTCTTCATTCCTCCGTCTTTCCCACCTCCCCATCACATTCATTTGTCATAGTGGCCTTGGGAGCTGCGGTGTGACACGCACTGTACCCTTCTGTTCACGCAGCTTTACCTGCAGATGTTCACTGCAATGAGTTATTAGCCTGGTTCAAGGCCTCTGGCTTCTGGAACGCCATTAATACTGAACTTCCTCACTGAAATTCCTCTCAGATATTCTGCTGTTGCTCTATGTCATGGAGATTCTGTGGTGATGGCTCTGCATATGGGCCTGAGTGGTAGCTGGGCTTGTCGGTCCTGGCCTCCACTGGGACCACCCCCTTCAGGAGAGGGTCAGAGCCAGCTCTCTCTTGGCACCACATGGTGGTGAGGGGTGGAGCCAGCTCTCCCACTGTGGTGGCCCGCAAGAAGGAGGGCAGTTTCCCAAGGCTATCTAGGGCCTTGGAGTCAGTTCTCTTGTTCCCAGGACACTGAAGCCAGTTCTCTCAGGAGGAGTTAGCATAGCATTCTGCTGCCTAGGCCACTGGAGCTAGCTGTCTATATCCCCTGGTGGTAACACGGTCTGCAGACATCACACAGACCCCAGCTGCTGTAGGGCCATGGATCCAGATGATGCCCTCGGCAGCAGAAGAGACCTGGACGTCACATGGCCCCACATGGTAGCATGGCCACCCTTTTAAGCATGCTGTTCCCTGATGTCATATCTTCAGTTCTGCTTCTCTCTACAGCACACAAACCACTCAGCTTCCCTTCCTCTCTCATTTTGCCAGGCAGGCCCATTAATATACTTTTAAAGTTCTATAAGAAACTTCTGTGAGCAGCTATATCTTAACCAATCATACGACCTAGAATAAATGGATGAATTCCTGAGAACCTACAAGTTATCAAGACTAAACATGAAGAAATGAAAAATTAGAACAAACCAAGAGTGAGTAAGGATACTGAATCAGTAATCAAAAATCTTCCAGCCAAGAGATGCCTATCCAACTTCAGAGCTGAATACTACCTTCTAAAGGACAGTCGACACCAAAGTTTTCACAGAATCTCCCTAAAATCCAAGAGAGGAAACTTCCAGACTTATTTTATGAGCCTATTTGGATGTCCCTGATCCAAAGAGAGACAAAGATATTACATGGAATGCAAACCCTAAGCAAGAGCTTCCCTGATTCTTTCCATTAGTCTCTCCCAAGAGTCCGCAGTCAAGGCTCAGATCCTTTCATTTGCTTAAATGTATTGATTGATGGCTTAGGATTTGAGGTTGGATAAACGGGTCTAATTAAGTATCTGTTTACCAAGGATGGTAGAAAGTTAAATATTAGGTCAATGTAGAAAGCCCAGGACAAAGATTTCTGTGTTAGAATGTCTTCCTGGGCCTTGTGCTTAAGAACCAACTGTACAAAACTCTAGGGAGGAAGACAGGTCCACGTGTGGAGTGTGTTCTGGCTCATGTCCAGATGGCGACGGAAAGTTGTTGGAATGTTTTAACAAGAAAAGCCCAGGAAGTGTAGTTTTTAAGAATGCACAAGTGACCATGGCGAGAACAGACTTGCGGGTGGACAAGAAGAGACTCCCCACACTCAGTTAGGAGAGGAGGGGACACAGCGTGCGTCAGGTGATGCCTCTGATTATGGTAGTGACGGCTATGACAGAGGCTAGATACTATTTGAGAATCATTTCCTAAATGAGTTTTCAAATCAAGATCTGGACTTTTGAGATATTCACTGCCTATCTAGGGAAAACAGGGACTCGAATAAGAATTTCCATTTGATAGCTGCATAACCCAAAACACAAAGACAGGAGGCTTCAGGCTCCCTGGCCAACTCAAGGTCATGGAAAGTACAAGCAAAGGAAATGCAAACAGCTGACTGACAAAAGCCTAGCAAGCAGCCACCCCTCAGCAGCCACCAGCCAGCACTATAAACAAGCCGGCATTGAAGTGCTTAATTCATTTCCCTTCACAACCTTAAAAGCTTTGAATTTAAAGCCCTGTCTCAAGCAAAATATATTCCTTCCCCATTTTCTCCGAAGCTCACAGTGTACCTGAGCTGCTTGCATTCTCTACCTCAGCCTCGCAAGTTTACTCAGAATGAAGTCCAGAGACAACTTACCTCATTGTTTACTTTGGGGGAGATTAATTGAAAATATTCTAGTCCAGTTCTTTGATGGCTAATCTATGTGTTAACTCGACACTCCTGGGAAGAGGGACCATTAACTAAAGACTTGCTTCCACGAGACTGACCCACGGGGATGTCCCATGGGGTATTTTCTTGATTGCTAATTGAAGTAGGAAGAAGGCCCACCTTATCATGGATGGTGCCCATCTTTGGGCAGGTGGGGCTGGGCTGTATTAAAAGGGCAGCTGACTTTGACCGAAGCACAGTAAGAGTGGTCCTCTGTGGTTTTTGCCTCAATTTCCTTCCATGGCAGGCTGCAACTTATAAGGTAAAATAATCCCTGTTCTTTCCTAAATTGCTTTTGGTCATAAGATTTAACCAGAGCAGTGGTAATATGAGCTATGATACATTTCCTTAATTTCCTTTGAATATTTTGAGATAATAGTATGGGGGAGGTTGTTGACCAGAAGTGTTGCAGGAATGTATATTGTTGGCATAAGAGGAGCTGATTTGTCAAGGTAAGGCCCCAGGCTAAAGGTGGTGACACCCAGCTTGGGCAAGTTGGGCCTGACTTTGGCTGGAGTTTCATCTGTAAGGTACCCTCCCTGATGTGATGACTGCATCACATGCATGTGTGACACGTTTTACAACGCCAAGGTTATCATGGTTGTCCAACTGGAGGCAAATTATGCACGCGGGTAGAGGTAGAAGGTGAAAGAGAGATGAGGTAGAAAGATGGCTTCCTGCACCTTCCGTGAAGAGACCCACGTGCTGTGGGGGTTCTCCCTTCCGGATTAGATAGAGACCACACCCAAAAGCCAATTTGCAACACTAAGAGATCTTTTATTAAGCAGCAAAGAGAACCTGAATTGGTCAGAAACAGTAGCAAGCAGCTTTGCAGGGGTGACTTTAAGAGAAAAAAAAGTGGGGGGAGGTCTGTGTGAATGAGCTAGAGTCAATTGGATACACTATTTGGGGTAGCCAAGTGAGGACTTTGATGGCTGGACCTTGATATTTTGATAGTTAGACCTAGGTGATCATCCTCAGGAATGATTCGGGCATAAGTAATTGGTCAAATAAGGGGAATCTAACGGTTTACCAGGGAGAGGGAAACAGGGAGGGTAAGACCTGCTGGTGCCAGGATTGCCATGCTTGGGTCTGTTAGAGAGCCCTTCAGACAACTTGGTCTGTAACATCTCCTTGGTGTGGAAGAACGCTTCTGTTTAAGTAACATATTTGCTGTGACATGCTTTAAGACAGGATTGACCCAAGAAGTCGGAATGAGTCATGCTTGGTGTCAGGAAGGCCCTGTCTTCCACTGGTCTTGCTGTGTCCTGACTTGATGGTGATGATATGTGTGTGGTTCATTTCCACTGTCAACATGCCTGGATTTAGACTTTCCTAGGAGACACACTTTTGGGTATGCTATGAGTTTTACAAAGAGGAAGACTCAGCCAGGATGTGGGTGTCAGGGTGTAGATGGCAGCATCCCACAGGCTATGGTCCCTTGAATAAAAAGGAACAATGGAGCAAGTAGGGAGGTGAACAGAATTTCCTGCTCTCTGGACCCTCTCTGGGTAGCCCAGATGAGGAAGTAGCGCATGCCTCTGGCTCCCTGAGCTCTGCCATGCTCTCCCAGACACTAGAAAAACAACTAACACAATGTGTGAGCCTCCTCACTTGTCTCGGTTTCCCTGAATGTGTAAGGAAGTATTTGTACATACCTAGGCTTGGAGGTTATTTGTGGGTTTTTGAGGGTAGAGTTGGTAGCAAGATGAATAATGGCCCCCAAAATATTCACGTTCTGATCTGTGAGATTTGGGGATGTATCCTGTTGAGATAGAGGGGAGAGGTAGGTAAGTTAAATGGAGGTGGGGATAGAATGAGAGAGAGAGAGAGAGAGAGAGAGAGAGAGAGGTGGGGAGAGAGAGTGGGGAGAGAGAGAGAGTGAGCACTGATTTCTACAGTATCCAGGTGGGTTCCATGTGAAGTTTATATGATTTACATTGTGAGCTAATGAGTCTTTGTAAGAGAGAAGAAGAGGTATTGGGGGAAATTTGGAATATCTGCTACTATTAGCAATTAGCCACAAGCCAAATCTGCAGATGGCTGCACCTTGATTTTAGCTCATCTCGTTAGTTTGCATTTCTGATCTCCTGAGCCAAAAAGTCAATCTTCTCTGTCTGTCTGTTGTCTGTCTCTCTCTCTCTCTCTCTCTCTCTCTCTCTCTCTCTCTCTCTCTCTCTCTCTCTCTCTGTGTGTGTGTGTGTGTGTGTATAAGATTTTTGAAACAGGTTCTCAAGTCTGTAGGCCACATATCCTCCACATCTCCATACTGGAATCTGTAATCTCAGTATCTGGGAGGCTCCTTACAGCGCCATCATTCTGGGCTCTGAAGGTAATACACTGCAGTGTGTGGTTCTGGTTCTGAGCTCCTGAGTTCATGGTCATTGTCGTACCAGTTAGTAAGAAGCAAACATGCCAGCATTACGAGTGCCACTAGCAATTGTGACTTCCGCAGAGGCAAAGGCAGAGAGATAATGAGGAGGTCTGTGGAAGAAACCAGAGTAGTCTCAAATAAAAATTGTGATGTAGGAAGCTTGTAGATGGAGCGGCCGGGCTGTGTCCCGCCACCCGGCTAGCTTTACACCCGAAATAATTACACGGAAACTGTATTCATTTAAACACTGCTTGGCCCATTAGTTTCAGCCTCTTATTGGCTAATTCTCACATCTTGCTTTAACCCATATTTAGTAATCTGTGTAGCACCATGAGGGGTGGCTTACCAGGAGTGATCTTAACCTGCGTCTGTCTCAGAGAGGAGAAGCATGGAGACTTCCTGACACATCTGTCTGACTCTGCTTTCTTTCTCCCACAATTCTGTTCTGTCTACTCTGCCTACCTAATTTTCTGTCCTATTAAAGGGCCAAAGCAGTTTCTTTATTAACCAATGAAAGTAACACAGACACTCCTCCATCAGAAGCTAGTAGAATTTCTGCTATTTCAAGAAAACAAAACAAAACATGAATCTTCCTAATTTTATATATGCGTGGATAACTAGTTCAAAAATTAAAAATAAAAAGGATGTCGGCAGGCTACTGAGCACACATGGCAAGGATAAAGAGACCTCAGAACTCAGCAAGTTGTGTGAGAGCGAGGGTTGTCCCAGCGTATGTATTTCAGTTGGCTGTTCTTACCTGACGGTGGCAAGCTCCTTTCTGAGCAGGGGTGTGTGTCTCCTGAAGGCACAGTTGTCCTCTATTAACAGACTCGCTGCAGTTTTACCTAATAATAGAAAAGAGGAGGGGCTGCACGTGGATTTCATTTGGTGGAATGCTATCCTAGCAGGCAGGAAGACCCACCCTGCCTCTCCACTCCAGTGTACCCTGCCCCTCCACCCCGTGTACCCTGTCCCTCCACCCCTGTGTGCCCTGTCCCTCCACCTCAGTGTACCTCCTAAACAGGCATGGGCATAGCCGAACACAGTCATGATCCCAGCACTCGGGAGGTGAGGCAGGAGGAGCAGGAGGTTAAGGTCATCTCTGGCTTCCTAGCAAGTCTGAAGCTAGCCTGGGCTACATGAGCCCCTGTCTCCAACAAAGAAAAACTGAAGGGATGTACATATGGGTTGAATTTACTTAGCCCGTGCTGCTCAGCATCTGCTTGCTTGGAAAGTGGAGGGAGAGCCCTGCTGGTCTGTGCTGTAACCAGTACACACAGAGGCCCAGCAGGGACGAGCATGCGGTCACAGTTCTTCGCCCCTAAGCTGACCCTGCACCCTTGCCCTGGTCTCTCCTACTCCTATCACCTGTCCCCCCTCTCCAGTTTCTGCTTTCGGGGTGTGTTAGTTTTCCTCTCATTATGTTTGCTCCCCTCTGGCAGCTTTGCTGCTGCTCAGACATCTAACTGTGCTTGGTTTTTATTTCATACCAGCGTCTCAAGCCCTTGTTGGGAACCGTTGAGTGGTCAGTAAAGCTTACCTTTCTTGGCGGGAATAGGAATTTACTGCCGATTTATTGCTGAAAAATTTCACTTTATTAAACTGATGACTTTTTGCTGGAAGGCTGGTTACTCTGTGAAATTCTGAGTTTGATTTAAAGGTCAAAGGAAAATCTTGGTATCTGCAGTCTGGTTGGATGGTTTCTGTAACACTAAGCAGGTTTTCCAAGGAGGGGAAGTTGAGCCTGGTCAGCAGGAGGCACGCCATTGGGCAGGGGTGGAGGGGCGGGTGCGGAAGTCAGCACGATCTTGTCCATTGTATAAAATGTCAGGCCCAACAAGGTGTGTCAATGGGATGGACTCCTGAGTGGGCTGTGAGAGAAAGGTGTGGTGACTGCTGAGGGGGAAAATCCTTCGTTGCCATCACCACCCGTAAGGGTCTTCATTTGCATAAACATTCCTCAATACATTGCCCAATAAAAAACTGATTAAAAAGATCCATCTATTGTGAGTGAGTGTCATGTTTCTCTGGTTTCTGAGTTCCTAACATTTTCTGTTGGAACCGGTGAGAGGCCTCCGGAATTCTGTCCTTATGAATGGTTCCTGCTATTACAGAGAGGATATGACCCTCTTCATTATAATTATCTCAGACAACCATCCAATTATTCACGTTAGCAAGCAGGCAGTTTAGAGGGAAAGCCAAATTTACCGTAGTCATTCTTAACGTGTGAGCGCAAAGGGGTGACAGAGAAAACAAAGGAATTTAAAAGCTGCCAATATTGCAGTTGTCAAAACTCGGGAATAAATATCAGCTATCGCCATGAAGTCACGCAATGGTGTCTGCTGCTTAGAGAGGCTCCGCTCCACACCGCCTTGCACCTCTTCGTGACGAGAGGTGACTTTTCAAAGTCACTTTGAGGGAGAAATAATCACGTCTCCGTGGGAAGAGTTACAGAATGCTGACCGCATGGACAAGGCAGCAGCGTGTCAAAACTCATTTTTACCTAATTCTGGTCTTCTGCCTGGTACTGGGCCCTGGCCAAAGGAAGTCAGAAGGTGAACCATCCTTGGCAGTGGGGCTCATAGACATGCCGCATTCGGGCTAAACCCCCAGCTTCTGGTGGTCACATTTATGAGTTTCCTTTCTGATAACTGACTCCAGCTTCAGCTTCTTCTGCCTTGCTTTTAAAAACAGATTTAAATATTTAGTTTTGATTTTAAGTGTATGCATGTATTGGTGTGAGCTTATGTGTACTTCCTGTGTGCGGGTGCCTTTTAGAAGCCAGGATAGGGCCAGGCTCATTGCTGAAAATTTGGGAAATTCATACGAACTAAACGAAGCTCATGCAGTTTTCTCTTCACTTAGAGAGAATTAGGTATTCACTAATTAGAGTTGTGTAATAGTCGTCCCTGTGTTGTCTTTTTCTGATGTGCATTTCGGGACCTGTATGCTAACTTCTGGTGCCTCTTTGCAGAACATGCCCCCCAAAGCGGGAACACAGAGCACGAAAGATTTTGCGTTCTCTCTTCACATTTCCCGCATGTGAACACTTGCTACATTTACAGTCTGTGTCGTTAGCTTTTGCCAGCTTGATACAAACCAGCCACAAAGGAAGACGCAGCTTCAGTAGAGGAGTTGCCTCCATCAGATCGGCCTCTGGGCATTTTCTTGGCTGGTGATTAGAGAAGTAAGACCCACTTACTGTGAATAGGCATAGGTGATCCTGGACAGGGGGTCTTGGGTAGGCAATCACTGGGCAGCTGGTCCTGGGTGGGTGGGGACATCACTGGGCAGCTGGTCTTGGGTTGTTTAAGAAAGAAAGATGAGCAAGCCATGGTAGGCAGTCAGTAAGCTATGCTTCTTCGTGGTCTCTGCTGCAGTTTCTGCCTTGGGTCCCTATCTCTGTTTCTTTCAGTGATGGATTTGAACCTGGAAATATAAGATGAAATAAACCCTTTCTTCCCCAAGTGGTTTTTGGTTAGTGTTTTATTGAAGCAACAGAGAAACTAAGTAGGACATACTCTCGCAAACTGGCTTTGAGTTAGTTGGGTAGCATGCTTTGTAGGCTTGTGTTGGGTGGTAACACTGTTCCTAGTACTTCACTCTCAGCTCTGGGGCAGGGTGGTGGTCAAGTAAAAGCCTTGGTACCGCCAGCCAGCCCTGTTTTATCTTCCGTGTGTTTTCCTGTGGTACCAGCTACAAAGGTTACACAAATGACCTTGGATTTCAATTCCTGGGGCCAGAAGGTCACAGTGTCCACACCATGACTTGGGCTTTGGGAGCTCCTTTTTCTTTCCCATTGTGGGTTGTACTGCCTCCATGAGGAAGTGTCACCGGGCAGGCACAGTCTCAGTGTCCTCACAGCAGGTGTCCTCTGTGTCTGTCCCTCCCATCCCAGATTGCTTACAAAACACATTTGGAGTTGTTTTCTTTCCCAGACATCAAAAGAGAACTTGCTCTGACTCTAGAGTTTCACACACACACACACACACATACATGCGTGCACATTCATGCACCTATGTGTTTATATCTTCAGTGTTAGTAAACCACTAGCATTTCACGGAAGGTTAAATCTCCTCCTGGTAACATGGTCATGACCCACCAACAGCACACCAAGGTGTATTTTAAAATGACAGAAACACCGAATCAGGAAGCCTGAATATCCAATTGGAAATTTCTAGACAAGTAAGAAGATCATCCCAAGTACATCTAAATAGCCCACCAATATATCTTAAATCTTATATAGAAATAATTAATATTATGAACGTAATCACTAAAACCAATGAAGCAAATATGCAGTAATTTGCAGCATTGCACTGAATTTTCACAGCCAAGCCTCACATGGGAGGCCTCATCTTGATATGTGAAGACGTGAGATTTGGGGCTTTTAAGCAGTCTATCCGAGAAGTTACCAGGTAGCAAGGAGCAAATCGGGAACTAGAAGCTGTGTGTTAGTGACTTTGAATCTGACCTTGGTTTTCAGCAGTGCCATTATCTGGGAACTTACTTACCTACAGTGACATTTTCTTTGTTTTAAAGAATGAGCTTATTTTTACACATGTGCATGTGTGCATACGTATGTATCGGTGCTCACAGAGGTTGGAAGTTAAGACTGGATTTCTTGGGGGCTATAGTTGTAGGCATTTGTGAGGCATGGATGCTGGGACCCCAATCCTCTGATAAAGCAGTACTGCTCTTACCCATGGAGCAACCTCCCAAGCTCCTCATTTTCAAAATGAATTTTCGAAGAAAGTCAAAGTGTGATTCTCAGACAGTATAATGAAGATGCGCTGGAAATTGTAGCTCAATCAATGAGAAAATCAGGTGGATCTTATACGAAGTCTTAAACGCCTGTGTGTGCGAGGGAAGAATGTTGAAGAGAAAAGCAGTGGGCACAGGGCTAGAGTCTCCCACAGGGGTGGAAGGAAGTCTGTGGAGTTCCTGGAAGGACAGAGTGTGGGTGTCTTGAGGCAAGACTGACCCTGCCCATTATCTGATGTGTTTTGGAATTCTAACATAGATTCACAGAATAGAAAACCTTCTCACCTAAAGAACATACAGGTTGCATTGCAGTGCAATGAACACATTTTTAAATAAACTATGAACCAGCAGGCCTCCTTGTGTCATCTTCATACATGCTTGGCTTTGGTTGAGTCTCTTTTAATCGCTCTTCTCAGTGCCCTGCCCTGTTTAAACCATCCATGTTAGGATTTCCAGTCAACTTTATAATAGCACATATGTTTTATTACAAGGTTTTTCTTTCATTTACTGCTTTTCTCTTTTTCATGTGTATATGTAAGTGATCTGTATGTGGCACATGCTCACCTGTATAGGTGCATGGGTGTGTGCAGGTCTGTGCACACTTGTGTGCGTGTACTTAGGGAGACCTTATGTGGGTGTCTGGAATCTTCCTTAATTTCTCTCCATCTTATCCACTGAAGCAAAGGCTCTCAACCACACCCAGAGCTCACCTATAAGGCTAGTCTCACTGACCAGCTTGCTCCAGGGATCCATTTCCACCCTTGGAATTGTGGGGTTGGTCAAAGGGCTGCCACACCCACCTGACTTACAGTTATAGAGGCTGCCTGAGTCCTAACTCCTCTTCCTCTCCATGTGTTGTCAGCACTGTTTATCCCTGAGCCCTCCCCCTTGACCCCCTTATGCAATTTTAAAGTGCACTCCCGGAACACAGCAGTGTAGGTTCTGGTCACAGAGGAAGGAAGCTCCACCTACCCTGCAGATTCCTCTAACTGGTGTTTACATAACTGGTCTCAGAAGTCACAAGCACAGTATTTGCATTTAATTCTGGTGGGGGAAACTTGACCAAATTTGTGTCATGCAATGCTACCAAAAGTCATTTAAAGGAAGAAGATAAGCAGAAAAGTTTTGCACGAATCCTCTGACTTATACCCACAACTTTCCTTGGTTTGGGAAGTCACCAGATAATTTTTCTCAATGCCAGCTTTGCAAATTCAAGCTGAGAATGAGAGCCGAGCTGGATTTCTTCTGCGTCTTGCAGTCCATCATCACCAGTAATGAAGGGCCTGCAAATCTGTCAGTCTCATTCTGACAGTAAAATCTTTATTCCTGGTGATGCAGGACACAAAAGGAGCATGGCTTGAGCTTTAGGTCCCAGGTTGACTATGGAGAGCTGATGTTTAGAGCAAAAGAAGTCCTGTGCCAAGTACATTTGATCATTAAGGTAAGACAAATATGAAAGCCAACAAGGCCAATTTTGCAGTCATGGAACCAACCTTAACTGCGGCTCAATGTTAATCAAAAGGTGAAGACGTTTAATGTCTGGATTAACTAGCCAAACAGAAAGAAATGGGGAAAAAATAGAAAATTAATTTAAAGCAACAGCTAGAGATAAAAAGTCAGATTCAGTGTATGGCTGCAGGGAAAATTGATAAAACAATTTCTCAGAAAATCTATAAAGTACTGCAGAATAGCCTTGCGATAAGGGTTGCAGGAGAAACAAACATTTACCCTGGCGAGAGGTAGAGGGTTGTTTAATTAAAATTAAGTCTGATCCAAAGGGTAAGTTAATTACCATAGGTCATGATCAAGTGGCATTAATAAAAAGTTAGACCTAGTTGGAAACAAGGTGATGTAATATAAAGCCCAACTTACGTGCAAGCTCTTTAGCAGAAGGAGATGGAAGCTTGCTTTACCCATGTCGCGAATTCACCATGTTTTCAACAGCCTGGGATGCTCTGAGACCCAGCCATTCTCAGACAAGCTTTCTGAGACTACGCTTTATCCTGGCATGGATGCATCCTCAGCCTCAGTGTTAGGATGTTTTCAGTCCTCAAGGGTGTAGCTCCTACCGGCCTGTTACAAGTCTACAAATGAGACAAGATTGATTGACAGTTATCTGAGAGAAATTATTATTTTTTTTTAATGAAAATGTTAGGCCCATGTGAGGAAATGAAAATTCGGGGCTGGGAAGACGCCTCAGTTATGGAAATGCTTACCGTAAAAGTGTGGGGACTTGAGTTCTGACCTCCAGCACGCACACACAAATTTGGTATGACATTCACCTGTCAGACCAATGCTAGGGCAGAAGAGACAGACAGATCCCTGAGGCTCATTGACCAGCAAGTCTAGCTGAATCAGTGATCTTCAGGTTCAGGGAGAAATCCTGTTTCAGAAAATAAAGACAGAGATGAAGGAAGACATCCATTATTATCCTCTGGCCTCCATACTGATGTCCACATACATACACATGCCCCTGAATACATATGTGTATGCACACATACACATACTCACACAGAGCTACATATACCACACAGAGTAGATTGTTAAAGCAGATGAAATGTCGCTCTGCAAGGCTCATGGTTCATATGATCTTGAAGGCACTTTTGTGTTTCTAGCATCTATGTGAGTCATATGTGTACACACACTCACACACACAGTCACACACGCAGAGGTACACACCACACACAGTAGATTGTAAAGCAGATGAGCGGTCATCTTGAGCTTTGCAAGGCTCATGCTTCACATGGTCTTGAAGACACTTTGGTGTTTCTAGCATCTATGTGAGTCATATGTATTCTCTCTCTCCCTCTCTTTCTCTCTCTCTCTCTCTCTCTCTCTCTCTCTCTCTCTCTCTCTCTCTCTCTCTCTCACACACACACACACACACGTATTTACACCACACACAGGAGATTGCAAAGCAGATGAGAGGTCACCTTAAGCACATGGCTTTGCAAGGCTCATGCTTCACATGGTCTTGAAAACACTTTGGTGTTTCTAGCATCTACGTAAGCAAGAAGGGTGCATGAGTCCAGTGTCCATAACCAGTAAAAGAGGAACACAAGAGAGATTCCTCAGATCTGTTGAACAGCAAAACCTGGAGAGTACCAGGCTCATTCTTCTCTTGCGTCATGCCTGTGTCCACATGGGCTGTTCTCATGTTTTGCTAGAGAAAGGGACAGCAAGTGGCTACTGAATTATTCACCGATTATTTGAGGATTCCAAGTAGAAATCCAGAGACAAACCCCAATGAAGTGTCAAGCCGCAGATGGGGGCAGCACTCTTTCAAAGGTCGCAGAACGGAAGCTGCTGTGGATGAGGATAAAGCCATGCTGAGAAGTTCCGCCTGCCCACCGCACAGCACCATGCTTACAGCTGACAACACAATAATGTGAACGGCAGGATTCAGGAAGGCAGAATCAGCCTGTCAGCAGCTCTTCCTTGTAAAACAGAAGCAGAAGGATGCCAGGAACCGCTGGGGACTGCTGGAGGTGTCTCCCGACCGGATGATGATAATGGCCTTGAAGATGTTTGCAAACATCCAAACCCATGCAGTTGTGCATGGTATATATGCCAAGTGCTTTTGTATGCCACTCATAACTCACTAAGGCACCCAAAAACGCAAGTTGGGGATCTTTTAGAGGTGAAAACATTGGGGAGGGCACACTGTAATTGTTTTTTCTCTTGTTACTTGGGCTAATGGTGTGAATGGTGTTTTGCTTTGTTCATTTTAAATCTTTGACCCTGGGTTGAAGAGGTGATTTAGCAGTTAAGAGCACTGGCTGCTTTTGCAGAGGCCCTGAGTTCAGTCCCCAGCACCGACGTGGTGGCTTGCAACCATCTGCAACTTCAATTCCAGGTCATCCCACTTCCTCTTCTGGTCTCTATAGGCATTAAGCACTCCTGTGGTGAACATACACACATGTGGGCAAATGCCCATCACATACAATAATTTAAAATGCCTTAAATCCTGACCCTATACGAAGTTTATGGTGAGAACTGAAGGATAGGCCTGTGAGCAGTAACCAAAGTAGCAAGATAAGGGGGTAAAATAGAGACGCCAGTGACCAAGAGTAACACACAGGTTTAAAGGTTTCAGTCTGTTGAGGTTTGAAAATGAATTATCCGACATAGGCTCACACTTTGAATGTTGTTCCCCACTTGGTAGTACTTTGAGCAGCTTGGGAACGTTGGAAAGTGGGGCCTCACTGGTTTAAATAGGTCCCTGGAGGTGGGTTTTTGAAGGTTATAGCTTGATTCTTGTTTATGGCCAGAAGAACTCTGTTTCCCAGTTTTCTGTGAGGTGTGGAGTCTCCACCAACCATTCGTACTCCTGTGCTTTCTCTGCCATGTGGATTGAAATCTCTCTGAAACTGAGAGTCAAAGGAAGCTCTTGTCATTTCTGTTGATCTTGGGCTCAGTGACTCAGAAGTGATTAACGCCTGCTGAGGAGCTCCTTCTGTGGTCTCAGCGGGGCTGAGCGTTCTTCTTCCTTGAAGATATGGGTTCTGTGTGGTATCAGTGTTAGCATCTCAGGTGCAGGCTGAGTGCTGGCAAACAGAAGCACAGTGCAAGCAACAGCACATCGGACAGCACAGCACTGAGGCCACTCATCCACCTTTCCTTGTTGTGGGTGGGACCTCTTCAATCTTTGTGGAGATGTTCGTCACTGCAACCATATCTTTCCTGGTTAGGAAACACAACAGGACAATCTTCTTCCTGGAACAAAACCTTGAGCAGACACTTGAGAGAGTGGGTGTGGGGCAAATCACTCCCAGAGAACTGTGGGGAAAATAATTATGAGAACACCTAGTTTGTGATGCCATTTAAGAGAGATGCTGAAAGAGATAAAAAAAAGACACTGCCCTCAGCTGTAGCCACTCACAGAACATGGGATGAAGACCACAAAATCATCCTAGAAGGGGCTGTATCACTTATCACAGAATGAAAAAAATCAGTGCCTGAGAGAGGAGAGAAAGGGTGGACCCTGTGGTTGGCACCATTGGAGTTGCTGAGCCCTGGTGTTGCTGAGGTTTCCTGTGTGTACTTGGGAGTAGAATGTCATGTGGTTGTCATGTTTGGGGGACCAGAGCTTCGCAGGTTCCGCTGGAAGGTGAAGCTGTGATTGTGAGAAGCCCTGCTTAGACCTCAAGGGACAGGGTCCCAGGAGTCACTGGATGACACCACTCCTGCCGTTGTCACTCCTATCCTTAGTCTTTGGCATGAACTCAGGTGGAAATGAGTACCTAGCCCTCTCCCTCAAACCCAGACGCTTTAAATTTCATCCCAATTGAAAGCCGAAGTGTTATTGTTACATATAAAACTGACTGAACGAGCACCTTGGGCCTCCTGGTAATTAGTTTAAGCTGAAGTAACCCTGGCCAAAAATAATAAAAAGAGAATCTCCTATCTCTTTATTAAGCTGGGTTATAGCAATTGGACACAGTTTATTCGAGTCTGCAGGGACAGAGAGTTCCCTGAAGGAAGAACACAAAAGAAAAAAAAAGACTCCTTACTAATCAGCCAGAAAACACCTCTCCTATTGATCTTCTCTTCTTTTTCCTTCTCCTTACTCAAATAATTCCCGTTCTATCCCTCTCCATCCAGTACAATATTTTGTCCTGTAACTAAAGGTTCAAAGAGAACACAGCATATGTAATTAAGTCTGTTGCTTTCTATTGTGTGTGTATGTGTGTGCATGTGCACACACACATGTCTACCATACCTCCGTGCATACGTAGAGTGTAGACAGACCTTTCTGTCCAGCTGCCACCTCATAAAAAAATGACACGGAGGCTTATTGATTAAGCTTGGCCTTAGCTTAGGCTTGTTTCTAACTAGCTCTTAGGACTTAAATTAACCAATATTTTTAATCTACATTCTTCCACATGCTTGTGACATCATCTCCATTATGCCCATCTAGGTTGTTCTGCATCTGACTGGTGACTCTGCCTTCTTCTTCCCAAGCTCTCTGTGTCCAGAAGTCCCACCTATACCTCTAGCCCAGCTATTGGCTGTTTACCTTTAATTAAATCACAGTGACATATCTTCACCCAGTGTGAAGGTCTGTTCCACAACAGTGGAGTTCTGAGGACAACCCTGAGTGCTGGTCCCTGCCTTCCATTTTGTTTGAGACAGGGTCTCTTTGTTGGTTGTCTGCTGTGTATTTCATGCTAACTCACCTGCAAGCTTCAGGCGAGTCCCCCATCTCTCTGTAGGAGCACAGAGATTACAAATGCATGACTCCATGTCCAGCCCAACATTTGTTCTGGGAGTGTAGACTCATGCCCTCTCGCCTATGTGTCAAGAACTTCACGCAGAGAGTCAGCTCTGCAACCCCAAAGTGTGTATTTCTGAAACTGACAATGACTGTATTATGGACAGGGAACTGTGTGATATTTCAGTTCTTGCATAGGCACGTAATGAGCAGAGCAGGGCGGCTAGAACTTGCTTCTCTTCAGATATTTAGTGCTTCTCTGTGTGAGGAATCTCTTCATTCCTCTTGCTCTTGTGTTCGGTAATGTGTGCATTTCATGAACTATGGTCATTCCACTGTGCTGTAGAATAGCAGGGCTTAGCTCTCTCATCTATGGCTTTGTTCTCATTAGCCAATTTCACTTTGTCCCTCCACCCTTCTTCTTATCTTCTCATCATCCCTAGTCTGCCCTCTTACAACATCAACTTTTTTAACTTAAGTAAGCACACTCAATGTTTCTCTTTCTCTGCCAGGTTTACTTCATTAACTACAATGTCCTTACTTCCATCCTGATGGTTGCTCATCACAGGACTTCATTCTCTTTCTGCCTGAATAGTATTCCATGGTGCATTTGTACCATAATTTCTTTTTCTGTCTGTCAATAGATTGCTTGGTTGATTCTACATCTTAGCTATTGTGGGTGTTGCTGCTGTACACATAAACCTGAGGTCCAAGATCATTTCTTTGGATATATTGATAAATCATTGTTTGATGTTTGAGCTCTCAGAAAAGCTGAATCTAGAAAGTGAGTTGACCCTAGATTTCAGATCCAAGAATGTTGGTCCATAGATGTCCTCCAAAGCCCTTTGTCTGGGGCTGAGCTGGTCCTCAAACTCTATGACAAGGGGGAAGAAAAGCAGCAAAACAGCCCAAAAGTAAAAGCTTCACGTCCTTGAGAAGAGCAGAAATGTGAGTCCTTTCTAGCAGATGCTATCATTTAGACTGTGCCATTAGAATGCCCAGAGTGGGAACAGGACGCTGGATATTCAGCTGTGGCGAGGTCAGCCATGCACTGAAAGCTCCTGGCCAGGAACTCAGCTGGCTGTCCCAGCTTTGTCAGCTTCTGTGGAATGCTGTGACCCTGACTTGGTGATGTTACAGTCATCTGCTCTCCCAAGAGATCCCTCCAGCACTGCACACCCCTGACTTCCCTGTGTTGTTTGGCTGCTGCCTCTATCGGCGGCTTGCTATTTATTCTTTTACTTTTTGCTTGCTACCAACTTAATAAATTCACTCATTCCAAACAAGAAACACTGCTTTTATAGATCACTTTTCCTGTCCACACAGAACACCCATTGATGTAAGATCTGGTACCCAACTTTCCTTATGAGACAGAATCTCAGTATGTGGCCTTCACTAGCCTGAATTTTGCTAGTGCAGTTGGAACTTGTAGTTTTAATACAGGGCAATCTGCCTGCTCTTTTCTTCTAAGTGCTAGAATGACAGGTGTGAGCCACCACACCCAGTTTAGATTTTATTCAGTTTTAAAGATAAGAAACGCCGTGCAGAAAAGGATAAAGAGGCTTCCTAGAATTTTACACACCCCAGACCCCAGATTCATCTTCATTCCTCCATTTACCCCCTCACCACGTGACAACAGCTCCACATAAGCATGTAAACTTTTAGGTATTACTAGAATTCACTCAGCACAAATCAAAGACCAGAAGTAGTTACTGCATATGTGCATCTGTTTGTGTAGCTGAGAAATGCAAGATGAACCTTTAGGACAAACTAGCTGCTATTTGATTTGGGGGCACATCTCCAACCTGAGAAGAATTGCTGACTGCATTTTTGCATGTTGTGGGAGGAGATGGTGAGGTTTGTAACTGGTAACAAAACACTGCAATTGTATCTACTGTGAAACAAGGCACGAGCCGGGAAACACACATCCCTGTTTAGATATTGACAGAAGGGGGCTGCGGTAAGGCTTCTATTTCAGCCCAGTCTCTTTAAGTCTGGAATGTGTGCAAAATGACTAACTACAGCCTTGCAAAGTGTTCTCTCAGACCGTGGCTGGGGGCTGAGCTTGGCAGCTTGTGCCACCCAAAGATAATCCTGAGATAGTTGTGCTCCCTCCAGCAGCATCTGTACAGCCAGGCAATAAACAGCTCACGCCTTTTGCTGGAGGCGGCAAGCACCGCTTTGCAGTGGCAGTAAAATCCCAAAAGTTGTGGGAACATCGGAAAGCAACTTTCCTGGCATCAGATGGAGGGGATTCACACCTGAATAAGCAATCAGCATCAAACTCATCCAAAGGGAGGTGGCACAAGCACATCCACTTTCTTTCTCCCACGGAAGCAGGTTTCCCTGCTCTGACGATACATCATAATCAGGGCTTTTCTTAGCCTTTAAGAGGGTACTGAGTCTACTGAAACGCTCATAAATAGAGGACTCACCCCCAGGAGATTCTCCAAGTACATATGTGGCTGAGTGCGTTTTGGGTACTTTCTTCCCCTCTTCTCAGCCCACGTGTTGACTGTCCTCTGATCATTCAGGCAGGGGTATTGGTATCTGGTACTTCTCTGTGCTGTAAATAAGAGGCTTTATTTTAGTGAAAGCTAGTTTTCCCATTGCTGTGATAATATACCCTGACAGAAGCAACTTAAGAGAGGAAGGTTTCAGTGTGGCTCACAGTTCAGGGTACAGTCACCACGGTGGGGAAGCCATGAGCTCCATGGAGCTGGCCACACTGCCTCCCTCTGCAGGCACAGGCTGGGAGGGATCAATGCTGGTGCTCAGTCAGTCAGCTTCCTCCTTTATAATCAGGCCAGGATCCATGCCCAGGAAATGACATCACCCACATTGAGAGTTTGAGTCTTCCCTGCCCCCTAAGTTAACCTTATTCAAGATAATCCCTCACAGGCATGCTAGAGGCTAAATTATGTGCTAGCCCAGGTGTGCCTGCACTTCGCCTCGCAGGTGAGTCTAAACCCTCATTGCTAATGCGAACCATTAGAGCTTTCTGAAGGGTGTGTGTAAGAAAAGCAGCAGATGCCACAACAGGTATCTTGGGTTCTGCCCATTCTCCTTGCACCACGTGATTTCTGGACAGATCTGCAAAGAGAATTCCAGAACACAGATAGACAGAGAGTACTGGAGATGCCATACAGATGATTCTACATGCGTGGAGACTGAGACAGGGTAGAGCTCTGTGGAGCTTGAGCTGTCTAGTTGTCTATACATTTATCACAGATCCAGATGGCTGGCATATCTACAGGAATGGTAGAGCATACACAGCCATGTCCCTGGAGACCTCCAAGACTGCCAGAGCCAAGGGGTCTGGACTAGGAGGAAGACTTAGCCAGTCAGTACTCCTTCTGTGCGGTATACTAACAGTCAACCCCTAGTTGCTTTCCCTTTTAAGGAGACTGAGGAGTCAGCTTATCTCTGATATTTGCTCAGAATTTAAAATGAATAAATCAAAGATGATTTGGGGGCAGAAAGATTTTTGAATGGGTTTTATTAGAGATGCCTTTTATAGTTCTGCTCTCCATAACTGGGGTTGCTCGCATACTTTGCTTTGGTCATGGTCATTGATGTGGGATGTCCTTCTGTATATATGTTGCTTTTATTGGATAATGAATAAAGCTATTTGGGCCAATGGCTTAGCAGAGTAAAGTCAGATGGGAAATCCAAACAGAGTAGGTAGAGTCAGGGAGAGGCCATGCAGCTGCTGAAGGAGACAGATGCCCTGGAACCTTACCTGGTAAATCCCAGCCTTGTGGTGATACACAGATTAATAGAAATTGGTTAATTTAAGATGTAAGAGTTACTTAATAAGAAACTTGAGCTAATAGGCCAAGCAGAGTTGTAATTAGTATAGTTTCTGTGTGATTATTCTGGTCGGCTGGGAAATGAACAAGCAGTCTCCAGTTACAAAATGGAACCCAATGTGGAGCACAAACTCACAACCCCAAGAGTAAGAGTCTCATGCTCTAATACTGCAGCCAGAAAACAAACGATCAGCCTTCAATTCATGTTATAGCCTGTTCTCCCTGTCTGCTCCACTCAGAAGAGGCCGAGAGTTGATTCTGCAGGAGGTTGTGTAGTCTGCGAAGGCTGCGGAGGTTGTGGAGGGAGGTTTCCAGCATCTTCCCGGTATAAGGGAAGAAGTCAGAGGTTTGTTTAATGGTGTGGTCCACAGAAAGGAAGACATGAGATATTTTCAGTAGGTGATGAGGACACATACTCATAATACATTTAGTATGAGAGAGAGAGAATTAGAGACACAGAATTAGAGAGAGAGAGAGAGAGAGAGAGAGAGAGAGAGAGATCCCAGGAAAGCTAGATTGAATGACCTTCCCAGCCATATCCATGACTTTGACAATGGTTCTTTATGGATAGAAGCAAACACTTCCAAGATCCTCAGGTTCCATAGCCATAGTTTACGTCAGATACTTAACTATTTATAATGGAAGGATTCATCCTAGCAGTTCAGACTTTCACATTATCTCTCCCCTCTCTAAGATGTACTCCCAAACCCAGCCACAACCTTGCTATCCAGCTAATCCTCATTGCGCTTCACATCTTAGCTCAGGTGGAACCTATCAGGGTCTCATCTTGTAGATCTGCATATGGGTAAATCCCTTCAAACATCCAATAGTCCATGTGGGTAAGCTTCCTCCACCAACAAGTGGTCCACATGGGTAAACCTCCTTTACCATCCTGTGGGCCACATGGGTAAGACTCTTCTATTATCCAGTGGTCCACATGGGTAAACAACCTCTACCATCCAGTGGTCATATGGATAAGACTCTTCCACTATTCAGTGGTTCATGTGGGTAAGCCTCCCCCACCATCCAGGGGTCCACATGGGTAAGCATCCTCCGCCATCCAGGGGTCCACATGGGTAAGCTTCTACTATCCTGTGGTCCACATGGGTGAGCATCCTACACCATCCTGTGGTTCGCATGGGTAAGCTTCCACGGTTCAAGTCCTGACATTTTAGGCAGTGCCTTGCTCATGAGTTTGCCCATTATTTCTCTTCTGAATCCCAGCTCTCTAAATCTGCAGTGATGCTGTATCTGCTTTGCTCCGCACTATAGTCACAGGTACTCATGGGGATGAGGAATGGGTGAAAGAAGAAATCCAGGCTTAGAGATATCGAATGAAGAGTTTCCATGAAATCCAGCCACTCAGTAATACCTGGTGATTGAAGAAAGTATTCCACCGAAAACTGTGTGACCTATGGTAACAGCAGTGAGGGAAATAATACGTGAACCAGAAGTTCATATCTGGCCTTGACAGCAACAGATACAGGTTGCCCATGGTTACCGGGGATAGCATGCACAATGGTTAGGGCCTTGGGATTCTGAAATAGACAAACAAGAAGTAAGTCTATCAAACCAGTCAATGATCCAGTAATTGAATTCTTCTCCACTTGTATCTCCATATTTCTAAGTCCCTTCATCTACATGTGTGTGGGGTCATGTGTGTATATGTGCATGTGTTCCATGTGGACCCCAGAGAATGACAAGAGGTGCCAGGCTTCAGGTGATATGCATCTTGATGTATGAGACAGAGTTTTTCACTGTCCCGAAACTCTCTGAGTAGGCTATGTTGACTGGCCAGTGTGCCCCAGGGACTCAACCCATCTTTGCCATGTAGGGTTGGGAGTGGAGTAAATTCCAGGATGCCCAGCTTTTAAATACGGGTTCTAGAAACCAAACAGATCCTCATGTTACAAAGCAAGCTTTTTATCAACTGAACTATTTCCCCATCCCAGGCCCCATCTTCTGCTATGTACTGTGAATATTAAGTAGGAATAGTGCATTCACAGTGGTTAGGTCACAGTACGTATGGCTTATTATCAATACATGCTATAAGAACCAGATGGGAACTGCTACTATGGTCCATGTGAGCTCAGAACTATGTTATGTTTGAAGCATGTTACATTTGTCTGAAACTTTCCCCAAGCTGAACTTTTAGAACACGCTCAGAGTATCAGTTTATGATAGGAAACTGCCATTCCATAGTCTGCTTAATAAATTAATTTTATGATCTCCATTTTGGGGTAAATGCATGCGATTTCAGTCATCGGCATTCAGTAGCATTGTCCTCTGCTCTAACATTTCATAAACATCAAAGCATTTAATGTCCTCAAATGCCAACTTTACACACACACACGTGCACATACACACACACTTTCATAGTTATTACTAGCAAGATTTTCTACTTTGAATTTCTTTTCAGCAAGAATAATCAGACTTGTTGTTTGTCTTTGAGAATTTATGACCAAAGTCAGGCTCCTAAGGCCTTCTTTATTTGCATATGTTAGGAGGTCTACATCACGCTAATTTACATCTCTTCCTAAAAATACATATTAAAAACTAAACTTTATCAGTGGCCATAGAACCATAGTATGACACAGCAAAAAGATTAATGGGGACATTAAGGACTAGTTCAACTAGTGGTTGCCTGAGAAAGTTTCAGTAAAGGTACTCTGTTAGTCATTTGGGGAGACCAGAGAGGCCCAGTGGAGTCCAAAATTATTTAAAGATTATATTTATTTTTAGACAAGCAGTTGTGATCAACCTGCTTTGGGTGCTAGAAATTGAACTCCAATCCTCTGCAAGAGCAACAAGCTCTCTTAACTGCTAAGCTATCTTTCCAACCTGGATCTTGCATTTTAAATGACAGAAGGGAGGCATTATCAGGATATCATGGCAGATGAATACAGAAGCCCTCAGGAAGCCCAGGTGAAGAAAAACATAGAGACTGTGGATATCTGCATGTACTGGTTTGATTATGTAGTTTCTTAATTCATTCAGAAAAAAATTATTGATGATCTCCAAATTAATGAATATTATGAGGCTATCTCAAAAACCTAAGGGAGTATTGGTGACAACACCTGGCGTTAACATACGTACTTGATGTCATGTTATATTGAAAGGCAGGAGACATGTAACCCAGTCTACTCTATGCTTGCTGTACACACCGTAAGAAGAGGAAACACTCACAAAGGGAGCCAGACAGTTTTGAAGGCTTGAGGAAAGCTCCAAGGAGGAGATGATTATTGAGCTGGGTTTAATAGTCACTGTTAACTACATGAGGTCTGCGCTCTCAGAGGAAGACTGAAATGAGCACACGAGAGACTCAGCAGGACAATGTGCTCCTTAATAAAGTGACAATTGTATGGGTTTAGATTATGGCTAAAGTCACTTTGACTAAAATGATTCAAAACCCTGTCTCAAAATAGTGGGACAGCAAAGACATGTCCTCTCATCTCCGGGTGGCTTCAGATGTTTAGCACTCAGGTCTCTTGTCTTCTGGCCTGTTGGTAGCTTCCCAGGGAGTCACACTTGTCTCTCATGTCCCTCCTCCTGGTGGCTTCTGAAGGTTAGTCACCCACAGCCCATCTTGTATCCTTTTGCTTCACAGAGTTAGTCACACATGCCTGACTTTGGCTTCATCTTCTGTCCTGGGCTCCCATCCATGCTGTTGTTGAGGAAGTTTCCTGCTGTCCATTGAAAGAAGTCTGTGTGTGGGAATGCAGATAAGTGCAGGTACTCTTGGAGACCATAGAGGGCGCTAGACCCCCAAGAGCTTGAGTTCCAGGAGGTTGTGCGCTACCTAGGTGCTAGGACACCAACTTGCAACTATTGCTAGAGAAATACTTGCTCTTAACCACTGAATCATCTCTCTAGCCCAGTATCTCATATACTATTGGCAATATACGAGTCTCACGGACAGTCCTAAGACAATCCCTTTTAAACTAGTACATCCATTGTGAAAGCTAAGAGTGGTAGTGGTATCATCTTCCTCCATAGCATACAGGTAGAGCAGGGAAGAGTCCAGTCAGGAAGGCAGAAAGAATGAGAAGATACTTAGGAAACCCATTATGCTCACTCCAGGAGGGTGTAAATGGTTATTGTTACCTTATTAGTACCAGTAGCATTAGTATCAGTAGCAGACAATACTGTCTTCCTTACTACCATGGCCTAGACTAGAACCCTGGCTGTGGGGAGCTCCTTAGGGCATCTGTCTGTATGCTTGTGAATATTTGATTCAAATACATTGATTCAAAAAAGTATTAACAGTATTCATGTTAAATACTATGCCTCAAAATACAGTCACCATCTTGGAGGGTCTTTGGGAGCCATTCAAATCAATCTCTCTTGAGACATTTTTAACATGGAATTCTCCAAGAACCATCAGTCCTTAAATCAGATGTGCTCAGAGGCCCATATGATGCTATGAAAAGTTAGGTTTGTAGAAACAGTAATTAGTGATGGTGGTGGCGGCAGTGATGATGATGATGATGATGATGATGGTAAGGGTGGTGGTGGTGATAATGGTGGTGGTGGTGGCAATCATGATGGTAAGTGTGACAATAATCTACAAATAGCTGCCAATTTGCCTTAATGAGAAACCTCAGAAGATGATGATCCAATTCAAATAGAGTTGTGATGTCTTCATTGTACACAGAGAAGGAAGAAACCCTAGGACATCAATCTTTTGGTTTTCATATTGATTAACACTAATGGCTTAAAGCTCTGATGAGAGCAATATTGTACTGACTTATGGTTTATGAAAGCTATTGACATGCGTGGAGACACAACAAGGGATCTATTTTAGGAATGATTACAGTAGATGGCCACAGGGATTATCTAATTATTGAGTAAGCACCAGCGATGGACTCCCCTAATAAAAACACCGCAGGCCTGCCAGGGGCCAAGACCCTGAAATAATGGCTGCTGCTGCCTAACTGGGCTGTACCTTTTCTTCAGCTTTGAATAGAAAGGCTCACTATGTTCTTTTAGAAGCAGAGGATAGGTGAGTGGATCAACTGTTTCCTACTTCTGCCTCAACTTCCTTCTTTTGATCATCAACTTCTCTGTTGAATTCATCTTGTTTCTCTTTTCTTATTTTGCTAAGAATTCACCTTTGTACATCTACCTATAAAAGTAACAAAAAACTTCAATTTAAAGGAACAATATTGCCAACTCTTTTGTACTTATAATTTAGAGTTTTGGATGCTACTAGTGCCTTATATCAATAAAACCTATAGACCCTGAGTGGCATCAGTTCCTCGCAAGGAAGTCCTCATGATGAACCCCTGTAGTTGGAATATCTGTTATCATTTTCATTTTTTCTATGTTTTTCCTGATGATTTAATTAGTTGTTGTCATTCCATTTCGGATAGAAAAACACTCTTGGAAAAGAAAATTAGAGCTATCTAGTGGAGATCATGTTTGAATGGCAGCAACTTGAACTCAGCGTCAACCTCCTGACCCTCATGGTCGCTCTTCTGTGTTGTAAGGTTGGCGTGATGAGACGCCACAGAAGCACAGAGTGGAACACTCTGTTGACAAACTGGAAACCTTTCCTGTAAGAGCAACAAGGAGGAGAAGATGTCCATGCTCGACACATTTATTCAATTTGTTAATTTGAAATCTTAGCAATTCTGCAAGAATAGGGGGCAAAGGACTTGTAGATCATAATGGAAGAGGCAATCTCGAGCATGGCTGTGAGGAACGCAATCTTACATGACGTCGTTACAAAAGAAAAGAGAAGAAAAGAAAAGGAAAGAAAAGAAAAGAAAAAACTCCCCCACAAAAGAAAACTCCACACGATTACCTCAAAAGTAATTATTCAGCAAGTTTCAGGAAACAAAGTCAACCTAAAAATTTATATTATATTTCTATGTATCAACCATGACCAGTCTAGAAGGGAAGGAAGAAATAATCCTATTTGCAATAGTAACAGCTAATAGTACTTGCCTTGAGAATATGTAAAATGGAAACTATACAACACAGCAAATAAAGACAGACAGAAGAGTAGAACTCTGCTGGTGGTGTATACATGTGGAAGACATCGGTATTGGTAGAGTGTCCATACCCCTCCCCCACAGATGAGTGGCTACAGACTCTGTTATCTCCATCAGAGTCAATCCTCACATGCACACAAAACCACAAGAGACTAAGTCCAAACAAAGCGGTCTTGAATGTGTCACTATGTTGGACTTCAAAACGTATGACCGAATCAGAGTACTTCAAACATTCTGTTACTTGTCTAAAGGTAGACACATAGACAAGAGAACACAGTAAAGCTGGTAAAGCTGTCAGAGACAAGTATTCAGACCTTTTTGGTTTACTGATCTTGGGCAAGAGTGCCAGGAATGATAGCCAGCACAGGATTGACTGCCTATTGTGCACGGCACTTGCAGTTGGAATGGTAGTGTTTAGGAACTGGGGTGGCCAGAGTTGTACAATGTCATGAATGAACCATGTACTATTGAGTTGTTCTTTGTAAATGTCAACTTAATAAAATTCAAAAGAAAGAAAAAGAAAGATGTGGAGGGATGCCAAGGCAGAGACCTGAAGGGCGAAGGGCTAGACCAGGGAAAGCAGGAAAAGTCGGTGGGTGAGGACTTCTCTAGACACAGATGGGAAATACAAGCAGTCTGATTTGGGGTGAGTCTGGGGAGACACAAGTCGCCTTCAGAAACTGGGGGCCAAACAGCCAGGACGCAAAGAACAATATGGAAAAGGCGGGAAAACTACAGGGCACTGTGCTAAGTGCGCTGGGTCCACGTGTTGCCACTTCAGACACTGTGACTTTGCCAGGTAGGTACAAAGGAGACAGAGTGCAGCCAGCTAGAGATTGGAGATGGGGGAGGGAAGGAGCCAAACTAGACAAGAATGGGAGTGAGGATGGGGCCAGGCAGCTAGGAAGCCACAGAATGGATGGGTAGACGCAGTCAACAGCTGCATGGGGGAGACGACAGCGATGCTAACAAGGAAAAACCTCCAGTAGTGGTCAGAAGATGGAGGTGAAGGAAACAGCTTCCAATGGTGGTCAGAAGATGGGGCTGAAGTGCGTGTTCCACTTTATATTGCAAAGTTAAGAGTGCCTAGCTGAGGCTGGCTACGGGAAAGAGCTGCGGTATGTGGAAATTCAGATCATGGATCAGAAAGGGAAGCAGTGTACACAGAATCCTACATGGTTATTGAAGTCATCAAGAAAATTGTTGAGAGGAGTAAAGATGAAAGCTAGAGGCCACTGTCCTCCCTGCATCCCTGCATGGCAAGGTGTGCCCTTTCCCTAAGAGATGACAAGGACACTCAGTTGCGTTTTTAATGACCTGAGCCTCGCAAAGGAAAAAGATAGATGGTTTTACGGTACCATAAGGAAGAGCGCCTATCTCACCCAGCCCTGAGGACCAGGGGTGGGTTCCATGTACAGGGGCAACTGTATTTATCCATTAACTTTGGCTGGAGCCAGAAGAAGGTAGCATTTAGGGAAAATGGATGAAGGGTGTAAGCGAATTTCTTGATGATAGATTGGGAATTTCAGTTAGGATTCTGAAGTTGGTAGTCTGAAGCTGAGCCTTGGCCAGGTGAAGGAGGGGTGAGCTTCTGAGTCAGGTGCGTGGGATTCTGGTAATAAGTGGCTTAGAAAGGGCTGTAAAGTCTTCTCACTCAGTGTGATTGATCCTAAATCTCACCAAGGGGTCCAAGAAGCAAAAATTTGATAAATAAACTGTAGATGGAAGTTTCTGCCTTGCCTGGTCTCACAGCTGTTCAGTCTCAAATAAGCACACAGATGCTTATGTTAATTATAAACAGTTTGGCTGAGGCTTATTACTTTACTAGCTCTTACAACTTAAATTAAGCCATAATTCTCCTCTATGTTTAGCCACGTGGCTTGGTATCTTTTCTCAGTAAGGCATTCTCACCTTGCTTCCTCTGTGTCTGGCTGGTGACTGTGTCTCTGTCTTTCCCCTTCCTCAAATTCTCCTACTCTGGTCATCTTGCCTATACTCCCTGCCTGGTTACTGGCCAATCAGCATTTTATTAAACCAATATGAGTGATAAATTGTTACAGTGTACAAGAGGATTAACCCGCAGCAATAAACTCCTTTCAAAATATTTGTAAATTTTATTATAAAAAAATCACATGCTGAAATTAACCAGATCCAATGTCTATGATCTTCTAGAGTTAGAACAACCTTTCCAAAGCTGGAGAGCTTCACAGTGGATTTTAACAAATATAGTTTTATGTATTTATTCACCACAAAAATCCATAAAAGCTAGAACTAGAAAAAATGAGCTTTGTATATTATTTCATAACTTGTATCTATTGCCCACATTCAGTTAGTAAATGTATATTTTTTGGTAGTATTAGAGTTTAAATTTAGAGCCTCACATATGTTAGGGACACTCTGTGCCATTGAGCTTTATCCTCAATGTACCCCAAGTGTTGCTGCGGGAAAACCTTTCTGTATTCTATGAATATATGTTGCTTTCATTAGTTGATAATAAAACCTGCTTTGGCCTATAGCAATGCATAATATAGCTAAGCTGAAAAGCCAAACTGAATACAGGGAGAAAGAAGGACAGAGTCAGGAGAGGTGCAAGCCAGCTGCCCAAGAAACCAGCAGACTGGTAAAAGCCATGACCATGTGGCAATACATAAATTCATAGAAATGGGTTAATTTAAATGTAAGTTCTAGTTAGTAATAAGTCCAAACTATAGACCAAGCAGTTTGTAATTAATATTAAACCTCTGAGTGATTATTTAGAAGCGGTTGCTGTACAGGGCGGGACAGAGAAACTTCTACATACAAATGGCTTTTTGAGACAGACTCAGTTGCACAAGCTGGCCTTGAATTTACTCTGAGGCTCAATTTATTCTGCAGCTGAAGCTTACCCTGAGCATGCAATCCTCCTGCCTCAGTCAGTCAAATGATTGGGAATACAACAACGCAATACCAGACTCGGCAATTGTTCTGTTTGCTAAAGGATAAATTGGTTTCTGGCAATTGTTTCTTGCTGTTGCATCCTTTAAGGGAGACAGGGATGGACCACGACCAAAAGATACTCATTAGACTCCACCTCCACCCTTTCCTTGTGTGTTGGAAATTATGGAGAGAGGGGGATTCCCCTTGGCTCACTTAGAACATGACACCTCTATAGCTGGAGGTAAGGCAACATCTCTCTCTCTCTCTCTCTCTCTCTCTCTCTCTCTCTGTCTCTCTCTCTCTCCTTCTTTCTTTCTTTCTTTTGGTTGTTGTTGCTGTTGGGCAGGCAGTCCATATGACAATGTGGCTATGGAAGGGAACTACTTTCCCCGGGATCGTGGAATGGAGGTAGGTACTCTTTCCTTGAGAATGGGAGTGTGCTAGAGAAACACAGACAATTCTTCTGCAGGCTATTATTGGAGATTATCATTCCTCAATTTGGCCACCGCAGAGGGAAAGGCTCAGAAGGCTAGAACGATTCAGTCCTTCAAATGGGAGATGAGCATAGTACAAGAACTCAGTCAGTAGGCTTTATCCCCTGACGGGTATCGGCCTCAGAGGGCTCTGAAAACAGCTGCTAAACTCCCACTCATAAATTATCCATCTGTGTGTTCATATTTCCTCCTGATGCTCACACAAATTCATCTCATGAATTCACCCGCACGACTCAGTGGCCTGAATTACTTATGCGCAGGTCCCTATGTCTGCCCTGGCTGATGAGCTTGGAATCGGAACCCCTGGTGTGGAGTCACAGCGGTGGCAAGCTCTGGGGTTCTGGAGACAGATAGTAATTAGCCAGGGCTCACCATCTGCACGGTGCTTGGGGGAAGTTTAAAAACCCGGAAAAGCTCCCTGACCTCTGTGCTCTGTTCAATTTGTTCCTTGTCTTGGCAGAGAGGAGACACTATCTTCAACAGTGCACTGTTTATTTTCCCTGCTGCATGAGTTGGATGTTATGAAGGTTGATGTCTCGGGCATGTTTTAAATAGGAAGAAATTGATGCGATTTACTTTACTGATATCACTGAATGTGTGCATGGTTGAGCTCAGACACATTCGGGGCATTCAGGCTTACCATGATGCGTGCTCTGATCTCCACTCACCTAAAATACATGTACAAATCAAGGGTGCTTATGTTTGTCCAGCCTTGGGCATCAAAGAGACAACAGACACTAATTTAAGATCTCTAAATTCCATCTTTTCAAGTGTGAGTCAGAGAAAGCCTGGTTTCCATGTCGGCTGGGCCAACCCGAGGTTGCACGGAAAATAGCCACCAGTCCTGGCTATTGTTGTTTTCAGTTCTTAGAAGCGTTACCTGTCAATGGGGGCTAGCCGCAATATCAAATAGCAGTTTATAGAGGCATGTAAAAAAAATCCTCCCCTTGGGATGAAGGAAATAAATCATTGCACACTCACGGTGATATTTAGTGAGATTAATTGAAATTGCCTTCTCTTCTGGCTACATCGAAAACCACGAAGTATTTATCTTTTGAACAGGAGATGGATTAGGTAGAATTAGTTTCACAGGCGAGAACGTAAAAAACAGAAATATAAACTGGAGCCTAATGACCTTGCTTTTAGTAGCTTCATGTACAGGGCTCAAAGCACATTTTGATGCACATTTTCTGTGTCAGAAAGGGCTGGACTCCAGTCCCTGAATGCTCTTTGGAGGCAAAGAGTCTGAGTCATTACAGATAGTTGTGTCAAGTGTTGGTGTCTTAGGGAAACAATTATATCTGACAAAATAATTTCCCAGTTTGGGGATCTCGTGTTTGATTTGGCAGGGTTTAAAGGGGTTTGATTAAAAATTCACGGCACAGTTACAATCTTGATGAAGTTCTACCCTGATGTTTAAGAAAAATATGCTTCCATAGTCATCTTTTATATTTTCATTCTGAGGAGATATTGGCTTCTTTGACATGTGGGAGAGTTTGAGGCCGTAAAGATAAATGTTTCTAGAGTGATATTATAATGCTTTAATGTCGTGACAGAAAGTCAGGATCCTCACACACACAGTGAGTGTGTGGACACACATTGGTTGCCTTGGTGGGAACCAGTCCTTAACTCCTTCCCCTACCAGCCCCTCTCCTGTCCTGTATCTTCTCTCAGAATCGATTCCTTCTCCCTTCACCTGGGAAAGTGACCTGAGTCAGGACCTGTGGGGTAAGAGTATATGCCTGCAGGTTCAGAGAAGATGGTGCCAGGCAGGAGGCGAGAGTGTATGCCTGTGGGTTCAGAAATGGTCTCAGGCAGGAAGTTGCCGTAATTCAGACGGAAGTGATGGGAAGGGACAACCCCCTGGAGCCCCAGGAAGGATGCTTTTCAGGAGGCCGATGGAACTAACATTGTCTGCCCAGCACGGGTGAATCAGCAGGTGCCAACCCAGCCTCAAAAGGACCAGAGGTCTGGCAAAGAAAGTACAAAAAGCCGCAAAAAGAGCTGGCCTCAGATGAAGGGCCAAGGAAATAGCTCAACTCCTTAAACAACAGAAGTGCTACTAGGTGGCTGGGGTGTGGCTCAGTCATAGAAGGCTTGCCCTGTCCTGGGTTCAATTGGCAGGACCAGAGTTTAAAAAGGAATTTAGGGGAACAAGCCAGAGTGTGCTTCTCTAACAGCAGTGACTGATCCGCTCGGTTAATGGTTGAATATATCCTGCGTTAGTGAGACTGATAATCTGAAAATTTGCATTTAGGGCATAGCTATTATCAGAAAAAGAGGGGTGAGGGGGGTTCATTAATACTGTTTAAATGAGGCATTCCCCCAAGACATGTTAAGCTTAAATATGATATAAGAATAAATGTATTTTTCTAGATCCTGTCTATGGGTTGATAGCAGATCAATCTATTCTCTTCCAATGAATGCCCCACTTGTAAAGACACCCAATTTATCAAATGTTGAATGTTACTTGGAAACCGACTAGCATGATAATCATGGTACTTAGTCTCATGTGTCAAGTACATCCTACTGATCCGTCTTGAGGGAACATGGCTTCACTCTCCCTGCCAGGCTGGTGATGAGTGACGGCTGTCCCTTCTCGAGTAAGAACTGAATTAGTAAGCAGAAAGCCTCAAGAGCTGTCTTTCCCTCAGGTATGGAGATGCCCATTGTATGAGTCTAAGCAGATGTCAGCCCACAGTAGCCATGAGGCAATTCTAAGCCTCGGAGAGGTGGGGTCAGTTTATTCCAACAACTTAAACTATCCCACTCGGGCTGATCCAACACCATGAAAGAGACTGAAACAGAAGGCTTTGTAATCTATTACTGAAACTGTCTTGGAATAATTTCAGGGGTTATTCATCAAAATGACTGACACGTTCTGTTTGCTCTTCCTCCCCACCCTCCTGTCGCCTCCCATCCCTATGAACTCCCCCACCTTCCCTACCCATCCCTTTTCCAGATGCCTGGCTGTTGGCTCTGTTTTTCTGTCCATCTAGTTTAACCAGGGCTCTCAGTGTCATCATTGAACTAAAACAATCCATTGGAGTCTTAAGGGTGTGGGGGGAGTGGATACAACCGGAGGCTGTGATTACCCCTTCCCCTGGTTCTATCAGTAAGAAAATAATTCAACTTTGAAGGATGGAACCCCTGTGCCCGGCATGCACCCATGCCTAATTGTTAAAGGGCACACTCTTGTTCAGACCCATTGGAAACACACATGGCTGCTGTGAGTTCATGAGTTCAATAGCTGTGTTTTGCCCACAATATGGTCTTTTGAAGCCCGTCTTCATATTGTTTGGCCTTTCCCTTCTTCCACAATGCTCCCTGAGTGTTAATGGAGATCGTATAAATGTCTCGTTTAGGGCTTTGTCCTCATCTCTCATTGTTTTTGGTGCCTTATGAAGACAATATGGCTTCTTTAAAAAAAAATCAGAATTTGGATAGGCAAGATAGCTCAGCTGATAGAAGCATGCTTTCCATCCAAGCATAATGGCCTGTGTTCAATGCCATGTATTCAACCCATGGAAAAAGGAGAGAACCAAAAGGTTCCCTCTGACCGGTTGTGTACTTTGGATGTATGCCCTTGCACTCACACATGACAAATAAGGAAGAAATTGATAGAATTCACCATGGATTCTATTGCTTATTTTTACAAAGTGCAAAGAATTTATAAAAGGAATCTTGTGCAATGCCTGGTGTAAGATGACTACCTAAAATCTACATGTTGATGGAGTCAAACTTGTGTGTTGACTGGGGGACACAGAGGTCCATCCATGTGTATGGCTGACTCCTCAGACAGCTGGATACCTCAGCCAAGTTGGAGAGGAGGGCATACAGGCTGTCTGACTTCCCTCTTCCCAGAGCTTTTACATCTGCTCAGCCAACTGCGATCATCAGTTTAAAAACCCACATGATTACAGTGAACATATGCTGGTTTCTAGTCATAACATCCATTACCTATGTGTGGAGGCCATATTCACATGTATTTTAAAGGGGCAACACTTTCCATTCTTAGTGAATTTTATTTGAATGGTACCTCTGGTCCATGGCATGGACAGGTGGATTGAATCATGCCAGGCATGAATCCTGTTTCCCTGACCACTAAGGTTGATCTGGGACAGGCATGGCCCTTGCTTGGGCTTTGAGATGGGGCCCTGGTACCCGAGTTCTCACTTCTCAAGGAGGAGGCTATCCTTCCTTCTGGATGCAGACCACTGGAAATCTATCTCTTAGAGTTCTTGGCAGGTTTGTTTTATCATTGGGAAAAGACAGAATGAAAAAAGCCTACTTGCAGAAGAACATAGACTAAGAATGAAGAGCTCCGGGGCCTGGAGGCAGCCGTCCATGGCTGCTTTATAAATCAATGGCCACTCTTATCCATCCTATTGTGTTTTAGTCTGTGAAAATCAGAACCTTGAAACAGGGAGGCTACTAACTTCCCATGAGAATAAAAAGAGCCGGATTATAATTGTGGGCCCATCTCATTCTCCGATATGCTTATCAAACTGTTGGAGGAGCACCAGATGGTCAATGAGAAATCCTTGTAACTTCGAGGCCACCGGTTTTACTAATGACAATGACACTAACAGTGAAGGCTTAAGTGGTATTTATAAGCCCAGGCAGTATTCTATTTAAAGTCCCCCATGGACAGGGACTTCAGAGTGCTTCCCGATTCACTTCCTTATAACTGTGGTGGTTTGTAGGAGAATGGCCCCCATAGGCCCCTATATTGGGATGCGTCATCACTGAGGAGTGGCACTATTTGAAAGGATTAGAAGGATTTGGAGGTGTAGCCTTGTTGGAGTGACATGTCATTTGGGGTGAGCTTTGAAGTTTTGAAAGCCCACACCATGCCCAGGGTTTTTCTCACATCCCATGTAATGTGATGGTACCACGTGTCCCACCATGGTGATAATGGACTAAACTTCTGAAACTATATGCAAGACCTTGACCACAGTGTCTCTTGGCAGCAACAGAACCATGACTCCTACAATCATCATTGCCCACAGGTGACTTTACGTTACTTCATTCCCAGTTGGCCGAGGAAGCACCTGAGCTGACCATCCCAGCTCTTGTCTAGGGACCATGCAGGTTTCAGCTCTTAGTACACTTTGCTACTTCACCACAGTCTTATGAAGCGATTACTCCTATCGATTCCTGGACAGGAGAGGGGACAGAGGAACCTGTCATAGTCACAGAGCCCACAGCCACTGTGCCAGCCTATAGTCAAGGTGTAGAGGCCCAAATGCAGTCCATTTGACCCACACTGACTTGGTAGTTCCCTTGTGCCACAAACGCCAGCTGGGCTTTGGGGACAGGAATTTGATTTTGTGCTAGTTTTAGGTGAACAGCAAATTTTCAAAGATAATTCATAGAGAATTCCCGTCTGCTTGTCCCCTAGTCTCCACCGTGTGATGGCCTGCCACCGTGGCTCATTGGTGAAACCGAGGCACAAATGCGGACATTTCGCGGTTCACTCAACTTCCCTGCTCATTCCAATTTCTCTGCCTTCTCCATTTTCACCTTCTCCCAGGCTTGGACCTCATCCAGGAGACCATGTCATATTTCGTTTTTATGTCATTTTAAAGAATTTATTTTATGTTGGACCCTTTGTCTGATATTAGTAAATGTCTCTGTTCTTGGTCTTCCTAGTTGGAAAGAAATAAAAGAGTTGTATTATTTGTTTGTGTGAGGAGGTATTGCTGTTTTTCCAACGTGTCCAAGTGTTGATACGTTAACTACCAGAACATTCAAGTTAGCAATCAAAGCCTTGGTGTCTGGGCTTTTATTGGACAAGGTAATTATGTGTCAGCAAATGTATTATTTAGCTCTTTGCTGAACCACCCACATTTGCTGCCTCCAGTGGTTATGTGGGTACCTGTCTGGTTTAATGTAGGTCTCGCTGAGTTCAGCAAGGGATCATTCTCTTTGGTTTGTCAGATGTGTGAGATGGACTTGGCTGAGTTATGCTCTGAGTGTCCTCTAGGACTGGAGTGACCCTAAGCCAGTGTTTTCTAGCTGTCGCCTATCACCTGAATCATGCACAGGGATAACCCAATGTGTCCTGAACGTATCTGTCACAGTGAGGCCCAGGAACCTGCATTTTACATAGGCTTCCCAGATAGCTGGGAGTGCATGCCCATTAGAGAGGTCTGGTCTAGGGTTTCCATGCACACGGGACAGATCTGAAAGGGGTCTCAAGACAAAGCATGGTAAGGCTCTATCCCAGGATCACTACATTGGAACACTTTCCCCCACCTTTCTGGTAATACAATTTGGATCAAGAATCCTATGTCCATTCAGTCAAAGAGGACACCAAGAATGCTATACCCTCTGGTTATACTTGTTTGTCTGAAGAGACAGAAGCTCTGAGTCTGCCTTCCCCGGATCATTTCATAGATGGCTCACACTGCACGCAGTCGGAGGCACTCACCTCTCCGCTCTTCTGACATCTCTGAGCCTACAATCACCTCTGTGCTCTGACAACAAAACCATGTCCCAACTCCTTGGAAGAAAGAACCAGATGGTTCTGTTATCTGAAGAGATGCTGGAATTTGTGTGCAAAGGCTTTCTCAAAAGTTAATTATGATTGACCAAGACTTTAGAAACTGAATGTTGTAGAAGGAATTTTACCATACTTGGATGAAACATAAAGAATAAAAATGCATCTCATGAAAACATCTCTTTAAAAATATATGACAAGGCTATGCATGTGTGTGTCCGTATTGCTTGTATGTTAACCACACTATGTCCTTAAAAGTGAATTCCTAGTGACAGCCATTTAACATGACTTCTTTTCTCTGTTCCCATTTTGTCAACTGAAGAGTCCAGGCTATTCTATGGTCAGCCATGAAGGGTGTTCTGGCTCCAGGGTCTGCACCCACAACTTGTATTTGAAGCAGGTTCCTGTCTGCCAGAATGTGGCAGTCAGTGGACTAGGAGCAGACAGGGGACACATCTTCAAAGCAGCTAGGTGGTGCTAGCATCGGGAGTGACCACTGGTTGAAGGAACTATTGTGATGTGGGGCTTTCTAAGCAGGGGCAGATGAGCTGAATTCATGAATGACCCCTGCTAGTTACTGATAAGGAATATGTGCGTTTAGGGCTGTTTCTGTGTGTCTGTCTGCAAATGAAAGCAGACGTGGCAGGGCAGAACATTAAGAGAGACTAGTCAGGATAAAGGAAACTAGCCTCACCCTCAGCCCTCACTCTCCACCTTCCCAGCCACAGAGCAGCTTCTCTATACACCCTGAAATCTCCCTTCACTGTCACTGAAGGGCACAGAGTTCCAAAGGACTTGGCTTTTCTTCCTTTTGCCGAGGAGTGTCTTTTATAATGAGCTGCAAGCAGGCCTCCTTTGTGGTTGAGATAATGCTCCTGCCTTCTTAAAGATAGGATAAGATATTGCCCGACATGAGGAATAAGTACCTGTGGCTGTATAAACAAACCCATAACAAGGTGTGGGTGGAGGTACGGAGTACACTACAGCAGAACGAGTACAGTGTCTCCCGGGTCTGCGCTTGCTCAGTTGATTTATGCGGCCCGTATGCCACATTTTATGCCGGTGGCTTTTTACTCAGGTGCACGGGCTGGGGAGGCTGCAGCAGAGGCTACCTATGTGTGCCAGCCTCCAAGGGCCGCGCTGTACGGAAGCGCTTCCAGGCATTTCCTCTCAGGGCACTTGTCTGAAGGAAAAGAGTAATATTTTCTAATACGTGGAGCTCTGCTTTGCAAGCCTCTTCTAGGGGGAATTTGCATCAGGCGCGCATTTGAATGGATTTATGAGCCGGAAAAATGTTTCAGCATCCCGATGAAAAATAAAAGCGTGAACAATGTTTCATTACCAGCAAAAGGATATAAAACACCAAATGAGTGGGAATAATTATCATTAGGTTTGTAGGAGACATTTGAAGTCTTTTTTATACCTATTTTTTAAAAAAAATCCCAGCCACCTAATTATAATAAATATTCATTGTAGACAATTTAGAAATTGCAGAAAAGGGTAAAAATGAAAATATTTCACCAAATAGTTGGCCAGAGAGAAAACTGCTAATCTTTAGATATGTTTTGGTTCTTGGGAAAAGAATGCTTTTCTCTTGTTTAATTACAACGCTTAACCCTCTCCTTTGAAATCTTTAATTGCCCAAATTTGGCTTCTCTCTCATGTCTTTCATGCTGGGTGGCAGAGCTTGGCCCCTCCTCCACAGCTGATCCAGACAGAAGCTTGGCGATTCGTGCCTGGAGACTCAAATGGAGAGGAACCTCTGGGAAGCTTCCTGGTGGAGGGAGGTGATGGCAGTGTTGGCATCACCAGCAGCTGGAAGAGATGAACCAACCATTTATGACCATGAGGTGTTTTTCAGTGGCGGTGGCCCTGTGGGGGCCCATCACTCAACTGTCACCATTTATTGGACAGGTCTCCTTTGGCCTCACTGATCATAGGCAGACATGGGAAATGGGCACATGATTGTGTTTTTAAAGGAATACGTTTGGGTGCGGGGTAGACTATAGGGGATTTCCTGGGGATTGCCCTTTATAGTCAGTCTGACTGGGTTTGGAATCACCCAGGAGACACACTTCTACGTGTTTCATTAAGGTTGTTTCTAGAGAGGTTTAACAGGGGCGGGAAGGCCTGACATGAGCAGTGGCAGGCACCGTCCCCAGGGGTAGGAGTCCTGAAGTGGATAAAAAGGAAAAAAAGGGGGAAAGTGAGCTGACCAGTTCATTCTCTCTGTTTTCTGACTGAGGACACAAGGTGGCCGTGACCTCTTCTTCCTACTGCCACCCCTTGTCTGTGGTTGCAGACTCTATCCCCCACGCCCAAGCTGTCAGCCTAAATGACATTTCCCCCTCAAGTTATTTCTCTCACATATTTTGTCAGAGTAATATCAAAATAAGTAATAGACATGGTTTTAGCTCTGGGATGCTGTCTATGAACTGCATCTGGATTTCAGCAACCATCTTGAGGGCTCACTGAGTTTCTCAGGGACCTTTTAGCAGATTCTTTTTCTACTAACTCAGGCGGTGTTGGTTTGTTGCCTGAAACCATGGGACCTTGCTGATGATACATGTCTGCTTTCTTATGTTAACATATGCCTGACATTTACAAAAGGACAAACCCTGAGTTTCTCCCCATATGATCTTCCTACTTGGTAACTGAGCACTAGGTCAACACATTTTGTGATAGCTGCTTCTAGTTATAAATACACTAGACATTGTGTGTGTGAATGTGTGTGTATACATGCACATGTTCATGTGAATGTGGATATGCACATGCACAAGTGTGCTCATATGTGTGCCTGTGTACTGTGTGCACACATGTATATCCCATCTGTGGAGGATGTCCTCCTCAGCCACCTCCACTTTATTTTTTGAGACAAGGCCTCTTGGTGAACCTGGAGTCATCCATTCTGCCACTAAGCTCCAGCGAGAAACCTGTCTCCACCTCCCCAGGACTGGAATTACAGATGTGCGTTACTCACACGGCATTTACATGCGTGCCAGGGATCTGAACTCAGGTCCTCATGCTTGTGCGGGAGGAGTTTGCTAACTGAGCCATCTCTCCAGCCGGAATGAAACATTCTATAAAATCCTCCTCACCTTCCATGGCATCAGAGGGTCGTCTCCTTCAGAGCTGGCATTCCTTTTTAGAGGGTGACCTATTTTCTCCTGTGGGATCCTGGCTTGTAGCTGACTAGGACCCAGAACCTTCCATTTCTGCTTCCACATTATTCTGATTTGGAGTTAGAAGGTTGAACCAACCAAAATTCAAAGTACTTAGGTAAACCTTAATGTCAGATAAAAAATAAACCATATATTTTTGGTGTAAATAGACACTGAATACCGTCTGCGATACACATAAGCACTTTCATACAACATCCCTGTGACCATCATGCTCCAGACCCTGCTGTCCCTCTCTGGGGTGTCGTGAGCAGTGAGGGTGTGTAGATGAACAGCTGCCACCATAGCACCCTAAACACAGGATTAAGTCACCAGATGCCATTTGTGGGACAGACCTTGGCTAGAAATTCCTTGATGTCTCTGGTAAATAGATAAATACGGATAGCTATATTTTCCCTTTTCTGTTTTTCCCTTCAGCAGTTTATTACTATTGTTGTGTGTGTGTGTGTGTGTGTGTGTACGCATGTGTGCACATGAGTATATGCAGGTGAATGTGCCATTGCACACATATTGTACACTCTGAGGACAGAGCTCAAGGGTCGTTTACCTCCTTCTACGATGTGGGTGTCAAGGGTAAAATTCAGGCCCTTGTGCCTTTACACCATAAGCCTTTGTGCCAGCCCCATACGCTTTTGAAGGCAAGTCTAAACTATTTTTGTTTTTGAAATTTTTATTCTATTACTCCTTTCCATAGCAGTGTGAGGAGACTGTTGATTCGTGCTTATGAGTGTTCCATCCTATCTACTGCTTGGTATACATCCCCCCATATGTACATACACACACATATAAACACACATTCCATCTGCAATTGTGAGCCTGTGTCTGCTCTCTCTTACATACACACATACACACACACACTTACACACATATTTCCTCTGCAATTGTGAGCCTGTGCCTGCTCTGTCTCTTACACACACACACACACACTAGCATGCACACACATATGCACATGTGCATACACATATATGTACACATGTGCACATACACACAGACACACACAACACATTCCATCTACAGTTGTGAACTTGTGTCTGCTCTGTTTCTTACACACACACACACACACACACACATACAACATGCACACAGACATTCCATCTGCACTTGTGAGCCTGTGTCTGTTCCTATCTCTTAAACACACACATACCACGCACACACACAAACATTTGATTTGCAGTTGTGAGCCCCTGTCTGCTCTGTCTCTTACATGCACACACAAACACCATGCACACACCCACACACTAGATCTTCAGTTGTGAGCCTGTGTCTGCTCTGTCTCTTACATGCATACACGCACACACACACACACGCACTAGATCTGCAGCTGTAAGACCCTGTCTGCTCTGTCTCTTACATGCATACACGCGCACACACACACACGCACTAGATCTGCAGTTGTGAGCCCCTGTCTGCTCTGTCTCTTACATGCACACACATGCGCGCACACACACACACACCATGCACACACGCACTAGATCTGCAGTTGTGAGCCTCTGTCTGCTCTTTCTCTTACATGCACACACACACACACACCATACACACACGCACTAGATCTGCA